>NC_060139.1:935320803-935920803 GCF_021461385.2 Schistocerca piceifrons | reverse complement strand
ACATCTTCACTGATCATCGGGCTCAATTTGAAGTAGGACTCAAAAGTGAAGCCATTTCTACTCTAGTCAGTTAAATCCAGGTCAAATGTGCCTCACACCACTGCAAGCAGACTTGTTCATGTACAGATGTCAAAAGAAGTTGGTGCAAAGGATGACATGAGCTCAGCCTACTTTCTCTGAGCCGACTATTAACGGTTGTTGTGGTGACTGAAGCACCAGTTGCACATTGGGTTGATGATGATGATAGTGAATCCATGGCTTTGAGTGTCACTTTGATGATTGCTCAGTCCTCACATTCAGTCGTTTCTCTGTGTCAACCATTTCCATCTCGACGTGTTCGGCTGTGGTTCACGAATTCCTGTCAACGTCGGCAAATAGTGTCATCACCTCTGAGATGCACACTAAATCCACTAGGAAGAACAGGTCATTAGGATTGTGGAAAGGGCCAAATAAGGTTGGGGTCAGTTTCACCTTCTAATTGTAATTTAATAACACATTTACAACCAAAGCAGCACATAGCCGAACCTTTACCAAATGCAACCCTTTCATGGCTGAAGGCCTCCAAACAAGAAATCTTAAAAAAAATCAACAAGATAAAAATCCAATTAAAATAGCAATAAAATATTTTTTTAAAAAAACCATCTATGACAGCTAGACGGAAAGCCTCAAAGCAAGGTAGATGGAACAAACATATGCAAGGTGCAATACAAATGGCTGAAGGCCACAGTTAAGTTTCAAAATTTTAAAATATATTACCATAGACTTTCAAAGGCAGAAGGCCACAATGTTTAAAAACAAGAAATCTTAAAAATCAACAAGATAAAAATCCAATTAAAAAAAGCAAATTAAAAAAATAAACAAACATATATCACAGCTAAGTGGAAAGCCTCAAGGCAAAGCAGATGGAACAAACATATGCAAGGTGCAATACCAATGGCTGAAGGCCACAATTAAGTTTCAAAATTTTAAAATATATTGCCATAATCTTTTAAAGGTAGAAGGCCACAGTGTTTAAGCTTGAAAAATAATTTTAAGAATAAGGTTGCAAGACTGAAAGCCCACAATTAATTTGCAAAATTTTTAAGAAAAAAAAGACAAAATAACCATAAGCCTTAAATTTTAAGTACCTGAAAACAGATAATTAAACACTGGTGGGAAAGAGAGTAAAGACAATGGCAGTCAGAAGCCTCCAGGGAGGTCATTCGGCCCTCATTCACTTAGGCGAGACAGGTGGTGAGCCCAGCTACACTTGATCCGTCGGAACCCAACCGGGGGACAGCCATGGACCAACTGACACAACGACATGTTTCCCATCAATCAGTACATGAGAACTCAAACACCAAAGGATACAAACGTGATAATCCACTATGGAGTATGTATTAGCTGTCAAAATTACACACCATGTTAGACAGCGACAACAGGTGAGGAAAGGATGCTGCCTGAAATTATGTTAGTGGCCAGGGCAGGCAACTGGAACACGAATGGCCACTAGCCAGAAAATTCCGCTGGTACACTTGAATCTGAAACACGGCAATATAGTTAACTTCACCCAAAAGAACACTGCTTGAATTTACGTCAGTGCCCAGGGCAGGTAACCAGAACACTAATGGCCACAAGGCAGAACATTCCACTGGTGCACTTGAACTGTAGTCAACCAAAATAGTCAATTGCACCGCATGGCGGCTAAATTTCAGCAGTAGAAACACTTGGTGTTGCTCACAGAAAAACCTCCCCAATAGCAAACCACCGAAACAAACCACCACAACATGGATGGCCATGGCTTGAGTAGTTGAAACCACTGCTCAACTTTGACATCCTGGGTTGGTGAACCACGAACATCGTAGCTATCGGACAGCTCCACACATGCTCCAACACTGCGCAGGGACCGCCAGCAGGCCCAGCCGAATGCACCACACAAAGATAACTTCCCTCGTGCGCAACAACCGACCAACTCACCTCAGAATGCCAACAACATCTAAAATTGTCGTCAGTGGAAATAATGCCAAGTACACACACAACCTGACAAACACTTGCACGAAGACCTGAATAATACCCAACAGTAACTAAGCACGCATGAAGACAAATCAGGAGTCGATGCACACACACAGCCGACTCATGAATGATCGGTGAGCCAAAACGCATCCTCCAGTAGGACAACCGACCAATGGTCCACCAAGATTGCGGCCCAGCTCAAGTGATGCGTGGCGGCAATGGTCAGGTGAGCCGTGTTGACGCAGACCCCACTGCTGCTCCAACCCAACTGCACTAGTGCCGCATTGCAGCTCCCTGACTGGCAGGTCCAGAATGCACTCCAGACGCATTCCAACTGAGTGTCAGACCCAAATTCGCAACCCGAACTCAACTACAACAGACAATGACCGGGAAGTAATAGCAGTCAGGCAAAGATACTACGAGATGGGCTATATCGATATACGCTGCTAATGCCGCTCACGGTTAGGCAAAGCAGCAACTCGGTGACTGTAGTAATTTAAATTAACGTAGTGAGGTGGAAATACGTTAAAAACAGGGTGTAAAATACATGACAGCGGGAACACTAGCCATGCACCTCTATTCAAATATCAAGCGATTCGCCAATTACTTCAACTGGCTTTTTTGACCCCAATTACATGTCCTCTCTCAAATACTGACATCTAAGTATATTGTTCATTCACCTGTCTGTGAGGCACAGTTACTATCCAGCTGACTACAAGGAATGAAATTCATGCCCTGTTATCAAAATGTCTGCTGTTTACTATCTTTGCCATCTGTATGATGAAACTGCACTGCAGCATCACACATTCATCCATTGGCTGCCAAAGTTTACAATTTTGCATTGTTCATCAATACCTGTATGATAGCAGTTTGTGGCCAATTTGCATAACTCCTTCATGGTGCATCATTATTTATTTATTTTATTCCTTAGAGTGTTTTGGTAAAATGTAAAATGTATTAGAATGTATAATTTATTGTTTCCAAAGCTGGAGGAAGACTTTGGTGAAAATAATTTTGGTAATGATAAGTGATAAGGTTCAAAATGTTGAAAAAAGTTAATGTAGAGAACAAGTGTAACATTTCAAAAGTGTTGAAATGAAAAAGCTTGTACCAAGGCAAACAAAATAAGCAGATATTGACGGTTTTCATGTACAAAAGTAACTAAAGGCACCTTACAATATATTTCAAGTTAAGTAAGAGCAAATATTTTTTGTACTTTGTATCTTTAATTTCGATACATTCTTTGGAAATGATGATGAATATTACATGAACTAAAACATATGCTGAAGCACCAAAGAAACTGGTATAGGCATGCGCATTCAATTACAGATATATATAAACAGGCAGAATATGGCGCTGTGGGTGGCAGAGCCTATTTAAGACAACTAGTGTATGGTGCAGTTGTTAGATTGGTTACTGCTGCTACAATGGCAGGTTATCAAGATTTAAGTGAGTTTGAACATGGTGTTATAGTCAGCGCATGAACGATGGGACACAGCATCTCTGAGATAGCAGAAGTGCGGATTTTCCCATACGACCATTTCACGAGTGTAGTATGAATGTCACCGGTCCGGAAAAACGTCAAATCTCCAACATCGCTGCGACTGGAAAAAGATCTTGCAAGAATGGGACCAACGACAACTGAAGAGAATTGTTCACCATGACAGAAGTGCAACCCTTCCAAAAATTGCTGCAGATTTCTGTGCTTGGCCATCAAAAAGAATCAGCATGTGAACCATTCAACGAAACATCATCAATATGGGCTTTTGGAGCTGAAGGCCCACTAATGTACCCTTGATGACTGCATGACACAAAGCTTTATGCCTCACCTTGGCCCATCAACACTGATATTGGATTGTTGATGACTGGAAACATGTTGTCTGGTTAGAAGAGTCACGTTTCAAATCGTATCAAGTGGATGGACATGTAAGGATTTAGAGAAAACCTCTTGAATCCTTGGACCCTGCATGTCAGCATGGGAATGTTCTAGCTGCTAGAGGCTCTGTAATGGTGTGATGGCATGTGCAGGTAGAGTGATATATGGGACCCTTGATTTGTCTAGATATGACTCTTACAGGTGACACATACATTGACATCCTGTTTGGTCACCTGCATCCATTTGTGTCCATTGTGCATTCCGGTAGACTTGGGTAATTCTAGCAGGACAATGTGACACCCCACACGTCCAGGATTGCTACAGAGTGGCTCCAGGAACACTCTTCTGAGTTTAAACACTTCTGCTGGCACCAAACTCTCCATACATGAACATTATTGAGCATATCTGGGATGCATTGCAACATGCTGTTCAGAAAAGATCTCCACCCCCTTGTACTCTTGTGGATTTATGGGTAGCCCTGCAGGATTTGTGGTGTCAGTTCCCTTTAGCAATACTTCATACATTAGTCAAGTCCATGCCACGACATGTTGCAGTACTTCTGTGTGCTCGCAGGGGCCCTACACAATGTTAGGCAGGTGTACCAGTTCCTTTGGCTCTTCAGTGCATATTCACCAATGTTACATGATGTCATTTGAACCAGCAATAAAGGTAACGTATCGTTGAAATATCATTCAAACAGACTGACTTTTGATAAGAAAATTACGTAATATTTGCATTGCCTGACAGTGACTGCAAGTGGCATAATTGTTAGAGGGCAAAAGTCTAAAATTGTTGACATATACTAAATAGTAATCAGTTTCATTTCATTGTGTAACAAGTATCTTACTGGTTGAAGCTAGAAATCCAGCTGACCCATGTAAATCACCCTTGAACATCAACCAACTGAGGTGAGGAGAAATGGTATTCAGATCCTATATTGACTATCCATACTCAGGTTTTCATTGTCACTTTGATGGCCTCATCGTCAATAGAATTTTAAATCCTGATGTTTCCTTTCCTTGAGCATAAAGAAGTTTACTGCAGTGAAAGTAGCTTATTGTGTCAAATGAATGCATTGTACTTTTGTCAACTGACACATTCAAATTAAAGATGCAGAGAAAATTGAATGTAATCTCTTGCAGTTTTAAGCATCAAAGTGTCATCATCAGAAATATTGAATCACAGGAAAAGAATAATGAACTTCCAGTTATTTATCAGCTCTGTTGCAATGGTTGGAAGTGGAACTGCTTGCCCAATTTACATTCTAGTATACATACATACATCATCGAGACCTGTTTGAGCTGGGTGTATACACTAGGGTCATACGCAGGCCATGATTTCTTGCCTCATGTGTTGCAACAATACATGAGCATAGGAAGCAGTGTGATAACAAGTATACAAAGTATCATATCTAACTGGAGTGCCCCAGGGAAGTGTGATAGGACCACTATTATTCTCTACATATAAAATGATTTGGTGGACAGGGTTGGCAGCAATCTGGAGTTGTTTGCTGATTATGCTGTGAATACAGTAAGGTGTTGAAGTTGAGTGACTGTAGGAAGATACAAGATGACTTAGACAAAATTTCTAGTTGGTGTGATGAATGGCAGCTAGCTCTAAATGAGAAAAATGTAAGTTGATGCAGATGAGTAGGAAAAATAAACCTTTAATGTTTGGACACGACATTACTAATGTCGTGCTTGATGCAGTCATGTCATTAAAATATCTGGACATAACATTGCAAAGCAATATGAAATGGAATGAGCATGTGAGGCTTGTGGTAGGAAAGGCAAACGGTCAGCTTCAGCTTATTGGGAGAATTCTAGAAAAATGTGATTCATCTGTAATGGAGATTGCATGTAGGATATTAGTGTGACCTATTCTCGAGTACTGCTCAAGTGTTTGAGATCTGCACCAGATCGGACTAAAGGAAGACGTCAAAGCAATTCAGAGGCAGGCTGCTAGATTTGTTACTGGTAGGTTCAAACAACACACAAGTATTACATAGGTGCTTTGGAAACTCAAATAGGAATCCCAGGAGGGAAAGCGACATTCTTTTCGTGGACCACTATTGAGAAAATTTAGAGAACCGGGATTTGAAGTTGACTGCAGAACAATTCTGTTGCCTGTAACATACATTTCCTGTAAGAACCATAAAGATAAGATACGACAAATTAGGGCTCATGAGGAGGCATGTAAATAGTCATTTTTTCCTTGTTCTGTTTGTGAATGGAACAGAAAAGGAAATGACTAGCAGTGATATGGCGTACTTTGCATCAAGTGCAGTAAGGTGGATTGCTGAGTATCAGGGTAGATATATATGTAGAAGTAGATGATGGATGCTTGCATGCTGATTCATATTAACAACAGTTACGAATAAGATGTTTTCAGTCAGTAACATGTTAAAATCATTATTCTTATTTTATGTGAATTCTTAGGGCCTGTTTAAAATGAACATTTTAAATGCAAGGCATTATGCTTGTCAAAAGATCTAAATATGACTGAATTGTTTAAGTTTAATTTACTAACAGTTATTTGAAACTGTGTTGCTTTGAAATAAATTAGTTTTTGAAACCTTCATTTGTAGTATGATAGGGGAATTTTACTGCTTTACAGGGAACTGAAATTTAAGAACATTGTTTCACTTTTTTGTGGAAGTCTAACATATAAATTCTTTCCTTAATGGCACCAATCACATAGGAACTTCTCCTATAATGCATAAAAATTTTCATGCACTTATTTACAGTGCAGATCCTTGCACCCTGTTCTTTTAACAGGCACTGGAAACATCACTGCGCACATGGGAAGAAAAACAACGACAGATGACGCATTCTCAGTCTGCACACTCACAGACACAGCCTGTCCATGGACCTGCACAAGCTATGGGACCGTCTATCCCCAGTCGCCTCTCACCCTTCAGTCCTCAAGAAAACCAGTTGCTGCTAAGTTTTATTGAATCAACTACAACTGTTGTCAAGTAAGTGATCTGATAGTGTATGTAAGTTTGTAGAAAAATCATACTAACTAATTTTTGGAAAATTCTCCAGATAAGAACATTTGTATTTGCCTTTCTTGCCCTTGATTCTGTTCTTTGTTTCTAAGTATTCTCTGTCTTGTCCCTCTTCTATGTATATTTTTTGTCTCTGCAGTCTTATTTTCCTTTTAGTTGGTTTCTCTGCCACTTGTAACTTTCTGTTTTTACATGTATAAAATAAAAGAATGCTTCAAAAGGTCACTCCTATTATAATTTAACAGAATACTTGGACTCAAGAAGATAAATTTTACATAACAGTAGTATTTGTGTTAGGTGGATCCTAATTTTGTGAGTGTAAAACAATGGAAACTCTAGGTCAGGGTGTGAACAATGTAGGAAAAGACAGATTGCTAGTTACGATAAAGAAGACATGTCAAGTTGCAGACAGGCACAATTAAAAGACACCTACATAAAGCTTTTGGCCATAGTCTTCATCAGTAAAAGATGCATGACCGCCAATTCCAGCATCCGGCCCAAGGTGTTGGAGTTCGCAGTCATGTGTGTGAAGTGTGCTTGCTTGTGTGTGTGAATGGTGTGTGTGTGTGTGTGTGTGTGTGTGTGTGTGTGTGTGTGTTTTACTGATGATGACAATGGCCAAAAGCTTTATGTAAGTGTCTTTTAATTGTGCCTGTCTGAAACTTGACATGTCTTCTTTATGGTAATAGCAATCTGTCTTTTCCTACATGGTTAATTTTGCCAGTATATACACAGCTGATAGTGGTCCGTGTAAATTTACATAGATAATTTGTTTGAAATATTTGGTTATAACATTAGGTGAGCAGTATAGGAGGAGGATCAGTGACTTCTTTTAAAGAAGCTGTATTTCTCTTAAGATACTCATGTAAAGTAACGTGGAAGTAAGTATCATAATCATAAGTTTGAATAGATTATCAGTAGTCATAATTCGTTGTAAGTGTGTTTTACAGAAGTAGGCAGTGGCTGCCTCTGCCTGTCAATGTACAGGGTGGGGCAAATAAAAGTGGTCCAGAGAGCTGAGTTCCAGGGTACAAAGAAACACAGCAGAAGAAAAGAATCACAGTACTAACCTGACTAAAGCAGATGTTGAAAGTGACCACCATTCATCTCTTGGCCCCTTTGATCCCTGGTCAGCAAGTTGCTGAAGGCAGATCAAAGCTGGACTGCTGGAATTGCTGCAGTCTCATCTGAAATGTTCTGCTGCAATTCTTGAAGACTACAAGGGTTGTTGTGATCCATCTTAGACTTGAGGACTCCCCACACATTGTAATCCTACACTGGCAGACCAGGTGACCTAGGGCCACAACCAGACTGACATCTGCTAACAACTCTGTCAGACATGAAGATTGTTAAAATGTGCCCCAAATTTTGGCCGGCTGTATGGACAGTTTCTCCAACCTGTTGGAAGTAACTGTAGGTCTTTTTCTCCACTATTAATTACTGACTACCTTCACATCCAATCATAACCTCCCACCCAGGCCACTTTTATTTGCCCCAAGCTATATAACTTGACTTGTTGCACATCCTTGAAACCTCTCCTTGATGATGGGATTTACAAAACATAGTTCAGGAATCGAACATGGGCCCTCTGAATGGCAATCTGCTATGCTGACCACTCAGCTACAGATGCAGACAACAGGCAACAAATAAGAGTTCTTTTAGATTACTGAATTAAGGAAACAAAAATAAAAAAATGGAGCCAGCACCATATTACATTATTGGTTTATCTGATGGTTAAATAAATTTGTGGAACAACATACACACAGATAAGCCTGATAAGAGATTGTAATAACACAACGTGATAACAGGCAACAGAATGAAATGATTGTATGGCATTGTTGGCTAGGAGATTCCCATCTGGGGTGGTTTGGCCACACAGTGCAAGTCTTTTTATCTGACACCATGTTGGCGACTTTCGTTATCAGTGATCATCGAATGATGAGGAGGACAACACAACACACAGTCCCTGAGTGGATGAAATCTCCAACCTGTTCAGGAATCGAACATGGGCCCTCTGAATGGCAATCTGCTATGCTGACCACTCAGCTACAGAGGCAGACAACAGGCAACAAATAAGAGTTCTTTTAGATTACTGAATTAAGGAAACAAAAATAAAAAAATGGTATACTGTTTTAAGTTGTGGGGTGGGTGGTAAGGAAGCATTCCTGTTAATTAATAATTATCTTTCAGCAGGGCACTTTTTGATTCAATAGAGACATGAAAAATGGTCCAAGAAGGCTTTTATAGATGGATAATTTCTGAACAATGGGAGCTCATGAAATTTTGGTGGCACCAAATATGGAGAGACATTTCAACTACTTCCAAAAGTAGAGCATTACTTAATGTTTAAAGATATTTCTCTGATATGCATTCCAACTTACAGTCCCATATGTTATCTTTTGGTGAGTACTAACTTGATCTACATCTACATCTAAATCTATACACCACAAGCCACCATATGGTGTGTGGCAGAGGGTAAATTGTGTACTTCTGTTATTTATCCCCTTTCTCGTTCCAGCAGCGAATGGTATGCAGAAAGAAAGATTGTTGCTAAGCCTCTATATGAGCTCAGATCTCTTGTCATTTTACTTTTATATCTTTTCATGAGATATATGTAGGAGAAAACAATATTTTAGTTAATCTTTCTAGGAACATACACTCTTGGAAAATTGATAGTAAAGCATTTTGTGATTCAGAACATGTTATCATACAGTCCGCCTATTTATGCACAATATGTTACATTTTTTTATGTGAGGGTCAACTGTCAATCACTGTACCAAGTGTCGATCCTATACATTTCGCTGCTATTTTGTAGTGTTGTGATTTCCCTGTATACAACAGCATTTTTCAGGCAGCACCATGGAACTTCCGATATTATCCACTAGATACAGTTTATACCCTGCCTGACAAAAAGAAAGTGAAGCACCTAGAATGGATCAAGTACAATAAATGAACCTTCACATGTTGGAGGCTACTTGATGTCATTACAGTGATTACAAAATGCAGTAATATTAACAAAGAACTTGGCAGTATGGGCCCACTTATCAGTATGAACTTGCATGCCCTATGACCTGGATGCATGCATTGGTTCATTTGGGAAGCATGTCGTAAAGTCATTATATCCTCTGCCCCACAAGTGTTGTAACTGGTCTTTGGTATCCTGTATACTGGCACTGGGATGGAGTTGATGTCTAAGCTAGTCCCTCCATGCTCTATCAGGTACAGATCTGGGGATCTTGTGGCCATGGAAGTTCATAGAGACACATGGCATAAGCAGATCAGCATCGTCCTACTGAAAAATGGCACCATAGTAGTGCTGCTTGAGAGGTAACACAAGAGGATTCAGAATGTCCATGGTGTATCATTGTGTTGTCACAGTTCCTTCAGTCACTTCCAGCTGTGTCCTGAAGTCATATCCAATGGCTCCCCACATTATGATACTAGGAATAACAATACTGCTCCTCTTCAAAAAACTGGAAAAATGGAAGCTCTCTCCAGGCTGCTGCCATACTCATCGATGATGGTCATCCAGGGTAGTGTAGAACCACAATTCATTGCAATGGCATTGATGCCATTGTAATAAATGTTCACACCATTGTCTGACTGTGTCTACATAATGGACTGATCCAGAGTGAGCATTGTGGCAGGATGTGCTCTCCACAAAGTATGGACCTGTCCACAGAGGTTGTTAATTGTTTTTTCTAGGCTTGCAAAAAGAATTCTGCTGTACCAATTAGCTCCAGGAATCAAGCAGTTGCTCAGGGGGTCACAGTTGCAGGAGAAAGCAGTTGCAGCATGTGTCTCATGATGATCATCTGCTATATATAAATGTCACACGGAAGTGACAAGGTTTTGTGAAAGCACCTTGCAAATTCACTTTCGTTCATATCTGGTACTTATTTATAATAATGAATATGAATTTAATTTAAACCTATTGAAGAGTTCAAATAGGTATGCAAACACTTGCAGCAGTGAGAAGCAACACGATGTCTATCGATCTATTCCCACTTCTGTGGAATGGAAGTAGGGCGGCGAGGGTCACTAAGTCTTGTACAGATAATATTTACTTCTGCAAGGACCACATCAATTTCTGGGCTGAAACGGTGGTGCAGTGTCAGCATCTTGTGTATTACTGACAACTTAGTTTACATGCCAATCATCTGCTGTGATAAAAAATGGCTGCAACAACACATGCAAGATTTGGCACCATGGTTACTAGAATGCATTTCAGGAACAACCTTCAAACCAAACAATAGATCGCTAGGATTGGCAGCAGTGAGACAAGGCACAAAATACAGCAATTTCTACTGAGCAGATATAGGGTGCCTGAGTTCAACTCAGACATTAAATCACACGCTGCGTGTTGGCGTTGTTTCTATTTTCCTAGTTTTGTGACTTCATCGAGATTCCCACTAAATCATTGTTGCTGGTCACCTGAATAATTTCTCATTTCTTTCGTGTAGTTAATTGTGGTGAGTGCCGTTAAGTGTATCAATGGGGTTTTTTTTTATATATAAAATAGTTGAAAAAAATATCTTACAAAAAACTAGTACCATCATTTATAAAAATATATACTACATATTCTCACAATTGTTTAAAAATAAATGTTGTCTTATTTTGAAACTGAATGAAAGTAAATGAAATAACCATCCTGCAACATGTCTCAAAACTAGGGGTTCTGTTATAGAAAAAAAAATTGGCCTATGAAAAATGGTATTTATTTTTTATTAAAATGACATAATTCCTTGTTTAACATTAATTCTGAATTGAGTGTAATGTAGATTGTTTTATAATAAATACACTGTGTTAACTATAAATAAAAGCAAAACTGGAAAACTGTTTTCTGGAACCAATTGGTAACTAAATGAAAAGATCCAACAAGTAACTGTGAGAAATTCGAAAAAAGATCTTCTTGTTTGCAAATTGACTATACATTGGGACCTTGTTTAGTGAGGATAATTTGCTTCTCAGTCTTACCTGCACTGCGAAACACTCGTTAGGCGAAACAAATTTTTCTGTTGGAATCCAGGAATCAAGCAATTGAGGTTACTGATATTTCACACCATAAGATGATGTGTACATTTGTAAATAAATACATAACATTTGTGAGTTGATATTGCTAGCTGATATTTTAATCAGATAACTGTTTAGTAATATTGTTGCATGATCTATGACTGGCCTACTGGAAATATGTGGCCTTTGAATTGAGGCATATATTGTCTGAATATTGTAATGGTTTTATTAAATGGAAAAATCTCTAGAGAAAACTATAGAATTACAGACAGAATGACTCGTCAATACTTACCTTCAGAAGGCAAAATGCCAGTACAACTAATAGACACATTTGAAAGTGAAGAAATTAATCCTAGGTTTTGGAACTATTCATAAATGGATTCAAAGAGGGATAAATCGGTGAAGGTGAAGGAGGGACAGGTGACTGAGACTCGAAGACAAGAGGGACCAACTTGTTGTCAAGAGGAGGAGACACAAAGACTAATGGGGAGTCACCAGTAGCACCTGTATTTTAATGACAAGTCACATTGTTTCCTAAACCTTTAGGTGAATTTTACAATAATTTATGCATAAATCCATGTACTGTAGTGCAGAAAATGTATTTTTATTGTGCCTGTGGAGTCATATTTACACAGTTTTTAGTAATAAATCATATTTTAGCTAACTTTGGCCAAAAGTTCATGTATTTGTCATATCTTTAAGACCACAAGAATAAAAACATGAAAATGTTGCTCACATGGCAATGTTGTCAGTGATGTTGTCACAAATAAACACAACAATCACTACAAAGTTTTATTTTTCAGGACTATTCTATACAAGCAACCCACACTAGTGAGTTTGCTGACATGAGACATTGTTGTGAGGGATCACAAAATTCTCTCAAAGTCAACAAAGGTGGCTGCTGACATAATAAACATTGCACACATGAGTACACTATTCAACTTGAATTCAAACTTAGTCTAGTTCAAAAGCCAAAAGTTAATTGATCCAGCAGCATGAATATGTGAGGTTCTGCTTGTGATTTTAGAAAGGATTTCTTCAGTATTGACGGAGAACTCTTATTTTGTAAACTATGAGCAGTTAAAGTAAGTGCAGAAAACCACTGCAATGTGCAATAACATAGTAATACCATCAAATACAGCAGCTGTGTAAATAGAAGTGCAAAAAGACAAACACTGTTGTTTGATAAAAAAGATCCATCTTGAACCATGCAATCATTCTTCAAGGAATTTCTTTCCAGGGGGCCCACAGCTTGCATGAGGTTGAAGAACGACCAAGTTTTTTGATGCACTATTTGCTTATTTGCTCATAGTGATATAAGTTACATGACGAGCTCGTTTTTATATTTGCCATTATCAAGTGTAATTGTGAATATGGTAAAAACAAAGATGAGGTGACTTACCGAACGAAAGCGCTGGCAGGTCGATAGACACACAAACAAACACAAACATACACACAAAATTCAAGCTTTCGCAACAAACTGTTGCCTCATCAGGAAAGAGGGAAGGAGGGGGGAAGACAAAAGAAAGTGGGTTTTAGGGAGAGGGTAAGGAGTCATTCCAATCCCGGGAGCGGAAAGACTTACCTTAGGGGGAAAAAAGGACAGGTATACACTCGCACACACGCACATATCCATCCACACATACAGACACAAGCAGACACACACACATATATATATATATATATATATATATATATATATATATATATATATATATATATATATATATATATAAAAAAAACAAAGATGATGTGACTTACCAAATGAAAGTGCTGGCAGGTCGACAGACACACAAACAAACACAAACATACACACAATTTCCTACGTGGAATGTTTCCCTCTATTATATATATATATATATATCTAAAAACAAAGATGATGTGACTTACCAAATGAAAGTGCTGGCAGGTCGACAGACACACAAACAAACACAAACATACACACAATTTCCTACGTGGAATGTTTCCCTCTATTATATATATATATATATATATACAAGCAGACATATATATATGGTCTTTAAATATGTCTGCTTGTGTCTGTATGTGTGGATGGATATGTGCGTGTGTGCGAGTGTATACCTGTCCTTTTTTCCCCCTAAGGTAAGTCTTTCCGCTCCCGGGATTGGAATGACTCCTTACCCTCTCCCTAAAACCCACTTCCTTTCGTCTTCCCCCCTCCTTCCCTCTTTCCTGATGAGGCAACAGTTTGTTGCGAAAGCTTGAATTTTGTGTGTATGTTTGTGTTTGTTTGTGTGTCTATCGACCTGCCAGCGCTTTCGTTCGGTAAGTCACCTCATCTTTGTTTTTATATATAATTTTTCCCACGTGGAATGTTTCCTTCTATTATATTATTATGTGAATATGGTATAATAGACTTAATATTGCTCCTTATATCCATGTTGTCTATGTCTACGTATAGCATCTTGGAGTGTTATTTATATGTTTACTTTTTATTTGCGTGATCTTGTAAAGTTATTTTTGATGCCGTTTTGATGGCTTTGACTCCAGCAATCTTATATATTTGCAGTGGAATTTCTGTTTCATGGAAAGTCAGTGATTACACTTAAGTTTTCTGAGATAACATTTTTGTGGTTTTTATGTAAACGATAAGTGCTCTATTTTCTTGTGTTTATTGCAATCATCACCATCATCATCGGCGATTGAGGACCGTGTAGATCATGCGCCAACCTCATAATGCTCCTCCGTAGTTGGCAATCTTGTGCACTTTGTATCTAGTTGTCATGGACTCCTAGCTGGCAAAGGTTTTTCTGTAGCTCATCCTCCCATTGCTTTCTGGGTCTTCCGATTGGACGGGTACCATCAGGTCTTCCCAGAAGTAGGGCTTTTGCAATAATTTACCCTTGTTCTTTTATAATGTCAATAAAACTTTCGAGGTATTTTTTAATGTTTAAAGTCTGTTTGGTCATTGAGTATGTCTTCTGGGTATTTTTCTGTATGGGTGTAAATTTCCATTTCCTCCAAAATGTTTGTTGTATGTCCATTACTTGTACTTTGTGTAGAAATTTTAGGGCATTATACCATACCATTTTCATAGATACATTTGATAATGGCAAAATGCCAAAATAAGCTCATCATATAACTTGTATCACTATGAGTAAACTTGTAGTTAAAATAAAATGTCATTCTTCAAGGACTTGTGTGAGATGTGGTGTCTTGCAGCATCCCATTGGAGAAGGTGAAGAATCCACATTTCAGAGAGTTCTTGGAGAAGAATACATCTCCAGTTCTAGATGAATCTACATTGAGGAAGAACCATGTGCTATGAGGAGGTGCTCAATAAAGTATGAATTAGTGTTGCTAATCGAAAGGTCTGTGCATCCACAGATGAAACAACCAATGTGAGTGGGTGTTATATTGAAAATGTTTTTGTTGACTCAAACAATGGAAAATCCATAATGGACTGTAACAGTATTATGAAAAGGATAATTGCTACTCACCATATAGTCGAGATGCTGAGTTGCAGATAAACACAACAAAAAGTCTGTCAGAAAGTGAGATTTCAGTCAACAAGGACTTCATCAAAAAATAGACAAATACACTCACACACTCATGGAAACACAACTCACACACATCACCAGAGTCAAAGGCAGCTGATGCCAGTCTGGCTTCACATTAGTGTAATCTATGTGAAAGCTCTGCAACAAGTGCTGAAATTCAAGGAAGAAGCACCTTCACTGCCCTCACCTCTCACCTTGTTCTTACACAATGGCGTCCTCGGCTTAATGCTGCACAAACTACAGCAAAATGAAGACAGTCCTTTGTGAGCTTGATAGTGATGAATCAAGTCCTACCAAAACTGTGGAAGAGGTCTTTACAAATACCTTGCCTACATCAGTAGTGTCAAAAGCCATCATACGACTGGAGCTGTTGGTACTCAACTGTGTGATGCCCTGAATACTGTACAACACTTGCAGAGTGAGTTGGTTCAAGCTTGTGCACATGTGGCTAACATAGTGAACAACAAATTGCATAGTGTTCTCCATCAATATTCAGGATATTCTATAATATACAAAATTAGTGGCAATCTATGTGGGAATGCCATAATATTTGAGGACAATGAAGGAAATCTGGCTTGCAGTGGCCTCGCTGCCTTCAGAAAAGCTCCTGTGACATTCTGTGATATGGGGAGGGGCTTTTTCAAGTAAAAAACTATCCTCAGTGACAACCATAGACCTTTGAAAAATAGAAAACCTGAAAACACCTTGTGATCCAGCACAACTCTGCAGAAACTAAAGACTGACATGATATGTTAACTAATTTGAAATACTTTAACAAGTGGTGTGCAGTAGTGAAAATGGTTTTATTGTTTGTGTAGGTGTTATTATTTTCATTGTACTTCACATTTTTTTGGACACATGCAGACATTTCAAAAATAAGTTGTAGTTAGTTTCAGACACTGAAAAAAGTAAATACAAGGCTCACAATTTATTCAGAAATGAATTTTGTATTACATGGTTGATAAAGTAGTTATCAAGAATGTTTTCAAGTAAACTTATAAAAGGTCATATTTTATTTTTAAGGTCTTATTTATATACAATTGGGTCACAAATGCTTGCATATTTTGCTGTTTTTTACATAGTGAAAATCTGGACCCTAGTCATTAAAAAGAGCAAGAGATCAACGGTAGTGTGTTTATAAGCATTGTGTCAGCTTCATTCCAGAAATGATGTAAGGATAGAATTAGAAATAAAGGTGGATTGAGAGAAAGAGAAATTAAATTAATAGAGAAATTAAACAAGTTAAATTAATAGAGAAATTAAAAAATGAAAAGGAGATGGCAAATAACTAAAGAGGATGACACACACACACACACTGAGGTGTTTTTCTTGTTATGGGTTGATTTTAAGTAATCGATGTATTGTGAGATACCAAGTATTTACTCATTCCCTGTAATAACAGTTACGTTCTTTTCTGAATTTCCCAGTCACTGTCTCATTTTCTCTGCTTGTTGTGATCCTGCTATGCAGTGGCATGTATTTGACCGGTGATTTCTTCTCCAATTGCATAAGGGTGAGAGCCATAAGCGAGCTCCTACATTTAAACAACTCACTGCAACATCACAAACACAGTTGTCATAATTCTTCTGCTTTCAAATAAGTTCTCAACTCCTGACAGCTGATAACAAAGCTTACCAGACAACATGTTCATACATGATGCCTCAGTGCTTGACCAAAATCATGAGTTCATACTTAACTCAAGATAGCATGGCATAGAGTCTTATAACAACATTCATTTTTCTTTAATGCTTGGCCGTTGATATCAGGCCCGTTTCTCCTTTGGAGTCCACAGCAGCCTTCAGACATGACAGCAAAGTACAAGTGTCCCCTCTCTGGCCGTCCATTGTCACTTCCTGCACTGTGCCTCCACTTTTCTGTCTCATATCTGCATATAAATTCCAACAAACTCTGGCACAGTAAATGCTCTTTGTGCTACTACTAATTAAAGTCACTTTTTTCACATGGACATCTTTCAACGTTCTAGTAAAAGGAAAGTAAGACATGTTGCTATGCTTTATAGCAGCAAGTACCTCTACAGATTCCCCCACTAAGGTGAAAGATGTCATGTGGAGTAACTTACACAACTGTAGACAGTGCGGCTTATCTTATAAGCAATCCATTATTTTTATTTCACTTTTATGTTGAGGTGCCATGTGACCTAAATTCAGCGCATGCCTTTCAAGATCAAATTGATACATAATGGTTGATTTTCTTACATTAGTCATGATGGCTTAAAGCCCATTTAGTTTCAAATTGAACTTAATGAGACGAGAGGGAAGTTTCTCTTTATTATCCAACTTTCATACTATACTTATTTAAGATCATTATTTTAATAACATGGTTTGTTTAATTTCCATGAGATGGTTAATTTACCGTGCCATTAACCTTAAGGGGCTGGATTTTGACTTTTCATCTTACCTTACTTTCCACACTTACAAATCTCGGAATTGTTTTTCTTGGATCCACCTGACCATAGGACCTTAGGTATGGGTTCCCCCTTTCGTAGGTAAACCTATCTCTCATTCCTAACAAATTGATTGAGGTCCATCCTTCTTTGGATTCACCTGGCCTCAGGTATAGATTTCCTTTTTCCTAGGCAAATGTACCCTCTCATTTTCCTTCTTCTCTATGAATCTGGATACACTCCGCCTTCGTGCTTACAATTATATGCCTAGTCTCTGACCATACATCTTTTACCATTTCTAACACTAAAGATTTATCCTCAGAAAAGTGAACTTACCAAAATCTAAATAAAATATTAGTTTCTTACTTTCTTTCTTTTATCACTCCTGTTTCTCAATGTGTTATTATTTATGTGATTTAAGTGCCTCTGACTAACCTATCTTATATTAGTATGTCACTTTGTAATTTCTTAACTTGTACCTCCTTCTGCCCTATCTGCCACTCCCATTCAAAAGACTGGGGAATACTGAACACCTTAATGAGAAAAAAATTTAGTCTGTGTCACTATGTCATCTTTGTCATGTTCTATCAGCTTCGCCAGTGAAAACAGCGTGTCATTACCACTATATGGTCCAGGTAATAGAAGGGTTGCAGCAATAATAACTATGCATATGGAAAGAGGAGGATAGGATTGGTACTCCTAAGGAAGAAGAAAGGAAAGGAAGTATAAGAGTAAGCGTGTTAGGATCGAGAAGAAAAAGATAATAGACCCCAAAGACAGATTTCTCTCCCCTGCCCCCCCTCTCAACCCATCAACCCTATCCCACCCCCACCCACCTAAGGTTCCCCTTCTGCTAAGGTTCACAACTGTAATGCTGGAGGTAGAAGAGGGTTGGCATTCCCTAGGGCAGTGTTTTTCAACATGTGGGTCGCGAACCCCTGGGGGGGGGGGGGTCGCAAAGCCTTGCTCATAGAGACACATGGCATAAGCAGATCAGCATCGTCCTACTGAAAAATGGCACCATAGTAGTGCTGCTTGAGAGGTAACACAAGAGGATGCAGAATGTCCATGGTGTATCATTGTGTTGTCACAGTTCCTTCAGTCACTTCCAGCTGTGTCCTGAAGTCATATCCAATGGCTCCCCACATTATGATACTAGGAATAACAATACTGCTCCTCTTCAAAAAACTGGAAAAATGGAAGCTCTCTCCAGGCTGCCGCCATACTCATCGATGATGGTCATCCAGGGTAGTGTAGAACCACAATTCATTGCAATGGCGTTGATGCCATTGTAATAAATGTTCACACCATTATCTGACTGTGTCTACATAATGGACTGATCCAGAGTGAGCGTTGTGGCAGGATGTGCTCTCCACAAAGTATGGACCTGTCCACAGAGGTTGTTAATTGTTTTTTCTAGGCTTGCAAAAAGAATTCTGCTGTACCAATTAGCTCCAGGAATCAAGCAGTTGCTCAGGGGGTCACAGTTGCAGGAGAAAGCAGTTCCAGCATGTGTCTCATGATGATCATCTGCTATATATAAATGTCACACGGAAGAGACAAGGTTTTGTGAAAGCACCTTGCAAATTCACTTTCGTTCATATCTGGTACTTATTTATAATAATGAATATGAATTTAATTTAAACCTATTGAAGAGTTCAAATAGGTATGCAAACACTTGCAGCAGTGAGAAGCAACACGATGTCTATCGATCTATTCCCACTTCTGTGGAATGGAAGTAGGGCGGCGAGGGTCACTAAGTCTTGTACAGATAATATTTACTTCTGCAAGGACCACATCAATTTCTGGGCTGAAACGGTGGTGCAGTGTCAGCATCTTGTGTATTACTGACAACTTAGTTTACATGCCAATCATCTGCTGTGATAAAAAATGGCTGCAACAACACATGCAAGATTTGGCACCATGGTTACTAGAATGCATTTCAGGAACAACCTTCAAACCAAACAATAGATTGCTAGGATTGGCAGCAGTGAGACAAGGCACAAAATACAGCAATTTCTACTGAGCAGATATAGGGTGCCTGAGTTCAACTCAGACATTAAATCACACGCTGCGTGTTGGCATTGTTTCTATTTTCCTAGTTTTGTGACTTCATCGAGATTCCCACTAAATCATTGTTGCTGGTCACCTGATTAATTTCTCATTTTGTTGTCTTATTTTGAAACTGAATGAAAGTAAATGAAATAACCATCCTGCAACATGTCTCAAAACTAGGGGTTCTGTTATAGAAAAAAAATTGGCCTATGAAAAATGGTATTTATTTTTTATTAAAATGACATAATTCCTTGTTTAACATTAATTCTGAATTGAGTATAATGTAGATTGTTTTATAATAAATACACTGTGTTAACTATAAATAAAAGCAAAACTGGAAAACTGTTTTCTGGAACCAATTGGTAACTAAATGAAAAGATCCAACAAGTAACTGTGAGAAATTCGAAAAAAGATCTTCTTGTTTGCAAATTGACTATACATTGGGACCTTGTTTAGTGAGGATAATTTGCTTCTCAGTCTTACCTGCACTGCGAAACACTCGTTAGGCGAAACAAATTTTTCTGTTGGAATCCATGTAAAAAAAAGGATAATGCATCCCACTCCGAAAAAATACTAAAACAGGAGATGAGATACTGGCAGAAGTAAAGCTGTGAGGACCAGGCGGGAGTCGTGCTTCGGTAGCTCAGATGGTAGAGCACTTGCCCGCGAAAGGCAAAGCTCCCGAGTTCGAGTCTCGGTCGGGCACACAGTTTTAATCTGCCAGGAAGTTTCATATCAGCGCACACTCCGCTGCAGAGTGAAAATCTCATTCTGGAAACATCTCACAAGCTGTGGCTAAGCCATGTCTCCACATTACCCTTTCTTTCAGGAGTGCTAGTTCTGCAAGGTTCGCAGGAGAGCTTCTGTAAAGTTTGGAAGGTAGGAGACGAGATACTGGCAGAAGTAAAGCTGTGAGGACCGGGCGTGAGTCGTGCTTCTGTAGCTCAGATGGTAGAGCACTTGCCCGCGAAAGGCAAAGCTCCCGAGTTCGAGTCTTGGTCGGACACACAGTTTTAATCTGCCAGGAAGTTTCATATCAGTGCACACTCCACTGCAGAGTGAAAATCTCATTCTGGAAACATCCCCCAGGCTGTGGCTAAGCCATGTCTCCACATTACCCTTTCTTTCAGGAGTGCTAGTTCTGCAAGGTTCGCAGGAGAGCTTCTGTAAAGTTTGGAAGGTAGGAGACGAGGTACTGGCAGAAGTAAAGCTGTGAGGACCGGGCGTGAGTCGTGCTTCTGTAGCTCAGATGGTAGAGCACTTGCCCGCGAAAGGCAAAGCTCCCGAGTTCGAGTCTTGGTCGGACACACAGTTTTAATCTGCCAGGAAGTTTCATATCAGTGCACACTCCACTGCAGAGTGAAAATCTCATTCTGGAAACATCCCCCAGGCTGTGGCTAAGCCATGTCTCCACATTACCCTTTCTTTCAGGAGTGCTAGTTCTGCAAGGTTCGCAGGAGAGCTTCTGTAAAGTTTGGAAGGTAGGAGACGAGATACTGGCAGAAGTAAAGCTGTGAGGACCGGGCGTGAGTCGTGCTTCTGTAGCTCAGATGGTAGAGCACTTGCCCGCGAAAGGCAAAGCTCCCGAGTTCAAGTCTTGGTCGGACACACAGTTTTAATCTGCCAGGAAGTTTCATATCAGTGCACACTCCACTGCAGAGTGAAAATCTCATTCTGGAAACATCCCCCAGGCTGTGGCTAAGCCATGTCTCCGCATTACCCTTTCTTTCAGGAGTGCTAGTTCTGCAAGGTTCGCAGGAGAGCTTCTGTAAAGTTTGGAAGGTAGCAGACGAGATACTGGAAGAAGTAAAGCTGTGAGGACCGAGCATGAGTCGTGCTTCGGTAGCTCAGATGGTAGAGCACTTGCCCGCGAAAGGCAAAGCTCCCGAGTTCAAGTCTCGGTCGGGCACACAATTTTAATCTGCCAGGAAGTTTCAGTTTATAAAATGTATGTCCTCTTTTATCAGAAGTCATCTAGAGACATTTGTTTTTACCTTCTCTTCAAAATGAGTCATAAACACAGAAGATGGCTTGCTGAATGAAACATCTGCCTACATATTGGTTAATGCACAGCTTTATTGAATTTGTGTTGGGTAACGACAACATATCTAAAGTGGAATTTGTATAGAGGTATTTCAATGTCATGAAGTAAGATGAGTCTCGCTTGCAACACTGTCACAAAGAATTTGGCACCTTTGTCGAGGAGACCTGAGTGAAGGTATCGGTTACAATAATTGCAATGTGAGGAGTGTCGTTAACAGTACATCTGAATGATGCATTGTCAGTGGCATTGTCTTTGTCGGAGCATCTACAGTACTTCACTCATAATAATAATAATAATAATAATAATAATAATAATAATAACACCGATGTAAAACAATGCACTTCCTTTTCCTCCGCATTTTCTGTTATTTCACTGTCACTTCTTTCCCGCGGATCATAAGAAGTCATACTGCCAAGAGTAAAGTCAATAACAATAATGGTACTATCCAGCGATTATATGCTAATGCACAGCACTTTATAGGCACAACTGCAATTTGATGCCTTATGATTAGTCTCTCTCATTTCTATTATTAAAAAGTATACTTGACACTTATTAAGATTTTTTTGTTTTGAAGAATTTTTATTCATAGGGAGACACTAGGGATACCTGCCGCAGGTGCTACTTAGCCAGATGAAAGTAAGCAAACGTTATAGGTCCTAGATTACAATAAAAATACAACAGCTTAAATGAGAAGTCTGTGCCTGTTTATTTATTAATAATTTGTCAAATTGTGATTCTATTTCTTAGGCAAAAAACATCAAATCATTATCTACTTGAAGTCTATTTCTCTTCTTAGTTTTTATATTCACCATTGAAGAGAACACTAATTTACAAAGGCGGGAAGTTGCGAATGGCACTAATAATTTCAAAGCTCGCTTTGCCAGCTGTGGATACTCTTCTTTTCTCTTCATCCAGAAGACGTCAATCTTTTGTGAATTAAATTCCATTTTAAGCATCCCATCAGCTGCTAAATCTATGTGTATTTCTTACATCATCACGCTCAGATCAGCCAGTTGTTCTGACATATCTAAAAAAGGATGTAGTATCTACTGATGACCGTTGTCAGTGTCAGAGTTCAGCTCTGGAAAGTAACTTATCAGTTTCTCTTCCAAATTATGCAAGCTCTGTATCATGCAAAGAATGTGGGAACTTATTACCACTGACTGGTCCACTGCAATTTCTTCGACAATTGTCTAAATAGAAGGGAAAGACGCTAACATCATCTTTTGTAAAAACGTTGACGACAAACTAAGTTTGCAAGAAATCCTTTGATTTTATCCTTAGC
The DNA here is from genome assembly GCF_021461385.2 of Schistocerca piceifrons. Classification (NCBI taxonomy): domain Eukaryota; kingdom Metazoa; phylum Arthropoda; class Insecta; order Orthoptera; family Acrididae; genus Schistocerca; species Schistocerca piceifrons. The sequence continues at coordinate 935,897,603 of NC_060139.1, read as the reverse complement.
TGTTATAATTTTTTCTTCTTTCCCTTGGAGTCTCTTGTTTAAAATATTTAGGTGGTTAAAAAGATCTGCAAGAAATTCTGATTTTAATAGCCAAACAGGGTCACAAAAGTAATTCGCATATCCAGATTTAGAATCTTGTAAGAACATTAACAATTCATCTTTCAGTTCCAGAACTCGTTTCAACACCTTTCCTTTGGAAAGCCACCTGACCTCTGTGTGATAAAGGAGATTTTTGATGGAGTGAACCCATCTCTTCACAAATGATCCTAAACAGTTGAGTTTGCAACACTTTACCTTTAATTGAGTTTACGAGTTTGATCACCTCTTTAAGCAAATCATTTAAATCAGAAGTTAAAATAGTGGCTGCCAGAGCTTGTTGATGAAGAAAGCAGTGTGTCCATGAAAAATTTGGCATTATTGATTTTAATTTTACGATGAGCCCACTTTCACTGCCACTCGTAGTTTTAGCACCATCACTACAAATGGCGATACATTTTGTCCAATCAATCTCGTAGTTGCGAGTGCTTTCTAAAAACATATCATACAAACACTGGCCAGTAGTGTTCGCATGGAGTGCTTTGCAAAATAAAATGGTCTTCCATGATACTTTCATCTGCTTCAAAGCACACAAATACTGTAAATTGAGCACAATCTGAAACATCAGTAGATTCATCAAACTGCAAAGCAGAATGTGGTCTCTTCTTTAATTTTTCAACTAATTGTTCTCGAATGTCACCGACCATATCATTTGCTTTTTAGCTTGTTTGCCTCTTGCTTACCTAACTTAATTTCAAACATATCCAGGGCTGTTGGCAAAATAAGATTCTCTGCATCTGTATGCGGCTTCCGTGCTTTAGCAACTTGGAATGCAATCCGGTAGCTAGTTAGTAACACTTTCTCGTTGAGACTGGATACCAAAAATCAGATAAAAAATATTGTTAAATCAGAAAAACAAATAAAAAATCAGAAACATTAATAATATTTTAAATCAACAAATAACATTACTGGTTTATTACCTGAATCACAGTAGTTTTCTGCTGGTTAAGTGTTTTCCGTTTCCTTTCGAAGAAATCCAGTGGTTTATCAGCTTCCTTGGAACGTTTTGTTGAGAGGTGATGCAGAAGCTTATATGGTTTCACACTCTCATGTGACAATAATTCACTGCGGTTTCCACATTGAGGTTTATTGTTGGTGACAGTAAAACCATACTTCAGATAACTGTCATCACAAAGTCTATATTTTTTTATTTTGATTCACTTCCACCACTGCCACTTGTACCAGATGTGGAGGGCTGCACAGATCTTATATGAAACTTACCCATTTTATGCTCACTCAGAGTGAAGATAATAATCACGTCAGTACTTACTGGCGTACTCGGCAACTATGCCCCCGCTGACCCCTTTCCACCCCCACACCTCTATCGCGGCAAAGAATATAATTTTATTTCTGCCCGCTGAGCACTGCGACCTCTTTTCACATTGCACTTGATTTCTCGATCAGTATGGTATCAATAGAAAGAAAATTGAATATGTTGCCTTTGAAATCGCTGACATACTTGTATTATGATTCTGGGGGTCACAGGAATATTTTTTCTTCGAAAGGGGTCGCGCATTCAGAAAGGTTGAAAAACACTGTCCTAGAGAACTGACTGTCACAGCTTCTCTGTCACAGGCACCGAAAATTGATCCTAATCCACTCCTATTGACAGCTATTGGAAATCTGTTAGTCACACATTATTCGTCATTTAGTTGTTGTCATTTGTCTTAATGTCTTTTTCAGTCACCTTTGTGGATCTTAACAACTGTTTGGGTACTTGGTCATTCTATATATAACAGGGTGTCTACGACCCAGGAGAACCGGGAGATCCGGGAAAAACCTGGGATTTTTTTCATCTGGGAGAAAACTGGGAAAAACCTGGGAATTTTTCTTTGTTTTGATTTTCAGTTGTATTTTTGTGATTTTGACTGGTAATACTCTAACAAAGGATATTACTGTATCCCACTTTTGCAGAATAATGCTGCAGCAACAACACATGAAGGAGAGAAAAAAAACGAAAATAAAACTTAAGTCGCAATGGAAATACGCCATATACAACAACAAAACACGGTGCTCATACAAGCGTCTGCCAACAGCCAAGTGTGTCAAAGGCTTTAGGAAGACTATGCAGTGTTTCCTAACAACAAATTGCCTCCGATGAGCGTGACGTGACAGCTGTTTACATTAGATTCGTTTTGAGCAGTTGCGGGTGGGCTCTTGTGCTTGCGCTGTCGAGCCGCGTATGAGTAGTACCTTCTTCCGCTTCTGACTACGGATGTGTGGCTATCTAGTATTGCCCCGGTTCGGAGATATCGTAGATCTGGGGCTGATGCACAAAGCAGTCTGAGTTGTAGTGGGTAGTCTACACCTGTGTTTACGTTTAGCGATTTTGCTGTTTCCTCTTCGTTTATTGATCTCACATTAAATGAAAACAACGGATTTCTGTGGTTGGGAGCTATCAAATGAATTAAAATACGTCGCATAATTACAGAAGGCTAAAATATGTTATTAGTTTCAGGTTTTATTTCCACCTTTCCTACAGTCAAGCATTAATCGCCTTGCAGAACAATGAAGCTATTTTTGACGGTTTGCTAAAGATATTTGGCTTTTATTAATCTTTTGCGCTGAGGCAGTTAATTTATTTGAAACAAAGTGTTTAATTTCACACTGTTGACTAATTTCGACTTTTCGCTGCATTTCTTCTAGTTCGTATGGCATTATGCCATAATAAAGAACCGAACATGAGATAATACAGTTCTGGTACTCAAGAAAATTTACATCTGCCTCTGGACATACGAATTATTATTCTGCATTTTAATATGGTTCATGAAATTCCGATGCTCTTGAAGTATCCTCTGATCTCTCGTTTCTTTCTTTTATGGCATTTATGCAAGATCTTTTGATTTTTTACACGTACGAACGTGCGGGCTTGCCGCGTCATTGTACCTGCGCAAGAGCAGTGACGCCTGTTATCTGGTGCTCTCTGACAAATGCTGAAACGAACCAATTTCTAACGGGTCACGGGAAAATATTGCAAATGGTGGTTTGAAAAGCGTTACTTTCAAAGCAAATTTCCTTTGTGCGAGAATGTACGAGGAATTTCTTAAATCACAGAGCGTTTGACTCACATTTAAAAATCAACTCTTTGAGGACGACCATCTAGATGAATTTCGAGCCCAGAAGATCAGACATTTACGTCGTTATTAAAAATTTTACTGGCACATTTGTGTAATGTATCTTAAAGTGTAACACGCGCAAAAAGATCAACGTTATATGTGGAAGCTTAGCTTCTCTTGCAGCTTATTTATCTTAGAGACCAATATTATATGTGAAAGCTTTGTTTTTCTAGTAGCAACATTATGTACATAAATTTAAACCATTAACTTTTCTTATTTGTGTGTTCGTACTACTCAAGAGCGATCTTGCTGTTGACTGACTACATCAGTGTCCAATGCTGTCATCAGCTGGCGAGATAACTTGACGTAAGCTATGACTGGCTTACAAAAGCGCGTCACAGTCTCGATTTCAATGTTTCAAAAGTAACATGTGGTGTTTGGTGGAATTCAAATCTATACCTTCATAACACGAAAATATGTAGCGTACATGTTGCTGCATATCAAAGATATTTCCAAAACGTGTTTTTCCCCCTGAGTTTTGTTTGCCGTGAAATTCTAGGTCGGTGTATAAAACCATAAATGTTCAAAGGATTGATAAGTTTTACAGTGCCGAGGAAAAGTATACTGTCACTTAACACTGAAAAAGTGTATTTTCACCGGGGAGAAAGTGTATTTTCAACCGGGAAATCCGGGAAAAACCCAGGAATTTTTTTTCCTTGTCCATGTATACGCCCTGTATAAGAAACATGTGACAGGTACTACTGTATTTAGAAAAATGTTATTTATTCCAGTAGTTAACCCCCCCATAAAACATACATAAAACCCGACCTATTGTTGAAATGGAAGGAAAAAATACAAAATTCCACATACAAAATACAGGGTGTCCCAAAAAGAATGAGCCGATTTTAAACAGAATTATTTATTAGGGAGGAGGGCTTAACACCAACAAATTGGAAACTAAATTACTCAGAAAGGACAGAAGTTTATAAAAATCCTTCTTAAATGTTCAATATATCCTCCATTGGCTGCACGGATGACATCTAGCCAATAGCTGAATTCATCTCAAACTGAGCATAAGGTGTCTTCTGTTACTGAAGCTACAGCAGCTGATATTCTGGTTTTTAGTTCATCATTGTCTTGAGGCAAGGGAGGAATGCAAACACATTGTTTAACATATCCTCACAGGAGGAAATCACAAGGTGCCTGCGCCGTTAACTCCCCACGTATGCCAAGGAGTAGATGCCCATCGCCCTGGGGCATCGGGACTCCCGGCAATGGCCATCCTGCCAGGTGGCCTTTGCTGTGGCTGGGTGGCGCCCGTGGGGAGGGCCCTTGGTCGGAGTAGGTGGCATCAGGGCGGATGACCCGCAATGAAGCGTGGTACATCATCTCTCGCTGGCGGCCAGCCGTCAGCAGTCTCTAAGCGTTCCAAAGCTCACTTTAAGGCTAATGTGTATGACCCCAAATCGTTCCCCTCCCTGGCCACACCATGGGAGGAACGAAAGGCTGTGAATGAGAGCGAAAGATACTCGCCCCGGTATCTCGTCTGTACCAGAGCTGACGGGGACTCGTTTGTGTCTGTGAAGCCTCAGTTCTTTGTCGAACATTTATAGGACAAGTTCGGGGAGGTGGAGGGCTTGTCCAAGATGCGGTCTGGATCGGTGTTGATAAAAACGGCATCCTCTGCCCAGTCACGAGCCTTGCTGGCTTGTACGAAGTTGGGGGATGTGTCTGTTACTATCACCCCACATAACAGCTTAAATATGGTCCAGGGAATTATTTTTCACCGCGATCTCCTTTTACAGTCCGATGACGAGCTGCGCGCCAACTTGGAGCGCCGAGGTGTCCATTTCGTCCGGCGCGTCCACCGGGGTCCGATGGATCGTCAAGTTGCCACCGGTGCCTTCATCTTGGCCTTCGAGGGTGACACGTTACCTGAGAAGGTCAAGGTGATGGTGTACCGTTGTGATGTCAAGCCGTATATCCCTCCCCCGATGCGGTGCTTCAAGTGTTGGAAGTTCGGCCACATGTCTTCACGCTGTGCTTCTGACCTCGTCTGTCGCGATTGCGGTCGACCTTCCCATCCTGATCATCCCTGTGCGCCGCCTCCAATCTGTGTGAACTGTGGTGCGCACCATCCGCCTTGCTCGCCAGACTGTCCGATTCTGCAGAAGGAACGGAAGATCATGGAAATCAAGACTCTCGACCGCCTGACGTACACTGAGGCGAAGCGGAAATATGATCGGCTTCATCCAGTGCGCATGACAGCTTCTTATGCCGCAACTGTCACTCCTTCTACAATTCCATCCACTCCAGTCAGCTCTCAGAGTCGAAGTCCCACACCTGCCCCCTTGATGGTGGTGGGCACTAAACCTCCTGTTGCTCCTGCTCCATCTACTTCAGGAGCAACACCCCCCCCCCAACCATCGGGGACATCAGTCCCCCCTTCCCAGCCGGAGAAGCGTAAGACTTCTTCGGCTACTCTCGTAAGGAACGGGTCCCTTGGGGACCTCCCTTCGCACGTTCCGACCGGTTCCAAAGCCGACAGCCACAAGTGGCTCAAACAACCACCAGTCCCTGGTCGTCGGGACACACGGTCATCGTCTGTCCCTGAGACTGACCCAGTGACGCCCTTCCAGCCTGAACCACCCAAGGCGCAGTGCGAGAAGCAGAAGAAGAAGAAACTCCCCAAGGCTACCGACATTGCGGTGGCACCCATTCCGCTTCCTACAAGCTCTGCGTCTGAGGATGAGGTGGAGATTCTGGCGTCCACTGAGGACATGGATCTCGCCAGTCCCTCGGATGCAATAGATAGCTGTTGTCCAGGTGGTGACTCAGTAGCAGCAGGGGCCCTGGAGGCGTAATCTGCCTCCCCAATCCCTTCACGCCTTTCCCATCCATGGCTAATACCATCCTCCAGTGGAACTGCAGCGGTTTCTTCCACCATCTAGCTGAGCTCCGCCAACTTATCAGCCGTCATCCTTTCCTTTGCATTGCTCTGCAGGAAACTTGGTTTCCAGCGATGCGAACCCCCGCCCTCCGTGGCTATCGGGGTTATTTTAAGAACCGGGCAGCTTATGAAAGGGTGTCTGGTGGCGTCTGCATATATGTCCTTAACTCCCTTCACAGCGAGTTTGTACCTCTACAAACAGCTTTAGAGGCTGTCGCTGTTCGGGTGTGGACGCCACAGGCTATTACCGTCTGCAGTATTTACCTTCCACCTGATGGTGCTGTCGCGCAGCATGTCCTGGCTGCTCTGATAGCCCAACTGCCGCCACCTTTTTTGCTGCTGGGCGATTTCAATGCCCACAACCCTCTATGGGGTGGGACTGTCTCCGATGACCGCGGTCGGGCCGTGGAGCATGTGTTGGCTCAGCTCGACCTTAGCCTCTTGAACACCGGTGCTCCCACGCATTTCAGTGTGGCCCATGGCTCGTTCTCGGCCATCGATCTCTCTATCTGCAGTCCTGGACTTGTCCCATCCCTCCACTGGAGAGTGCATCCTGACCTGTGTGGTAGTGACCATTTTCCCATCTATTTGTCACTGCCCCAGTGTCATTCTTCTGGGCGCTTGCCCCGCTGGGCTCTCCACAGGGCTGACTGGCCAGCTTTTACTTCCGCTGCAACCATTGAGTCTCCCCCACAGGGTGACATTGACGAGGTGGTCCGTGTTTTAACCACATCCATCATTTCAGCGGCCGAGGCTGCCATCCCCCGATCTTCTGGCCTCCCTTGGAGGAAGGCTGTACCCTGGTGGTCGCCGGAGGTTGCTGAGGCTATTCGCGACCGTCGGCGGGCTCTCCAGCGTCATAGGCGGCACCCGTCTCTTGAGACCCTCATCACCTTTAAGAGACTCCGTGCCTTCGCCCGTCGTCTTATTGCACGGCGTAAGCAGGAGTGCTGGGAGAGGTATGTCTCATCCTTGGGCTCCCATGTCTCCCCCTCGCTCGTGTGGTCCCGGATCCGGCGGATTTACGGATACCAGACCCCTATGGGTGTCCCTGGGCTCTCCTTGGACGGCGCTGTCTGCACGGACGCTGCCGCCATTGCTGAACGGCTTGCTGCGCACTTTGCTCAGAGCTCTGCGACTGCATCCTATCCCCCCGCCTTTCGCTCTCTAAAGGAGCGAGCCGAGCGGACGCCGTTGTCATTCCATACGCGTCGTTCTGAAACATACAATGCTCCTTTGAGCGAGAGGGAATTCCTCGCTGCCCTCGCCGATTGCCCTGATACAGCACCAGGCCCAGACTGCATCCACGCGCAGATGCTGAAGCATCTCTCCAGGGACTGCCAGAGACACATTCTCGCGATATTTAATCGCATTTGGAGCGAAGGCGTGTTCCCGTCGCAATGGCGAGAGGGTGTTATTGTCCCCATCTTGAAGCCCGGTGCGGACCCACTGGCGGTGGACAGCTATCGTCCCATTACCCTCACCAACGTTTTGTGCAAATTGCTCGAACGTATGGTGGGGCGGCGTTTGTGTTGGGTCCTTGAGTCACGCGGTCTCCTCGCTCCATCCCAGGGTGGCTTCCGTCGGGGCCGGTCTGCCACGGACAATTTGGTGCGGCTGGTATCTGCAGTCCGTACGGCCTTTGCCCGACGTCAGCATCTCGTTGCTGTATTTTTCGATCTGCGGAAGGCGTATGACACCACATGGCTGCATCACATCCTCGCCACGTTGCATGAGTGGGGTCTTCGTGGTCGGCTCCCGGCTTTTCTTCAAACCTTTTTATTGCGCCGCTCTTTCCGGGTGCAAGTCGGTGTCACCTCTAGTTCATCTTATATACAGGAAAATGGGGTCCCGCAGGGCTCAGTGTTGAGCGTCTCCTTATTTCTAGTGGCCATTAATGGTCTGGCTGCAGCAGTGGGGTCGTCGGTGTCTCCTTCTTTGTATGCCGACGACTTCTGCATCTCATTTAGCTCCACGACTACGGGAGTCGCCGACCGCAGGCTGCAAGTCGCCGTTCGCAAGGCAGCATCATGGGCTCTGACTCATGGTTTTCAGTTCTCTGCAGCCAAGACTCGAGTTATGCACTTCTGCAGGCGTCGGACGGTCCACCCTCATCCTGAACTTTACCTCGGCGGCCACCTGCTTGAAGTGGTGGACACTTGCCGCTTCTTGGGACTCGTGTTTGATGCCCGGCTCACATGGGTTCCTCATGTTACTCAGCTGAAGCAAAAATGCTGGCGGCACCTCAACGCCCTCCGCTGCCTTAGCCACACGTCTTGGGGTGCAGATCACTGCACGCTGCTGCGATTGTACAGAGCCCTTGTGCAGTCCCGGCTTGATTATGGGTGCCTGACCTATGGGTCTGCATCACCCTCAGTGTTGAAGTTGTTAGACCCCATACACCACTGTGGGCTTCGGCTTGCAACTGGCGCTTTTCGCACCAGCCCCGTGGATAGTCTACTGGTGGAGGCCGGGGTTCCCCCGCTGCGGATTCACCGCCATCGACTGCTCGCCGACTATGCTGTCCACGTGCATTGCTCGCCAGACCATCCCAGTCGTCGCCTGCTTTTCCCTGCCATGGTCCTCCATCTGCCCGAACGGCGACCTAGGTCTGGGCTTTCCGTAGCTGTCCGTGTCCAGTCCCTGCTGTCGGAACTGGGGTCATTCCCTCTTCTGCCTCCCTTCCGGGTCCGTACACCTACGCCTCCCTGGTGTTTGTCCCGGCCGTCCGTCCGTCTGGATTTGGCACAGGGACCTAAGGACTCGGTTCCGCCTGTGGCCCTCCGTCGCCGTTTTCTTGCGCTCCTCGCCTCATTTTCGGACTGTGAGCCTGTCTACACTGATGGTTCCCTGGTTGATGGTCGCACTGCCTACGCTTTTGCTCACGCTGCCCATGTTGAGCAACGCTCCTTGCCAGCTGGCTGCAGTATTTTTACTGCAGAGCTGGTGGCCATCTTGCGCGCTCTTGAGCATATGTGTTTCTGCTCAGGTAGGTCCATCGTCATCTGCAGTGACTCCCTGAGCAGCCTTCAGGCCATCGACCGCTGCTATCCCTCTTCTCCTCTGGTGTCCTCTATTCAGGAGTCTGTTTCCGCCATTGCCCGTTCTGGACGTTCAGTGGTCTTGGTTTGGACGCCAGGTCATGTTGGCATCCCGGGGAACGAACGTGTTGACAGGCTGGCCAAAGGGGCGCTCGACGCCCCAGCTTTGGAGATCGGCCTCACGGCTCCCGATCAGCAGCTGGTGTTGCGCCGTAAGGTGCTGAGTGGCGAGGCTTGACAATGCCTAATAAACTGCGGGCTGTCAAGGAGACGACCGATGTGTGGCGCTCCTCCCTGCGGTCTTCTCTGTTATCCTGTTATCCTGTGTCGGCTCCGCATCGGCCATACATACCTGACGCACGGCCATCTTTTGCATCAGGAGGATCCCCCCCTGTGTCGGTGTGGGTCCCGGCTGACGGTCGCCCACATTTTATTGGAGTGTCCCCGACTGCGCACCCTTCGACAGTCTTTTAATTTCCCGGGCACCTTGCCTTTGATTTTATGCGACGATGCCTCCATGGCTGACAACGTTTTACATTTTATCCGTGCTAGTCCTTTTTATGGATCCATTTAGGGGGGTCCTGCACTTTTCCGTTTCTGTGTCTTTTGTCCTCGCGTCTCTCCATATTTGTTGCTGTTTTGGTGTCTCATCGGATGGTTGACTCTTTCCCTTTTTTGTTGTCGTGGTCAGTCAACCAGTCTCCGGCCATCTTCTTTTCTTCTATTTCTTTCTGTCTGGTGTTCGTCTGTACTCTTCTTTTCTGTAGTGTTCGTTGCCTAATTTGTGTTCTTTAGCACCTGGGGGGGGGGGGGGGGGGGGCAGTCTCCTTCCCCTTGGGGTTTTATCTGCTCTGCGACTTTGTCTCGCTTGTTTTTGGAATGGGGGACTGATGACCTCAACTGTTTAGTCCCCCTTAAACATCCCAACAACCACCACCACCACCACAAGGTGTTAAGTCAGGGGACCTAGGAGACCAAGAGTGTAAAGCTTGGTCTTGTGGTCCTGTACACCCTATCCAAAGTTGAGGCACATTGGCATTGAGGAAACTGCACTCGTAGTGACATCTAGCGGATTTTTTCTGGAACTTTAGATCATGCCAATTATATCTAGTGCTGTTTCAGTTACCTAGTAACATTTGTCTCACTATCATTACAAGTTAAAATCGGGTCATTCTTTTTGGAATACCCTTTATATAAAAGTATTTGGATCATTTTTATAAAGATTGTACCAGTTAATACCTAATTTTATTGTACTCTAGTATTTTCTTCAATTATTATAGTAAACCTTTACCTTCCTGCAACAACTTACAGAGATTATGCTATACTTACGTATTCAGAATATAGGTATATCTTGTGACGGTTTGCCTACTTTTATTTCTTCATTGATTTTCCTTGGTGTCAATGTACTGGCTGAAAAAATAGGGGGGTGGAAGTTCAACTGCTGTCTACTGTTAAACGATGTAGTCTACAGATGCACACTTGCGTTTCACTGTCTTTTACTTTCACTGTTCACAACCTCCCAATAATACACAGTTATGTATGGTCAGTGCACTATTGTTTAAACTTCCATTAGCCTCATTAATAGTTTGCAGGCAAACCTCCACATACTGCGACATTAGTTTACTTTTGAACATCTACGAGCAGTAAAAACCTAACCACAAAGTTCACTGTTCTTGAAGAATAGAAAGGTGCATATCGAGTAGACACTGTCATTGTTTTAACACATGACCTAATTGTGTAACACTTATTTCACAGTTAAGTTGGAGCATTGTAGTTATTCTAACCAACACAGGTTTGTCGTCTAAAACTCGGCTATGGACTCGGCCGGGACTAAAAATTGGGCCCTTATACGTCCTCACAATAATAAGTGCTGAAACTACACATTGTTTGAAGTTAAATTTACAGAAATTACAATTAAAACTTAAATCATTAAATTAACTGCATATATGGAAAACTTTGTTCTTTTTAACAGTTTCTTCTACTACAAGCGTTAGGCCGAATTATTTGTTTAAATCATGAAATTAACAAATATAAGTATGCAAACAATACTTTGGGCAAAACTGTTAATTACTTTGGAATTAATTAAGAGCCGGCTTTGCTAACATGTTTTTGAATAAAGCCAAATAGATCTTCTAAGAATACTATTAGTTGTTCCTCTAAATGTTTATAAATAGTACAGAATTTATATTGTTTATACACCAGCAATAGAATTTAAGTTATGGAACAATTACTGATTTCACCCAATAACAAAGGATACTAACTAGGAATAGTCAGAATAAATTAGAAAATCAGTTACATACATAAAACTAAGTACAAAATTAGATCTGGTGTTATATTCTTTAAAACTGGGGGCCAACCTTTCTCTTTTATGGAAATGCAGATTATACTCATTTATGTTAATTGTAATTAGTTAAAATTGAAAAAACGAATTTAAGGAGACAGATTGTAAAACAAGAGGGGAGGAAAAATATCCCAGCTTGCTTCATCACAATCTGTACCTTTTCAACGCACACTAAATCTCTCTAAGGTAGTGGGAAAGTTGAAAGATGATAGAATAGTTAAAGAGGAAGAAATTGCCTCATAGAAAACTAAAGAGGGCAGAGTATCCTGATGACTTAAACATTTTTATTGTATCATTGTTATAATGTCCTTTTCTGGATCCTGTTTTGGGACTGAATATTTGAACTCTGACAACACTCTTTTATTAGTACTAAAATGGTATTTGTGCCCTTCCTTTATATTTGTGTATTCTTAATTCTGCCTAACTATTCAAATTGTCATTTACTATCTTTGCAACTTCCTCAGAATCTATATTTCGTAACAATGGCCATTTAGTTAGCTTTAGCAGAAGTTCTCTGATAAAATTCTCAATAAATAGTTCGACAGGGGACAATCCTGTTGACATATGAGGTAGTTCATTCAATATTACTTGAGACTCTGGAATCATCTAAGTGCAAGCTGTATGTTTGTCAGAGCAATATGTTCTACATAAATGACCAATTTCTTTCATAATCTTCTCACATAGTTCAATTGTTGGTGGTATTTCGATATACATATGTGTTTAACTCCTTCACAAGCAAAAATTCTTGAAAATTGTTACTGATAAACTGTGATCCATTTCAGTCAATAATCTTTTTGGTTTTCCTATATTTATAAAATATTCTTTCAAGTAGTTTATTACAGTCTCCATGGTTGCCTTTTTTATAGGATATAATTTTATGTATTTTGACCAAAATTCCACCAAGACAAAAATACATGTTACTCCTTCGCTTCCTGTTGGTAGCTGCCGAAAAATATCTGCTGCCAGAAGATCATACAGAGCTTTTGGTATTATAGGATACATCTTTTATGATACCTGGTTGCTATCATCTCTAACTTTTTGGCATATCTCACATGTATTAGTTATTTTTTTCTTGATTTAAGCTCCTAAAAAAATAAAATCTACTACTCATATACTTAATATATTTGCACACTCCAGAATGCCCATATCCTTTCTATAGGAATTGTATTAATTCATTCTCTATGGTTTGTGGAATACGTAACTTCCACTGTGCATTATTATTACATAATTTCCAAAATAATGCTTCTTTCCTTATCATCCAAATAGATTCATCTTCTACCAACATGAACCATGGACCTTACTGTTGGTGGGGAGGCTTACGTGCCTCAGCGATACAGATGGCTGTACCGTAGGTGCAACCACAACGGAGGGGTATCTGTTGAGAAGCCAGACAAACGTGTGGTTCCTGAAGAGGGGCAGCAGCCTTTTCAGTAGTTGCAGGGGCAACAGTCTGGATGATTGACTGATCTGGCCTTGTAACACTAACCAAATCAGCCTTGCTGTGCTGGTACTGTGAACGGCTGAAAGCAAGGGGAAACGACAGCCGTAATTTTTCCCGAGGGCATGCAGCTTTACTCTATGGTTAAATGATGATGGTGTCCTCTTGGGTAAAATACTCCGGAGGTAAAATAGTCCACCATTCGGATCTCCGGGCCGGGGCTACTCAAGAGGACGTCATTATCAGGAGAAAGAAAACTGGCGTTCTACAAATCGGAGCATGGAATGCCCGATCCCTTAATCGGGCAGGTAGGTTAGAAAATTTAAAAAGGGAAATGGATAGGTTAAAGTTATATGTAGTAGGAATTAGTGAAGTTCGGTGGCAGGAGGAGCAAGACTTTTGGTCAGGTGAATACAGGGTTATAAATACAAAATCAAATAGGGGTAATGCTAGAGTAGGTTTAATAGTGAATAAAAAATAGGAGTGCGGGTAAGCTACTACAAACAGCATAGTGAATGCATTATTGTGGCCAAGATAGACATGAAGCCCATGCCTACTACGGTAGTACAAGTTTATATGCCAACTAGCTCCACAGATGATGAAGAGATTGATGAAATGTGCGATGAGATAAAAGAAATTATTCAGATAGTGAAGGGAGACGAAAATTTAATAGTCATGGGTGACTAGAATTCGAGAGTAGGAAAAGGGAGAGAAGGAAACATAGTAGGTGAATATGGATTAGGGCTAAGAAATGAAAGAGGAAGCTGTCTGATAGAATTTTGCACAGAGCATAACTTAATCATAGCTAACGCTTGGTTCAAGAATCATGAAAGAAGGTTGTATACATGGAAGAATCCTGGAGATACTAGAAGGTATCGGATAGATTATATAATGGTAAGACAGAGATTTAGGAACCAGGTTTTAAATTGTCAGACATTTCCAGGGGCAGATGTGGATTCCGACCACAATCTATAGGTTATGAACTGTAGATTAAAACTGAAGAAACTGCAAAAAGGTGGGAGTTTAAGGAGATGGAACCTTGATGAACTGACTAAACCAGAGGTTGTACAGTGTTTCAGGGAGAGCATAAGGGAACAATTTACAGGAATGGGGGAAAGAAATACAATAGAAGAAGAATGGGTAGCTCTGAGGGATGAAGTAGTGAAGGCAGCAGAGGATCAAGTAGGTAAAAAGACGAGGGCTAGTAGAAATCCTTGGGTAACAGAAGATGCTGTAGCCACCAGAAAGATCGCGGGAGGCGCACATTGGCACGGCGCGTCACGGACGGTAATTGCTGCAAGTAGAGTCCTGTCCACCAGAGGGCACGCGAGAATTCGGACACGACCTCTGCCGGCAGAGCAACAACAACAACTACTCCAGCAGCATGGGCCGGGCCCAGTGAGTTGACATCGGGCAGGTCTAGCAGACAGTTCCCGGTCTACACTAGGTTAAGTGCGACGGAAACGTGAATCGTGTTACTACACAATTGGCGACGAGTAGGGTCGTTCTTTCGCATGTTGCGTCGTTGTTCCGGTTTCGCAGCTTCTCCACGGCATGGAGGATTTGGTGCGGGTTTTGGTTGCGCAGCAGACGGAGCTCATGGCCACCATGAAACAAGTGCTTCCAGCGTTGCTCTCCACGCCGTCTGCTCCGGCGCAGTTCCCTCCTCCCTTTCCCCCGTATGACGAGACGGCGGAGGATTGGGACGCATATGAACATCGCCTTCGGCAGCATTTCCAGGCATTTCATGTTGCCGATGCGGAGGTATGTCGTGCTCTCTTCTTGTCTTGGATATCTCCCTCGCTGTATCAAGTTTTGCGGCAGCTAGCGCCGTTGCAGGAACCCTCGTCCTTGTCTTTTGACGCATTGTGTTCATTGCTGTCTTCATATTATCGCCGCCGCACGCATGTTGTGCTGGCTAGGGTCGAGTTCTATCAATGCAAGAAACAGCCCCATCAGTCTTAACGGGCGTGGGCAGCTACCCTGCACGGTCTTAGTCGCAAGTGTCATTTTGTCATGGAGCAGTCGCGAGAGTCGTATGCCCACGTTATGGTCCGCGACGTCATTGTTCGTTCGGCCCCTGATAGGGAGGTCCAGCAACGGGCCCTGCAGTTAGAAGACCCTTCCCTCGAGGAAGTCCTGTCCATTGCTCAATCGTATGAAGTCTCTCACGCAGCAGGTCAACAGCTGGATGCATGGTGCGACGTCACGGAGGTTCAGGGCGGCGCGGCCGCGTCCACTGTGTTCGGGGTGGACGACATGCGAGCGGTACAATCCGGCCGTTACGGCCGCTCCCGCACGGCGCGTAAACAGAATTCCGGCCGCCGGCCCCTGTTGCCGTCCTGTGCGTTGTGCTATATACATCATGATCGGTCAGAGTGCCCCCAGCGTTGGGCCGTTTGTCGCAAATGTAATAAAACAGGTCACATTGCTAAAGTTTGCCGCTCAGCCTCAAAAGAATCGAAGGAAGCAGGTACAGGGGACATGGACATTGACATTCAGGAAATTTCATCGGGCCAGGCTCCTGACGCATCGGCACGCAAACTCTTTATCGAGGTGTCGGTTCGGTCGCGCCGGTTACAACTGCAAGTAGATACGGGCGCGGCAGTTTCGTTGTTGAATGCACAAACTTATTCTGACCTTGGATCGCCCCCATTGGCGCCAGTTTACCGGCGTCTACGCAGTTATGGTAAACAGTTAATTCCCCTGCTGGGTCAATTCACTACCGATGTGACTTACAAATCAGTCACTCAGCCTATTACTTTTATTGTTGTCAGTGATGCGAGCTCCGCTAACCTTTTTGGCCTGGATGCCTTTCAAGCTTTCGGTTTTTCTATCGCTGACACCATACAGTTGGTCTCCGAAGACGTTCCCTATCAATCATTGGAATCTTTGATCTCAGACTTTCCAGATATTTTTGAGGAGGGCCTGGGGCGGGTTTCAGATTTTGAAGCTCACTTGATGTTGAAGGCGTCGGCTCGCCCGCGTTTTCTACGCGCGAGGCACATCCCCTTGGCTCTCCGCCCTCAGGTAAAGGAAGAGCTAGACCGGC
Source organism: Schistocerca piceifrons (assembly GCF_021461385.2). NCBI lineage: Eukaryota > Metazoa > Arthropoda > Insecta > Orthoptera > Acrididae > Schistocerca > Schistocerca piceifrons. Next base: position 935,881,629 of record NC_060139.1, on the reverse strand, counting down.
TAACAGCCCTAGGGGTCGTTCTTCCCATTTCTTCCAGTGAGTGGGCTTCGCCCCTCATTATTGTAAAGAAGCCTTCGGGAAAATTACGTCTTTGTGGCAATTTCAAGGCCACCATTAATTCCCAATTGGTGGTGGACACCTATCCTTTGCCTCGTGCTGATTAATTGTTCTCCGCCGTGGCTGGATGCCAATATTTTTGGAAAATCTATCTGTCGGAGGCTTATCATCAGATGCCACTTGATGAGGACTCCAAATGGCTGGCGGTCGTCAACACCCCGTTTGGCCTTTACCAATACCAACGGTTGGCCTTTGGAATATCCAGTGCCCCGGCGATATTCCAGCGTTATCTTGAGCATGTCACGTCGACAATCCCTCATTGTATTAATTACCTGGATGACATAATTGTCACAGGCCACAGCACGAAGGAACACTTGCACAACCTTCGCACCCTCTTTCTCAAATTCAGGTCTGTGGGCTTGCGTTGCAACCTGCATAAGTCAACCTTCTTCCAACCGTCCATTGAGTATGTGAGCTACACCATCTCTCGGCACGGCATCCAGCCACTCGGATGTTTGGTCCAAGGTATCGTCAACCTTCCTCGGCCCGCTTCGCTGAAAGAGTTACAAGCTTTTTTAGGCAAGATAGCCTATTACCACCGGTTCATTCCCAGGGCTTCCACTATAGCCCACCCCCTGCACTGCCTTCTGCACAAGGGTGTTCCTTTTGATTGGTCGCCTGCATGCGAGCGAGTGTTCACCTCGTTGAAGGGCCTCCTCACGTCAGCCCCTTGTTTGGCTACTTTTGATCCCCATAAGCTGTTGGTCCTGGCTAGAGATGCTTCGCAGTATGAGGTGGGGGCGGTCCTGGCCCATCGCAACGCAGATGGTTCCGAGCAACCACTGGCGTTTGCGTCTAAAACGCTTAGTCCCACGCAGGCCCATTACTCCCAGGTGGAAAAAGAGGCTTTGGCCATTGTCTACGCTGTTACCAAGTTTCACCCTTTCTTGTATGGCTCGAAGTTTCAGTTAATCACTGACCATAAGCCGTTAATATCGTTATTTGGCCCCGCCTCTCAGATTCCGGATAGGGCGGCCCACAGACTACAGCACTGGGCCTTGTTTCTCTCTAAGTACCATTATGACATTCATTTTCGCCCTACAGGACAGCATGCCAACGCCGACGCTCTTTCCCGTCTTCCGGTGGGCCCGGATCCTATGTTCGATCGAGAGGAGATTATGTGTTTTCATTTGGATGTGGCGTCCCACCAAGCGGTTGATGGATTCCCGATCACTAGTTCTCGAGTCGCCAGGGAAACGGTGGCTGACCCAGTTCTCCGGCAAGTAGTTCGCCTCATTCGGCAGGGGTGGTCATCCCGCCCTCCGGGCTGGGCCTCGGACCCTCTTCGTAATTATTTTCTTCTACGAGACCGCCTCTCGGTCTTTGAAGGAGTTTTCCTTCTGGCTACCGATGATACAGCTCCTCGCGTGGTTGTTCCTGCGGGTTTACGAAGGGAGGTCCTCATGTTATTACATGCGGGGCACTGGGGTGTTTCCCGTACTAAAACCTTGGCTCGCAGACATGTGTACTGGCCCGGTATTGACAGAGAAATTGAGCACTTGGTGGCCGCCTGTTCCCAGTGTGCGAGCCAACAAGCATTTCCCAGGGCAGCGTTCTCTTCATGGCCGCCGGCAACCCAAGCATGGGAACATGTTCACATCGATTTTGCGGGCGTGTTTCTCAATGGCTTTTGGCTCATTGTCATTGATGCTTATTCCCGATTCCCATATGTGGTTCGCTGCTCCTCAACCACTTCAGAAGTTGCAATCCAGGCACTAGCAAAAATCTTTTCTGTGGAAGGTCTGCCAATCACCCTGATCTCGGACAATGGACCGCAGTTTATTTCGCAGACCTTCCAGGATTATTGTAGGCCCTTCGGTATTCGGCACGTTTGCTCTCCCCCCTTCCATCCACAATCGAATGGGGAAGCCGAGCGCATGGTGCGCACATTTAAGACGCAGATGAAAAAGTATGTGCACGAATTTCCTGCGGAGGAAGCATTGGCGTTTTTCTTGATGGCATACCGGACCACACCTATGGGAGAACGCAGCCCCGCAGAGCTCCTCCATGGGCATCAACCTGGGACTCTGCTGCACCTCCTCCGGCCTGGTCCTCGCCAGTCTTCACAAAACGGAGTGCCTGGCTTTCCACTGGGTATGTCAGTCTGGGCCCGTGGGTTTGGTCACAATCCACGTTGGATACCGGCGGTGGTCCTGTGCCGACATGGCCGCCAGCTCCATACCTTGCAGGCGGGGGACCGGGTGGTACGTCGTCACCAAAATCAGCTACGTCCACATTCGGGCACCCACCCTCCGACCTCTCGGACACCGGCTTCCCCATTGCTGGCACCCGTGTTGGTTTCACAGGGGACATTACCTCCTCTCCCCGCTGTGACTCTGCCGCACTGCGATGGTTCTCAGCCTTGGCAGCCTCCAGTAGCTCTAGCACCAGCATCACCATCGTTCGAGATGCCCCAGCGAGAGCCGGCCCCCCTAGCAGGCCCGGTTTCTCAGGAGGCTGGTTCACCTGTGGTCGTCCCTTCCCCTTCGTCCCCACCACTGCGTCTTGCCCCTCCCGAGGTGGAACAGGATCCGGCGTTCAACAGCTTGTCGCCCGTTCTGTCCCGGGCTCCGGTTGTGGGACGACGGGGGCCTCTTCATGTGGGTCACTTCCAGCCGTATTCGAAGGTTCCGGCTCGAAGGTTGGCAGATCCCCTCGACTCCAGCCATCCAATGGATGTGGAGGTCATCGCTCCTGCCCGACGCTCCACCTTCCGATGCAGTGGATCACAGTGGCTTCACCCCCCGAAGGAGGAGGAGTGCTGTAGCCACCAGAAAGATCCCGGGAGGCGCACATTGGCACGGCGCATCACCGACGGTAGTTGCTGCAAGTAGAGTCCCGTCCACCAGAGGGCACGCGAGAATTCGGACGCGACCTCTGCCGGCAGAGCAACAACAACAACAACAACTACTCCGGCAGCACGGGCCGGGCCCAGTGAGTTGACATCGGGCAGGTCTAGCAGACAGTTCCCGGTCTACACTAGGTGAAGTGCGACGGAAACGTGAATCGTGTTACTACAGAAGAGATACTGAATTTAATTGATGAAAGGAGAAAATATAAAAATGCAGTAAATGAAGCAGGAAAAAAGGAATACAAACGTCTAAAAAAATGAGGTCGACAGGAGGTGCAAAATGGCTAAGCAGGGATGGCTAGAGGACAAATGTAAGGATGTAGAGGCTCATCTCACTAGGGGTAAGATAGATACCGCCTACAGGAAAATTAAAGAGACCTTTGGAGAAAAGAGAGCCACTTGTATGAATATCATGAGCTCAGATGGAAACCCAGTCCTAAGCAAAGAAGGGAAAGCAGAAAGGTGGAAGGAGTATATAGAGGGTCTATACAAGGGCGATGTACTTGAGGACAATATTATGGAAATGGAAGAGGATGCAGATGAAGATGAAATGGGCGAAATGATACTGTGTGAAGAGTTTGACAGAGCATTGAAAGACCTGAGCCGAAACAAGGCCCCGGGAGTAGACAACATTCCATTAGAACTACTGACGGCCTTGGGAGAGCCAGTCCTGACGAAACTCTACCATCTGGTGAGCAAGTTGTATGAGACAGGCAAAATACCCTCAGACTTCAAGTTGTGACACATCTTGACAAGAAGAAGGGACCGGGTGGTAGGACATGTTCTGAGGCATCAAGGGATCACAAATTTAGCATTGGAGGGCAGCGTGGAGGGTAAAAATCGTAGAGGGAGACCAAGAGATGAATACACTAAGCAGATTCTGAAGGATGTAGGTTGCAGTAGGTACTGGGAGATGAAGAAGTTTGCACAGGATAGAGTCACATGTAGAGCTGCATCAAACCAGTCTCAGGACTGAAGACCACAACAACAACAACCACCAACATTGGTGGCTTTTCACATTTTTGTAATTTTTTTCTTAAAACATCCATCTGATCTTATGTCTCGTTTTATTCTTAATGCTAGTCTTCTTACCTCACCATTTGTATAACTCATTGCCAAGAAGTTAATACTGATAATACTGAATATTACTCCCAGTCCTTTAGTTCTTGTTATGTCATTCATACCTAAAGATAGTCAGGACATTGCATATGGTTCTGCATTGTCTGAACACTTTACATATTTAATTTCTATTTGATATTCCTGTAGGAGAAAGAAAACTGGCGTTCTACGGATCGGAGCGTGGAATGTCAGATCCCTTAATCGGGCAGGTAGGTTAGAAAATTTAAAAAGGGAAATGGATAGGTTGAAGTTAGATATAGTGGGAATTAGTGAAGTTCGGTGGCAGGAGGAACAAGACTTCTGGTCAGGTGACTACAGGGTTATAAACACAAAATCAAATAGGGGTAATGCAGGAGTAGGTTTAATAATGAATAGGAAAATAGGAATGCGGGTAAGCTACTACAAACAGCATAGTGAACGCATTATTGTGGCCAAGATAGATACGAACCCCACGCCTACTACAGTAGTACAAGTTTATATGCCAACTAGCTCTGCAGATGACGAAGAAATTGAAGAAATGTATGATGAAATAAAAGAAATTATTCAGATTGTGAAGGGAGACGAAAATTTAATAGTCATGGGTGACTGGAATTCGAGTGTAGGAAAAGGGAGAGAAGGAAACATAGTAGGTGAATATGGATTGGGGGACAGAAATGAAAGAGGAAGCCGCCTGGTCGAATTTTGCACAGAGCACAACATAATCATAACTAACACTTGGTTTAAGAATCATGAAAGAAGGTTGTATACATGGAAGAACCCTGGAGATACTAAAAGGTTTCAGATAGATTATATAATGGTAAGACAGAGATTTAGGAACCAGGTTTTAAATTGTAAGACATTTCCAGGGGCAGATGTGGACTCTGACCACAATCTATTGGTTATGACCTGTAGATTAAAACTGAAGAAACTGCAAAAAGGTGGGAATTTAAGGAGATGGGACCTGGATAAACTAAAAGAACCAGAGGTTGTACAGAGATTCAGGGAGAGCATAAGGGAACAATTGACAGGAATGGGGGAAATAAATACAGTAGAAGAAGAATGGGTGGCTTTGAGGGATGAAGTAGTGAAGGCAGCAGAGGATCAAGTAGGTAAAAAGACGAGGGCTAGTAGAAATCCTTGGGTAACAGAAGAAATATTGAATTTAATTGATGAAAGGAGAAAATATAAAAATGCAGTAAGTGAAACAGGCAAAAAGGAATACAAACGTCTCAAAAATGAGATCGACAGGAAGTGCAAAATGGCTAAACAGGGATGGCTAGAGGACAAATGTAAGGATGTAGAGGCCTATCTCACTAGGGGTGAGATAGATACCGCCTACAGGAAAATTAAAGAGACCTTTGGAGATAAGAGAACAACTTGTATGAATATCAAGAGCTCAGATGGAAACCCAGTTCTAAGCAAAGAAGGGAAAGCAGAAAGGTGGAAGGAGTATATAGAGGGTCTATACAAGGGCGATGTACTTGAGGACAATATTATGGAAATGGAAGAGGATGTAGATGAAGATGAAATGGGAGATATGATACTGCGTGAAGAGTTTGACAGAGCACTGAAAGACCTGAGTCGAAACAAGGCCCCCGGAGTAGACAATATTCCATTGGAACTACTGACGGCCGTGGGAGAGCCAGTCCTGACAAAACTCTACCATCTGGTGAGCAAGATGTATGAAACAGGCGAAATACCCTCAGACTTCAAGAAGAATATTATAATTCCAATCCCAAAGAAAGCAGGTGTTGACAGATGTGAAAATTACCGAACTATCAGCTTAGTAAGTCACAGCTGCAAAATACTAACATGAATTCTTTACAGACGAATGGAAAAACTAGTAGAAGCCAACCTCGGGGAAGATCAGTTTGGATTCCGTAGAAACACTGGAACACGTGAGGCAATACTGACCTTACGACTTATCTTAGAAGAAAGATTAAGGAAAGGCAAACCTACGTTTCTAGCATTTGTAGACTTAGAGAAAGCTTTTGACAATGTTGACTGGAATACTCTCTTTCACATTTTAAAGGTGGCAGGGGTAAAATACAGGGAGCGAAAGGCTATTTACAATTTGTACAGAAACCAGATGGCAGTTATAAGAGTCGAGGGACATGAAAGGGAAGCAGTGGTTGGGAAGGGAGTAAGACAGGGTTGTAGCCTCTCCCCGATGTTGTTCAATCTGTATATTGAGCAAGCAGTAAAGGAAACAAAAGAAAAATTCGGAGTAGGTATTAAAATTCATGGAGAAGAAATAAAAACTTTGAGGTTCGCCGATGACATTGTAATTCTGTCAGAGACAGCAAAGGACTTGCAAGAGCAGTTGAATGGAATGGACAGTGTCTTGAAAGGAGGATATAAGATGAACATCAACAAAAGCAAAACAAGGATAATGGAATGTAGTCTAATTAAGTCGGGTGATGCTGAGGGAATTAGATTAGGAAATGAGGCACTTAAAGTAGTAAAGGAGTTTTGCTATTTGGGGAGCAAAATAACTGATGATGGTCGAAGTAGAGAGGATATAAAATGTAGGCTGGCAATGGCAAGGAAAGCGTTTCTGAAGAAGAGAAATTTGTTAACATCCAGTATTGATTTAAGTGTCAAGAAGTCATTTCTGAAAGTATTCGTATGGAGTGTAGCCATGTATGGAAGTGAAACATGGACGATAAATAGTTTGGACAAGAAGAGAATAGAAGCTTTCGAAATGTGGTGCTACAGAAGAATGCTGAAGATTAGATGGGTAGATCACATAACTAATGAGGAAGTATTGAATAGGATTGGGGAGAAGAGAAGTTTGTGGCACAACTTGACCAGAAGAAGGGATCGGTTGGTAGGACATGTTCTGAGGCATCAAGGGATCACCAATTTAGTATTGGAGGGCAGCGTGGAGGGTAAAAATCGTAGAGGGAGACCAAGAGATGAATACACTAAGCAGATTCAGAAGGATGTAGGTTGCAGTAGGTACTGGGAGATCAAAAAGCTTGCACAGGATAGAGCAGCATGGAGAGCTGCATCAAACCAGTCTCAGGACTGAAGACCACAACAACAACAATTCCTGTAGGAATAATCCTAATCTCATTAATCTATATTTTTGATAAGAAAATACAGGGTGATTCAAAAAGAATACCACAACTTTAAAAATGTGTATTTAATGAAAGAAACATAATATAACCTTCTGTTATACATCATTACAAAGAGTATTTAAAAAGGTTTTTTTTTTCACTCAAAAACAAGTTCAGAGATGTTCAATATGGCCCCCTCCAGACACACGAGCAATATCAACCCGATACTCCAACTCGTTCCACACTCTCTGTAGCATATCAGGCGTAACAGTTTGGATAGCTGCTGTTATTTCTCGTTTCAAATCATCAATGGTGGCTGGGAGAGGTGGCCGAAACACCATATCCTTAACATACCCCCATAAGAAAAAATCGCAGGGGGTAAGATCAGGGCTTCTTGGAGGCCAGTGATGAAGTGCTCTGTCACGGGCTGCCTCGGGTAGTTTGGTTTTCAGCCTAGTCAACAGCGCCTCAAGCAAACAAATGTACAACTAAATGAAACTTTATAGCTCCCTTAATTCGCCGACAGATAGTGCTTAGCTCTGCCTTTTGTCGTTGCAGAGTTTTAAATTCCTAAAGTTGTGGTATTCTTTTTGAATCACCCTGTATAATGCCTGATGGTCCAAATATATTATGATTTTCGACACCCAAATGAGTAATTTTTTTTTATACTGCATACAATAGCTAATAATCCCTTTCCTGTTGCTGTATAATTTGGTTTGTGTTTAACAAGACTTCTGCTAGTGAACATTATTGTTCTGTGATCTAATTCAGGATTCCATTCATCCTGGAACTGATCACATGTAATACCATATTTAGAAGTATCAGTTGCTAACTTAAAGACTTCATGCATTACTGGATGTCACAGAACTGGTGCATTTACCAGTGCCTCCTTCATATTAGAGAATGCTTTGGATGCTCCTTCATCCCATATCAGTTTTGTTCTTTGTTTCAGTAATGACAATAATCTGGGATCATTCATGGGTTAGCCTTGTATTTAGCAACGATAGAATCTGGCTAATCCCAGAAACATGCATAACTGTTTTACATTTCATGATTCCAGACAGTCTTCGTTGGCCTCTATTCCTTCAGGATCTGGTCTTATTCCCTTCGTCTCTGCTAAATGTCCTAGAAATATCAGTTCTTCTCTTCCAGAACATGATTTTACTAACACCCTTTTCGTGAAACTTTTCTAGCATTTCAGTTAATAATATGCAGTGTTCTTCCCATGTACTGGATACTAAAAAATATCATCTACATTCTTGTAGCAATTTTTTTACCTTGTGCCTCATGTTTAACACAAAAGGTAACACTTTCCATTGAAAAGGGACACAGTATATTTTCATGTAATTTAACCTGCCATTACCTGGTAGCCAAGTCAACCTTTCTTGTTTGAATTTTGTTAACAAATAATCTCTAAATGTCTGTTTAAAGTCCGTGCATCTAACACTAGTCACATTCCTCCTGCTGGTTTCTTTACTACAGGTAAAGGGTTTTTACATGCACTTACACTTCTTTCTATCACCATATTTTCTACCATTTTCTGTATTTCCTCGTGTGCTACTGGTCTTAAACTTATGGGAACTTGTTAAGTTTTGCAAAAAAAAAAAAAAGCTTCCTAATTTTTTTATCGAAAATTGATAAATAGTATTGCCAATCGCGCCAGGTTTTTCAGAAAATACACACTCGTACTTCATTAAGATCAAACACAACTTGTGTTGTTGCTCTTCACTTAATAGGCTAAATTCCTGATATTTAATATTTATTTGTTCCTGACACCCTTCCATATTGTCTGTTTCTTCTTCATCATTTATTAACTCAGGAGTGGCAACTAGTAGTAAATCCCCATTAGTTAATAATTTATTATACTAATTGGTGTAATGTGATTAGAGACTTCCTTGATCCAGTATAACACATTATCATCAAAGTCAAATTTTACTTTACATTTTAATAAACAACCTAGGTATAATAATATCTGTAGGTTCACTTTTAGTACTACTAATAGTCTGCATAAATTCAACATCACTTATTTCTAATGGCAGCTGAGTTTCCTTGTTAATTTGCTTTCCTTTATTTCCTGCCATTCTCACAATATATACTCCTGTCACCAGTAATATGGGACATTTATTCTTATTTTCAAGAGTGCGCTGGTATTCTTGTGAAATTAATGAAATTTCATTTCCTGAGTCTTTATAAATGTCTACATTTATATGTAATACCTTTCCCCTGTAGTGGTTTTAATTGCTTTTCCTCTTCTGTACTGTCTTCTTGTAATAACCATTCTCTTGTAGGTATCATATGAGTCAATGCAATTTATTTTTCAGTGTATGCACCTGTGATAGTTTTGTTACATCCTGAATCTTGGCCCAAGCCCCAGGATGTTACCTGTTTTCTGATACTGTTATTGGATATTTATTTGCATCTGTACTTTTTTTGACACGTGATGCATTCTGTTTTACCACAACATCAGTGGTGCTTGGGTCACTGGTTACAAAAACCTGAGAATTATTCCTTTCACTATTATGTCTCTTTCTATTGCAATAATTATATGGTCTCCTATCTATCCAACAAATATTATTCTCTTTTATCCTGGAAAATTTAGATGTGCAGTGTTCCCCTCATTTCCTGTATTCCAGTTTTCTGCATGATTAAAATAACCTCTTTCTTTGTTCAGGGTATCCAAATCTTGTACTGCTATACCAATAATAGGTGTGGTTTATGGAACAAAGCACTTTATAGAGAAACATGTAAGATACAATAAAGTACAGGTTGTGTGTAGCACTGAACACATTGGCTGGACAACGGTAATTCAGATTTCAGAACAGGCCGAGCACTTGTTTGTGATCGCTTAAATAATACTGTTTGTTTGGTGGGCAGCTAACCAGTGGGTGCCAGGGGGCTGACCCAGGTGGCCTATATAAGGGGACCTGTGAACTGTATGGACACATGATCTCTGAAATTGTACATGTCATGAGTGAAGGTACATCACTCCTCCCTTCCAGGAGTGGGAAAACCACTTACATTAAAGCACTGGGCACAGAAGAATACATGGTACAGAAAAAATTCACTGGTACCAAAAAAAACACTGGTGTCAAAAATGCACCGTGTAATGGATCTGGGAGATGTGTTATTTTCTACCAGATTTGTCGATACCAAATCTAATGAGGGAGGTTGTAAATGTTTTCTTATATTTTTGTCAGAATATTTTTTGTGAATTGTAATTTTTCTTATTTTACGCTAATTTGCTTGTATGTTTGAGAGTGACAGAATATTGATTAATATTAGTAGATGTGACGAATAATATCAAAGAGACTGGTTACAAGTGGAAGCTTGTGTGTTGTGTGAAATGTCTTTGATGCTGGAGTCGTCTTTGACAGTAGTCAGTCGGCAGTGAACACTTGGTGTGTGACGGTGGAACAACGTACAGGTCCCCGTTATAATAATTTGCAAGTGACCAGCAAAAATGAGTTAATCTACTACTTTTTTATATAAACATCAAGAAGGAAGCACATTCGGAAGAATGGTATTTGAAGCACCAAAAATGAGGCAAACACATTGAACCAGGACATTTCCGCAGCCAACGAAACAGCGTTATGGAATCATACTTTCACTAGACGACTGAAGCCAACACAAAAAAGTCAAATATCATCTTATAAACATCCACGGAAAAGTGAGTACTGTCATGAAATATGCTAAATTCAAGTATATAAAAATAGTGAGCATATTTCAACCGGTACTGTGCTATAAAGCACTGATCTCACAAGGCACTGAGATTACGAGTCACTGAAAACACCAGTGACTGTGCTGACGTTCTGACCAACCCCACCTCTTGTTGCTCAGTGTTGAACTTAGTGAGGTTTAGAGTAAGTTAGTAATTTGGGTGGCTGGTCACATTTTCACAGCACTTGCCACATTGAGATAGATAGTGGCACATTGCAGCAGGTGACACAGACAGTCGAATTTTAATAACCAGTTCAGTTAACAATACAAATACTCATCTTTTTTGTTGCTTGTCTTTGCTGTATGTCATTGGCTCATTGTTCTCATCCTTACTGTGGTTCATTTTTCTGTAATTGTCTGGAGAATGATCTGAATATTACTTCAGTAACGTGAAATCTGGTGGACTTTCTGCAGAATTACACATATATTTTCAGTCATTTTGCTTCACAATACAAATCAATAAAACACACATAACTCGCTGTCCAACCCCGCACTCCAAACTCTATAGCCAACTAACCAAAACAACAAAGATATACCTCTAACAACTTGTAGCAAAGAAATTACTATCATACATCGATCTATTTATGCAAAATAATCTTAGGAAGATACATTTCACAAATAAAATACAAATAATTATGTATCCTTTTTGAAATGCAGATTCATTGTTGCAATTACATTAAGTATTTACAAAGGTTGACATTTAAACATTTTTGCATAACTGTGTAGTAGTGGATTTTTGGTATTTATGTCTGTGGTGTGATATCGTTCACTTCATATGATCCAAGATCAGTTAGTTCATTTATCTTATCATAATCAGTTTTATTACAATGTCCATTCCATCGCCCGATGATGACGGCTGCTGCAGCATGTGGTGGGGAGGCACCAGCAAGTAGGGGCAGAAGTGATAAGGGGATGGTTTGGCATGCCATCCCCCCTTTTGTGAGAGGCCATAGGGCAGGCCCAGGGATGGCATCCCCACAGTGACACCCTTGTCGAGGTCAGTGGTCAATGCCAGAGGCACCAGCGTGGACATTGGAGATGACAGCAGCACAGGACCCAGCAACAGAGGTGGCAGCAGCTGTGGCATCAGGTGGAGTGGGTCTGCACCGGTGATAGCATTCAAGGAGTGAGGGCAGAGACAGGAAACCCAGATAGTGATCTGCCAGGCAGTGACCCCTGCTGCGGCACAAACCACACCATCTATGATGCTGGCAATGTTGACAAACATGGTGTCGTATGCAGCATGTGAAGGAGAGTCTGTGGTTGTCATCCGTGTAGCAGCTCCTCCGGGCACTTGTCTGCCACCAGAGTGAAATGGTACAAACTCAAAAAACAGTCTAAAGCAGCTACAAGAGACGTGCTGGATACATACTTCCACATCTGAGTTTTGAACATTCGACCATACATGTGGCCTCACCATTAGATTAAAGATGAAATGGGAGAGCTGTGAGATGCAAACAGGGGGATGTTATCCATAACCATGGTATACATATGTCTAGCAGTTGTAAAAATCTTAGACAGGGACAAAATAGTGGCCACTGCAGACGTGGACGGATAATGCACCACTTTAGGAAGACCCTGAAAAATTGACATGTAGACACTCCCAGGGGCGCTGCGGCATTGGGCATGGGGGAAAAGATGCCATCAGGGCTGCCTGTCACTGAACACAGTGAGTGCAAGCAGCATAATGGGGTATTCCTGGCCAATACACATGCTGGTGGGCCAAAGCTTTGGTGTGAGAGGTCCCCCAGTGACCAACTTACAGAAGCCACAGTACATTACGACGCCTGGAAACAAGAATCATGATCTGGGGTGCAGCATTCTCTGTAGCTAGCAAAAGAATCCCATAAAACACACAAAGGCAGGGCTGGGGGGAGAATCAATTACACAAGGGATCTGAGGCATGGCCCGGGTGTTTTTCCAGCCAACCATGCGGCACAAAAGAGAAGACCCGACTGAGCATTGGATCCTTGGTGATGGCCTATTGTATCGTGGCACTAGTGATGAGGAAACCATCGACCACATACTGGTTCTCAGTATCCAAATAGAAACAAAGCAACTTTTCCTGATCAGGCACCGGTTCTGTTACCTGATCAGAAGGCAAGGTAAGGCATCAGCGTGCTAGTGATGCCAAAAGGCAAGCATTGATATTAGTGTAGACCAAAAGGTGTATTGAGAACAAGGAGGCACCTAGTGGTCTTATCCAAGTGGACCTGGAGGTATGCTTCCAACAAATCAGTCTTGGAAGAGTAGTGGCCACTGACAATTTTGCAAGCAACTCATCAGGACAGGGCAAAGGGAATGTATCTATCACAGACTGTGCATTAATTGTGACACTGAAGTTATCATAGTGGCGAAGTTTACCCATCAGCTTCTTAACAATGACCAGTGATATAGCCCATTAACTGAAACAAATAGGCTGAATGACACCAAGTGACAGCAACCAGTCTAATTTGGCCTTGTTGGAATAAGGCAACATGACAGGCATCTGTCAAGCCTGAAAAAACTGAGGGCGGGTGGACTCTCTCATGGTAAAGTGGCCCTGAAAACCGGTAGCACAACTCAACCCAGGGGAAAACAGAGATGGAAACTCAGAGCAGAGGAATTCCAACTGCTGATTTGGAACTTGATCTGACACTAAATTTAATCTCGTTGGCAATGGAGAAACTGAAAGCATTAAGGGCATCTAACTCGAACGGGGTTGTTGTGTGGGAATGGCCCACAACAAGGAAGGTGAGAGGGCAAACAACAGATTTGTAAGAGACAAGAGCAGAGAACTGACCTAGGATTAGAATTTGCTATTTATTGTAGCTAACCAGTTTCCATGAAACCAGTGTGAGAGGAAGGGAGCCCAAGTCAATGAATGTTTGTGCATTTACTGAAGTCAGTGCAGCTTCTGTGTCTACATGCACTTTTTGCAGTTTATTAAACAATGCAAGTCAATAAACAATTTGTTTGACGAAACAGTAGTAATATAGTTTATGTCCATCAACACTAGTGTGCTGCCATGTTTAAAGGTGAGTTTCACACTGATGCAATGTGGCCTTTCTTTTGACACTTGTTGCAAACTGCCCAACCTGCTCAATGCTTGGGGCATGCAGCATGCTCATGTTGCACGAACCAGTACAGGCAAGATGGAAGGGGAGACACATGGCCACTGCTGTAATGCATCCTGTTACTGATATGGCCGTAACTGACACTGCCCCATGCAATGCTGAGTCAAAGGTCGTACTACTGCAATGCTTGCCCTCATCCTGAACATTTGCAGCTTGCCTAACATGGACTGACTGAGCAACTTCTGATATCTCCCCCCAAGCAGCAATCTGATCGCCTGCAGCTCATGACACTTCAAAGGACCATGCTGCATTGAGCACATCCATAAGTGTTCGATTCTCACATTGAAGTACTTTTTCATGGAGTTACCTATCTAGAGCCGGATGAATAATAACATCATGCACCATGTGATCAGTGCAGGATTTGATGGGTAATAGTGAAAAATTTACAATGATGGCTCAACCCATGTAAGATTGGTTTTGCCATTTTTGACAATGGTAAAATTCGGCACGTGTTGCAGTAACATGCGTTCTGTCATAGTAATAGGTTGAGCGAAACTTGCGAGCTGGCCAGTTCTTACAAAGGTGCAAGTTGCCACAACAACTGATAAATGTGCGGGGAAAGCCAGGAAAGAAAGGAAGTCCTACACAGGTTTGCATCATCCATGCAAAAAATCTGGAAATGTTGGCGTAACTGTGCCTCATAGTAGTGCCAATCTTCAGCCGATTTATCACATGTTGGAAAAGGTGATGGTTGCACTGACAGGAGAGAAACCTGCTGTGAGCACACAGATGCCCCTTGATTTAGAGCAGTGGCGAGAGCCTGCTGTTGTTCTGTGAAAGCTTGCTACTGGACAATGATACGTTGTAGTATTTCTTTCATTGAGGTGCTCATCGGGTGAGTTAGCACTGACACTAACATGCAGAGAAAACATAACCCTGACTCATCACCAAGTTTGCTATAGCAATAACAAACACAAAATATGGAGTGTAGTACAGTATAGAGAAACTTGTAAGATACAATGAAGTACAGGTTGTGCATAGCACTGAGCACATTGACTAGACAACAGTACTTCAGGTTACAGTATAGGCTGAGCACTTGTTTGCAATCATGTAAATAATACTATTTCATTGGTGGCTCACCAAAGTGTGCAAGGGGCCCAACCCAGATGGCCTCTATAAGTGGGCCTGTAAACTGTATGGGTGCACAATCTCTGAAATCAAGCATGTCTTGAGTGAAGGTACATCATTTACAAATGTTATTGTCCTACGGTAGTCCAGCCATTATATAATATTTCCTTATGTGCGAAATTGCCCCCCACCCCGCTCCCCCCATGAACCATGGACATTGCTGTTGGTGTGGAGGCTTGCGTGCCTCAGTGATACAGGTAGTTGTACCGTAGGTGCAACCACAACGGAGGGGTTCTTGTTGAGAGGCCAGACAAACATGTGGTTCCTGAAGAGCGGCAGCAGCCTTTTCAGTCTGGGTGATTGACTGACGTGGCCTTGTAACACTTACCAAAACAGCCTTGCTGTGCTGCTACTGCGAACGGCTGAAAGCAAGGGGAAACTACAGCCATAATTTTTCCCGAGGGCATGCAGCTTTACTGTATGGTTAAATGATGATGGCGTCCTCTTGGGTAAGACAGTCTGGAGGTAAAATAGTCCCCCGTTTGGATC
This sequence comes from Schistocerca piceifrons, assembly GCF_021461385.2. Taxonomy (NCBI): domain Eukaryota; kingdom Metazoa; phylum Arthropoda; class Insecta; order Orthoptera; family Acrididae; genus Schistocerca; species Schistocerca piceifrons. Next base: position 935,866,051 of record NC_060139.1, on the reverse strand, counting down.
TCTGGACAGGGACTACTCAGGAGGACGTTGTTATCAGGAGAAAGAAAACTGGCGTTCTATGAATCAGAGTGTGGAATGTCAGATTCCTTAACCAGACAGGTAGGTTAGAAAATTTAAAAAGCGAAATGGATGAGTTAAAGTTGGATATAGTGGGAATTAATGAAATTCTGTGGCAGGAGAAACAAGACTTCTGGTCAGGTGAATACACAGGTATAAATACAAAATCAAATAGGGGTAATGCAGGAGTAGGTTTAATAATGAACAGGAAAATAGGAATGCGGGTAAGCTACTACAAACAGCATAGTGAACACATTATTGTGGCCAAGATGGATATGAAGCCCACGCCTACCACAGTAGTACAAGTTTATATGCCAACTAGCTCCACAGATGATGAAGAGATTGATGAAATGTATGAAGAGATAAAAGAAATTATTCAGGTAGTGAAGGGAGATGAAAATTCAATAGTCATGGGTGACTGGAATTCGAGAGTAGGAAAAGGGAGAGAAGGAAACATAGTAGGTGAATATGGATTAGGGCTAAGAAATGAAAGAGGAAGCCATCTGGTAGAATTTTGCGCAGAGCATAACTTAATCATAGCTAACACTTGGTTCAAGAATCATGAAAGAAGGTTGTATACATGGAAGAACCCTGGAGATACTCAAAGGTATCAGATAGATTATATAATGGTAAGACAGAGATTTAAGAACCAGGTTTTAAATTGTAAGACATTTCCATGGGCAGATGTGGACTCTGACCACAATCTGTTGGTTATGAACTGTAGATTAAAGCTGAAGAAACTGTAAAAAAAAGTGGGAATTTGAGGAGATGGGACCTGGACAAACTGAAAGAACCAGAGGTTGTAAAGAGATTCAGGGAGAGCATTAGGGAACAATTGACAAGAATGGGGGAAAGAAATACGGTAGAAGAAGAATGGGTAGCTTTGAGAGATGAAATAGTGAAGGCAGGAGAGGATCAAGTGGGTAAAAAGACGAGGGCTAATAGAAATCCTTGGGTAACAGAAGAGATATTGAATTTAATTGATGAAAGGAGAAAATACAAAAATGCAGTAAATGAAGCAGGTGAAAAGGAATACAAACATCTCAAAAATGAGATCGACAGGAAGTGCAAAATGGCTAAGCAGGGTTGGCTAGAAGACAAATGTAAGGGTGTAGAGGTGCATATCACTAGTGGTAAGATAGGTACTGCTTATAGGAAAATTAAAGACACCTTTGGAGAAAAGAGAACCACTTGCATGAATATCAAAAGCTCAGATGGAAACCCAGTCCTAAGCAAAGAAGGGAAAGCAGAAAGGTGGAAGGAGTACATAGAGGGTCTATACAAGGGCGATGTTCTTGAGAACAATATTATGGAAACAGAAGAAAATGTAGATGAAGATGAAATGGGAGATATGATACTGTGTGAAGAGTTTGACAGAGCACTGAAAGATCTAAGTCAAAATAAGGCACCGGGAGTAGACAACATTCCATTATAACTACTGAAAGCTTTGGGAGAGCTTGGCCTAACAAAACTCTACCATCTAGCGAGCAAGATGTACGAGACAGGCAAAATACCTTCGGACTCCAAGAAGAATATAATAATCCCAATCCCAAAGCAGGCATTGACAGATGTGAAAATTACCGAACTATTAAATGGCTGCAAAATACTAACACGAATACTTTACAGTTGAATGGAAAAACTGGTAGAAGCCGACCTCGGGGAAGATCAGTTTGGATTCCGTAGTAATGTTGGAACACATGAGGCAGTACTGACCCTAGACTTATCTTAGAAAATAGATTAAGGAAAGGCAAACCTACGTTTCTAGCATTTGTAGACTCAGAGAAAGCTTTTGACGTGTTGACTGGAATACTCTTTTTAAAACTCTCAAGGTGGCAGGGGTAAAATACAGGAAGCGAAATACTATTTCCAATTTGTACTGAAACCAGAAGGCAGTTGTAAGAGTCAAGGGGCATAACATGGAAGCAGTGGTTGGGAAGGGAGGTAGACAGGGTTGTAGCCTATCCCCGATGTTATTCAATCTGTATACTGAGCAAGCAGTAAAGGAAACAAAAGAAAAATTCAGACTAGGAGTTAAAATCCATGGAGAGGAAATAAAAACTTTGAGGTTCACCGATGACATTGTAATTCTGTCAGAGACAGCAAAGGACCTGGAAGAGCAGTTGAACGGAATGGACAGTGTCTTGAATGGAGGATATTTTGAACATCAACAAAAGCAAAATGAGGATAATGGAATGTAGTCGAATTAAATCAGGTGATGCTGCGGGAATTAGATTAGAAAATCATATGCTTAGAGTAGTAAATGAGTTTTGCTATTTGGGGAGCAAAAAACTGATGATAGTCTAAGTAGAGAGGATATAAAATGTAGACTGGCAATGACAAGGAAATCATTTCTGAAGAAGGGAAATTTGTTAACATCGAGTATAGATTTAAGTGTCAGGAAGTCGTTTCTGAAACTATTTGTCTGGAGTGTAGCCATGTATGGAAGTGAAATGTGGATGATAAATAGTTTAGACAAGAAGAGAATAGAAGCTTTTGAAATGTGGTGATACAGAAGAATGCTGAAGATTAGATGGGTAGATCACATAACTAATGAGGAGGTATTGAATAGAATTGGAGAGAAGAGAAATTTGTGGCACAACTTGACTAGAAGAAGGGATTGGTTGGTAGGGCATATTCTGAGGCATCAGGGGATCACCAATTTGGTATTGGAGGGCAGGGTGGATGGTAAAAATCGTAGAGGGAGACCAGGAGATGAATATACTAAACAGATTCATAAGGCTGTAGGTTGCAGTAGGTACTGGGAGATGAAGCAGCTTGCACAGGCTAGAGTAGCATGGAGAGCTGCATCAAACCAGTCTCTGGACTGAAGACCACAACAACAACATGTGCGAAATAAGGCAGTCTCTTTATCAGCACACGAACCAAATGTTTTTCATCTAGTGGGTTATCAAAATACTTAGCCCTAGTCAGACATCACTCAGTATACTTCTCATATGATCCCATGAACTATTATAATGCTTAGGATCTAATAACTCTAGTGTAAATTTTTCTTGCAGACTTGTGGACCGAAATTTGCTCTTAAATTTTTCCTGAAAATATTCCCACAATTTAAATTCCTGTGAATGAGCTGTTCTCCTTTCCACTGCATCAGCTAGTAAATATCCAAGTGCAAAATATATTTTTTTAATATCATCCCATTTCTGAGGAATAGACTGAAAAAATACTCTTATGGAATACAATGGATTCACTTCTCCTTCTGGCTTAAGCTTTGGAAACTGGTTAGCATGATTAACTCCATTTCCTGTTTGTAATTCATCTAATAATTCTGGTGACAATCTTGTGTTAGATGTAGCTATTTTGCTTCCGAGTTCCTGTTCACTATCTTCTAATTCTTTCCATAAGTTCTGTAACTCACTCTTATTGTTAATAGTATCGTCCACAGAATTAGAGATAACAATGTTGGTATCTACTTTTTTTGTGTACGTTTTGCTCTACCATTTCTGCTAAACCCTTTCCAAATCAGTTAAAGTATTCGGATCACTAGAAATTTCAATAAGTTTTTTTATTTAGGTCTAATACTTCTACCCTATCATATCTGTCTGAGATATGATTGCATATAGTTTCATAATAGCTCGAAGATTATTTCTCTAACTGTGTCATCTTATCCATCATTTTGATTTGCAGCTCCATGTATTGGCCGTGTTTGCAGTTAAAATTGTTGGATGTGTGGTCCGCCACTTATGCAAAACACCGTTTTTCTCAGTACCCAAACATTTTTCGGCACCACTGTGCCATCATCAGTGGGTTTTCATTTTTATTTATTCCTTACATTTGGTGTGCATGAATTTCTTGGATCACTTGGGTGTTAATTACTGCAGGTAGCTTGTCATTGCCTTATCAGACCGGATTTTCCGCATAGCTCTTGCCATTCCGGAAAAATTGAGAGTCCCATCTCGTCACCCACCTGCCTGTTCAAATAGCAAGTAAAGTAATGGTGTGAAAAGTAGCACCACAATGACAACTCGTAACATACGGCTCTTCCAAATTGCTCAGTTCTCACAATGTATTAAGATAGTGTGTTACACATGTTGTATGGGTGCCCAATCTCTGAAATCAAGTATGTCTTGAGTGAAGGTACATCATTTACAGTCCCTTTGACTGTTCAGAGATGTCACTAAAACCACCCAAAGATGTAAACAACCATGCATGAGCAGCACCTATTAGATGGAGGGGGTCTGACAGCCAATCAGTTCCAGTCATTCCACCAAGAAAGAGGTACACGGCTCTTGTTGTCTGTAGTTTAACCATGCCTAGACGGTCAGTACCGCGGTTCGATCATGTCTGCATTGTTACTTTGTACCAGAAAGTGCTCTCAACAAGGGAAGTGTCCAGGCATCTCGGAGTGAACCAAAGCGATGTTGTTCAGACATGGAGGAGATACAGAGAGACAGGAGATGTCGATGACATGCCTCGCTCTGGCTGCCCAAGGGCTATTACTGCAGTGGATGACCCCTACCTATTGATTATGGTTCGGAGGAACCCTGACAGCAATGCCATGTTGAATAATACTTTCTGTCCAGCCACAGGACATCGTGTTATGACTCAAACTGTGCGCAATAGGCTGCATGATTCGCAACTTCACTCCTGACATCCATGGTGAGGTCCATCTTTGCAACCACAACACCTTGCAGTGCAGCACAGGTAGGCCCAATAACATGCTGAATGGACCACTCAGGATTGGCATCATGTTCTCTTCACCAATAAGTGTCACATATGCCTTCAATCAAACTATCGTCGGAGATGGGGTTGGTGGCAACCCTGTCAGGCTGAATGCCTTAGACACACTTTGCAGTGAATGCAGCAAGGTGGAGTTTCCCTGATGTTTTGGGGTGGCATTATGTGGGGCGATGTACACTGCTGGTGGTCATGGAAGGCACTGTAACGGCTGTATGATACATTAATTCCATCCTTCGACCGATAGTGCAACCGTATCAGCAGCTTATTGGTGAGGCATTCATCTTCATGGACAACAATTCGCATCCCCATCATGCACGTCTCGTGAATGACTTCCTTCAGGATAAATACATCGCTCAACTGGAGTGGCCAGCATGTTCTCCAGACATGAACCCTATCGACCATTCCTGGGATGGATTGAAAAGAGCTTTTTATGGACGACATGACCCACCAACCACTCTGAGGGATCTATGCCGAATTGCCATTGAGGAGTGGGACAGTCTGGACCAACAGTGCCTTGATGAACTTGTGTATAGTATGGCCTGACAAATACCGGCATGCATCAGTGCAAGAGGATGTGCTACTGGGTATTTAGAGGTACTGGTGTGTACAGCAATGTGGACCACCACCTCAGAAGGTCTCACTATATGGTGGTACAACGTACAATGTGTGGTTTTCATGAGCAATAAAAAGGGCAGAAATGATGTTTATGTTGATCTCTATTCCAATTTTCTGTACAAGTTCTGGAACTCTCAGAACTGAGGTGATGCAAAACTGTTTTTCATGTGTGTATTACGAAAAGGACTGACCATTCGGGCGCAGGTTCGAATCCTGCCTCGGGCATGGATGTGTGTGATGTCCTTAGGTTAGTTAGGTTTAAGTAGTTCCAAGTTCAAGGGGACTGATGACCACAGAAGTTAAGTCCCATAGTGCTCAGAGTCATTTGAACCATTTGAACTGACCATTAAATATATTAGGTAAAGGATTGATTGCTACTCACCATAAAGATGATCCATTGAGTTGCACCGAGCGAGGTGGCGCAGTGGTTAGCACACTGGACTCGCATTCGGGAGGACGACGGTTCAATCCCGTCTCCGGCCATCCTGATTTAGGTTTTCCGTGATTTCCGTAAATCGTTTCAGGCAAATGCCGGGATGGTTCCTTTGAAAGGGCACGGCCGATTTCCTTCCCAATCCTTCCCTAACCCGAGCTTGCGCTCTGTCTCTAATGACCTCGATGTCGACGGGACGTTAAACATTAACCACCACCACCATTGAGTTGCAGACAAGCACAATGAAAAAACTGTTACACATTATAGCTTTCAGCCAAAGCCTTCTTCAGCAAAGAAAAGACACACACATTCACACAAGCAAGCACACCTCATGCACACATGACTACTACCACCAGCAGCTACGACAGAATTCCAGTCTTAGGCCTTTGGCCTTTCTTCACACATAGTTCTTCTTTTAAATATGAGACACAGTGGGCTATGGTTATTTTTTACGTGTTTCTCCTTTCTTTTGTTCCAGATTCTCTCATCATTCCTCATTGTTTCTATATTCTTTGTTCTGTCCAAGTTGCTCCCATCTTCTTCCTGGGTTCTTCATTGAAGCCTTTAGAATTTTGCAGTTTCCTTCTGAGTGGCAGTCATTCCTCAGTATCTTGTGGAGTAATTCGGAGTTTATCCCTTCCACCTTCTTTGCCCAATGTGTTATCCATTTTTAATTCACTGAAAAAGTGAACAATCTTTTTGTCATTTGTCGTGAGTAGTCCTATGGATGTTGCCATAGAAAGCTAGTCTTCTTTTCCTAATATGTCCGTTACTTTTTCACTTTGTGTATAAAGCTCACAGTTATGATGTCTTCTGTACCATGATTGCTCTTTAACTCATCCCTTTCATCTTATTAACTCTTGCTCTGAAGAATTCTTTCTCCAAAATGTCTTGTTCAGTTACTTCTTCTAGGTACTTCATCTTGTTAGTTCTTGGTTTCCTCAAAGGGGATTTGTAAGCCTGCTTTTTCACCTTGTTCATTCAGCAATTGTGTCTGTCTAGTGGCTATTTCCATTGAGTCTGTGGGGGGAGGGGGAGTGGGGGTGGGGAAGGGAAGGTCGTGTGCAAACACTAGTCAGTCTATTTGTAGGTTGTCCCATCTGTAACCTAGTCTAACTCCAGCATGTTTCCTGTGTTCCACCAAAACATAATTCTGCTCTTCACCACAGATATGACGTAACTATTATATACTATTGTTCTTGCATGCTTTTTTTTTTTTGCTAAGATTTTTGTAGCAAATGCCAGCCTGTTTAATTTATTTCTCAAACATCCAATAGTGGATTATCATGACAGGTTTTCACTGTGTCACATTTGCAAGACTTTTATTTAATCGACTTCATTTAGTTCTTGATTTTTGTGGATTATATAAATATAACTGATATACTTAAATTATGAGTTTTGATTGTTTTGTTTTAAATTGCATCAGTTAGGTTTTTGAAATATTTAATTTTAATCAATTTGAGTGAGACCAGGTATCTTAACTTTTCTTGGACTCATATAGCAAGCTTGTCTGTGTTATTGCTTTCAATCAGTACTGATGTATCCTCTGCAAATAGTAGTGCATGGGAATTTATGTTGAGAGGTAGGTCATTTATGATGTGCCAGTAATTGATAAAGCCAAGAAAGGTACTCAGACATGTGCAGAAAGGTATCACACTAAAAAGTTTATTTATGATATGTACTTTTTATATTTAAGATATTTGTAACCTTGAGTTGCGAGTTTTTCTGCTGTGCTGAGTGTATACGAAGAGTGTAATGGTCTTGATATAAACAAGTAGAATTGAATTCTAATAAAATCTGATAGTCACTGACTAATAGTAATGCTTAGTAGCATTGTCCTGTGTTGTTATATTTTCTCACTGCAGTCTACTGCACTAAGATTAATACAACTCTGAAGATACACTGAATGTGGAGTGAAGCTCAGAATGAGGTTGCTTAAAAAGATGCACTAGCATGTCAGAGTTTCAGGAAGTGAGCTCATGTGAATTGAATGTCCTCTGGTGGCATGTTTGCATGGTGTCCCCCATAGCAGACAGTGACCGATGAAAGAGCAAAATAGCCAGCAGTATGTTGGCAGCAGGTCTAAATGTGCCATCTTCCATGTGGCTGCGTGTGGCATGCTGGGTGTGCTTAGTGAAGATGCTGTTGATACCGCAATTTAAATAACAAAGGAATATATTGGCCTTAATATAAAGCCTTGTGGAGCTAGATTTGGAAGAACGATAGTTCAGACCCATGTCCGGCCCTCTTGATTCAGGTTTCCTGTGATTTTCCTAAATCGCTTAAGGCAAATGCTGGGATGGTTCCTTTGCAATGGGGCATGTCCACTTTCCTTCTCCATCCTTCCCTAATCCAAGCTTCTGCTCCTTCTCTAATGACCTCGTTGTCGACAGAACATTAAACACTAATCTCCTTCTCCTCTGTTGCCTGATGTAATGATAAACCTTTGGCTTCTCTCTGTTAGATGTGACTTAAACAATTTTAAAAGGCAATCCTCAATTACATATTTTATAGAAGTAGATAGTGCTTTACACTGATGAAGACTTTTGATACGTCACAGAAATTCCCATGGTTTTGTGAGACTTGTATATATGTGAACTGATTCTTTTCAGAAAATCTTAATAGCACAAATTTAGCTTTTGCCTTTTTGGAAACCAAGTTGATTTACAGAGATGATATTAAATATTTTAATGAAATTCCTAACTTGTCTTCCAACAAGCTTTGAAAAGATTTTAGAAAACACTGGAAGCAGAAAGATGGGATGGTCATTTCCTGTGCCTTCTTAGAAGCCTTTTTTTAAAGGTTTAGACCTCGGCATATCTGGAAAGTATCCCTCTCCAAATGGCTGATTTACAATCATTGATAATGGGCTTGCTATTATACTGCAAGATGCTTTAAGAACATTAGTGGGTGTAACGTACCAAAAAGTTTTAATTTTTTCTGTGTAATATTATTTTTTCTACCTTTTCACCTGTCACTAGAATTACCGAAACACTGTCACAGCTTGATTTTAAAAGAAATCAATGTTCATTTTCTAGATAATGATTTACATTGCTGTCATATTTTGCTGCAGTTATAAAAAAATTATTGAAATATTCTGGCATTTGAGCAAGGTTTACAATTAAAATACCTTGGATTTCAGTTTTTTAAATTGGTTCTGAGCTTTACTTCAAAGTTCTGGTTTAACAACTGCCCAACCTGCCTTAGATTTGTTTATGTGTTACTGAATGACAATATTGTTAGGCATTTCTTTTCCTTAAATTTTTATAGTTTTTAACATTGTTTATAAACTCATTTTTATTGTATTTCCATTGTATAAGTTATTCTAACTAGTACCACAAAAGAAACACACAGTTATAAAATAACAAAGTTTATTGGGTCTCAGAGTGACAACAAGAACATTAATATATGGAGAGTAGCTACATGAGTGAGATACATTTGAACTGAGGGCTCAGGAGACCCACTCATAAAGTGGCAATTTCCAGTAGACACTGCTGGTATTGCACTGCACTGGAACAGGTGACTGCTGTCAGCAGTTGGACCATTCCTTCCGGCTGCCTCAGTCGTTCTCCAGCACATTGATTGTTGACGCACACTGTGCTTGTCATAGTAACGTGATCTACTGCTATGGCAGGTATAGCAACTAGCAGGTTACTACACTCCTTCTCCATTTCTGGGAAAAGACCAGGTGCCGTTATCCACAATGCTGTGGCTGTTCAGACATCCATCATGTCTGTGACAGCAGCCAAAGGTTTCTAATACGCTGGAACTGGAGCCTATGGACTAAAGAGAGTAGGACAAGGGCACCCCTGCCATCTGGGGCACCCAGTAGACAGGACCAGTGATGGGAGGGTCCACAGTAGAGGGTGCCAGCTCAGGGAGTGATGATTACTGACTGGTGAGGAAAGACACTGGAGATTAGGCACCAGTGTACCTCCCTGCTGCCAGCGGCACTGGCAAAGTGCCAAGGGAGGGGCCAACACCAGCCATAGGAAACTGAACTGCTGTTACTGTTGATATAGTCCCAACCACTGGGGCAGATGGGCACAACAATGTCTGTCCTACCCTCAGAGCAGTCAGGGCCTGCACAGGACAAGGAGCTGATGGCAGTGGCAGCAGGTCCCCAGCTCTGGCCTGGTGCCCTTCCTGTGACACAGCTGGTTTTGGTTGCATGCCATGATCCAAACCATGAAGACCATGAATACATGGTGGCCACACGAGCTGTGGATGATAGCTGGAATCCAGTCCAAAACTTCTGGCCCAGACAGATGTGCCAGGTGCAAACATCGATGAAACCTGCACTGCTGGGGACATCCAGTCAGCAACAAGAGGATAAGCAGTGTGCACAGCTGATGGCCATACAGGAGCTCATCAGTACTCTTGGTCCCAATTGGCATCATTCTGTTTGAGCTTAAGGAAAACATAAGAGCCTCTTCAGCAGGAAAATTTTCCACATATTTGTGCAGTTGTGTTTTAAATGTTCAGATAAGGCATTCCGTCTCTCTGTTGCGTGTGGCTGGAAAGCTGGTGGTGTTACAGGGCAAATGCCATTGTGGTCACTGAAATCTGTAAAAGGTTATGCCACGAACTGAGGACCCATGTCCAAAACCAAGGTGCAAGGCGAGCCTTCAGTGCAGACTATTTCAGACAGGGCCTTGAAAGTCACAAACAGGCAGTGAATAACATAAGGAAAATGAGAAAAAATATCAGCTACCAACAACCAGAAAGTATCAAAGAAAGGACCAGCAAAATCAATATGGACCCTTTCCCAATGCTGCGTAGGAGGCGGCCATGGCAGAAAAACTGTGTGCAGTGTACCTACTCTCTTGAACACTTGTGGAAGGCCATGGCAAAGTGCTCCATCTCCCAGTTGATGCCCAGCCAAAACACATGGCAGCACACCAACATTTTGGTGTGAGACAGTGATCCAGATGCAATAAATGGAGAACCTCCCACTGCAGAGTCACAGGAAACATGATGCAGGGAGTAAACTCTTTAGTTGACAGGAGAATAACAGCATCCAAGAGAGACAGATGATTCCAAATGCATAATAGTTCTGAAGCCAGTCTGACTATGAAACTCTTAGCTGAACGGGTTACTCCTGTTGTATCATGGAAATGACATACCTGAGCACCAGATCAGTTTTCACAGCAGAGGCAATATGGGAACCAGTGATGGGAAAACCATCCACTCTGTGTACTGCCTGTGCATCCAAATGAAAACAAAGCAGTTCCACTTGATCAAAAGAGGGGTCCAGGCCCATGGGGATTCAGGATAGTGCACCTGTATTCACATATTGTGATGTAGGATGAAAAAAGATCTCATAACTGCATCGGGACAAAAACAGGGCCCAATACTGAAGACAACGTCTGGTAAGGATACCGATGGGCTACACAGAAAAACCAAAGGTTTATGATTGGTTATTATATGAAATTTGGAACCATACAAAAACATATAATTTTTTTTACGGCATAGATGATAGAAAGGATTTCTTTCTCCACCTGAGAATATGCTGTGGAGCCAATTTGAGTCTTTTGAGCACAAAGGCAGTCAGCTGTTCAGAACCATCAGAATGACGTTGGACCAGAACTGCTTCCACCCCATACTCTGATGCATCCATTGCCACAACCAGGTGTTTGACATGGGGCATATACCCTGCTTGGAAATTTTATGATCCAAATAAACAATGGAAGGCTGTAAAAATTGAGACTTTAGGGGGTCACACTTGAGGCCCGCAGACTGCAGAACAGTAAATACGGAACAGAGATTACGTAGGTGACCCTCCATGGCAGCACCTGTCATGACGATATCATCTATCATCAAGATAGTTGATAAGCTTGGGAGCAACCAATGTGACCTGTCCTAGAAAACATGGAAAAATGGGTGGTACACTAGCAACCCCAAACATTAGCCACTGATGCTGATAGAGGCCAAAAGGCATATTGATCACAAGTAACTGTTGGAATGCCTCGACCAACAGAATCAATGGGATTCAGCAAAGTCGAATTTTGAAAAAAGTGTGGTCCCTGGCCAACTTAGAGAGCAACTCCTCTGGGTGAAGTAGGGGTAAGTGTCCATGACAGCCTGTGTATTGATAGTTACCTAGAAATCTCCACAGAGCTGAAGCTGACCAAACGGCTTCTTTACAGTCACTAAGGGTGTAATCCAGTCACTGAAGGAAATCAATTTAATCACTCCCAACAACATTAAGCAATCTAGCTCTACATTAACCTTGTCATACAAAGCTATTGGCACTGGCCCATTCTGGAAAAAATGGGGGCAAGCTGAGAGTTTAAGGATGACATGTGCCTTGAAATTGTTTATACAACTTAACCCTGAGACAAACAGATCTGAAAACTCAGAACACATGTAATCCAAATTGTGGTAAGGCACTGGCACCAGAAGCACCACATCCATGATAGAAAAACCAAAAGTAGCAAATACAGTATTGCAGTGCTAGTGTTATTCCAAATTACTATGCAAAGTTCCTTTAGACATGCATGCATGCATGTGACAGTAGCCATTATGAAATACATGAAATGTATTTGCAGTTGCGAATATGGCAAACCATCAGCTGTATAATGGAATGACAACAATAAAAGTGTGTGCCAGACTGTAACTGCTCATGATAAGTAGGAAATCCAGGTTCGAGTCCTGGTCCAACACAAATTTGCATTGTCATTATTCCATTGTACAATTTATGGTTGTCAGTATTCATAACTGTGAATACATCTCATGTAAGAGTAGCAAAGGTGTCCAACCCAAATAAATTTTCAGTACTGACATCATTTACCACCAAGTATGTGGCAGAACAGACAACGAATTTGTAAACAGTGTTGAGTGTGAAATAGCTGAGAATAGGAATCTGCTGTTTGTTATAGATTACCAATCAATGCTCCATGCAGGCCAACAGTTGGGACCTGACCCTGGCAAATGTCTGTGAGTTGAGTAGGGACACAGCAGCTCCTATTTTGACCTGTAGCCACAGTGGTTGATTTATCACCTGGACTTCAACGAAAAGTTTGTTCTGCCTTCCGACAATGGTGAACATGACAATGAAACAGGTATGAATATCTATGTCCACTGATTCTTGCAACAACTCTTGAGGGGTTATAGATTGACCTACTGCTGTTTGTGGCCTTCCTGCATTATCTATGGCAAGTGGCCCACCACCTGAGGGAGGCCACCCACTCATGCTGTACAAAATGGGGGACACAAAGTAAGTGGAGTTCACTGTTCCTGCTGCTGCTGATATGTTTGCCCATTGCAGCAGGGCAAGTGTGTTTGTACTGCAGCTTTGTCCCCCTTCTCTAGCGTGCTAGGCTCCTCATAACAGGTTTCTATGCTGTCAACAATGGCCTCCCAGTGTTTGCCCATGGTGTGGAAAACCTCAAATGACCTCTTCCAACTTAGGGTCCTCAAACAGCAGAGCATGGTGGTGCACTTCCTTGTCAGTGGCCAAAAGAATGATTGCATCTCAGACCATGGTGCCCGCATACATCTCCCGAGGCCGGGCCATGACAAAAGATGTTTACAACTGAGGCTGTGAAGACTGGCCACCCAAGCATGGAAGAATTCCTGTGACAGTTTGTGACATTGATAGAATTGATTCTGCACAGTGGCTACATGCATATGCTTTTGGCTGATGAGAGGACAGCAAACACACATATCATCAAAGGAAAGTGACACTGGCTCCTGCTGAAGTGGTAGGTGACACAGTAAGTGATAAATGCAAGGGGATATCCAGGATAAGAAAAAAAGTCTTACAGACACCCAAATGGCACAAGATGTTTGCACAGCTGGTTCTCGTATTGATCCCAGTCTTCTGCCAAATGATTGGAGGGTGAGTATGGTGGTGGGTGAGAACTGGTGGCTGAGCAACTGGTGCCAGAGCCTGAGTCAATGTAGCCAATAACCAGTCCAACATGGCTACGGTATCTTACTGTTGTTGGGTGACTGACTGAAGGAGAGCCTCTGTGATAGAACCAAATGGTAATAAGCCCACAGGATCCAGAACACGCAAAAATTCTACACCCACTTGTCACCACTTGTGTTGTAACGAGGAACACAAGGAAACACACAGTCTTAAAATAACAAAGTTTATTGGGTCACAGAGTGACAACAAGAACACAAATATACAGAGAGTAGTTACATGACAGAGATACATTTGAATTGAGGGTTCAGAGGCCCGTGGATGTCTGTATAAAGATACAATTACCAATAGACACCGCTGGTGTCACACTGTGTACGCAAACCAGACAAGGTGACTGTTGTTGCCAATCAGGCTGCCTGTGGTAGCTTCTCGGTCATCGTGTGGTGTGTTGTTTGATTGTTGACATGCACTATGCTTGTCATAGTAACCTGACGTGTGGCCCTAATCTGCCTCCAGCCCAGCACTTTAAATCATTGTGTAAATGGGCTTCTATCAATAGCCCATGAAGACCATGTTTTACATCACATTTTTAGAGGTGTGGTCAACCAGTACATAGAAAGAGTGGTGAGGAAGAAATGTAAATTTTTTACCACAATCATTATTCCCTACCTGTAGTAAGATAGGGTTATCCTGTTTCAGATTAGTGCCTTCTTTATGAGACACAAAACACTTGTATAATCACAGCATCATTACCATCTGATAGTTCTCATACACTACTGGATTAAGACTTCCTGTGACTTCTCCATACATCCATGTTGCTCCTGAATGTTTCCTAATGACGTCTACCCACTTTCCATTTAGGTCATTATCTCATTGTCTGCTTATCTCTTCAAATCCAACGAAGAACTTCCTTGGTTCATCTGCCGTCCGTTAACTTGGCTAAGTGAGCCACCCATCCAGTTACATTGGGTGTTCCACTCCAATCTATTTTCTAAATCATATTTCATTTATTTTTATTTTGTCTCTTCTAGTAATTCCTAATATGCATCCCTCCATTTCTTACTGAGCAACACTCAGTTTTTGAATGTTTTTCAATTTACAAGTTCGTGGCTCACTGTAGTAAGTCAAAAGTGACTGTAAACTTTTCTCTTTAGACACATTGGAGGTCTGGTTTTGAAAAGCCCCTTTAGTTTATCTAAACCACTCCATACCATTTTTACTTTACTTTTTATTTCTTTTGCTATACATTCAATCACTGTCTTTAACTTCATTAAGAACAAAAACTTATAGAGTGATTCTGTGGATTCCTTATTAATTTACACTACTTTCTTATTGACACGCTAGTTACTTATTATTTTAATCTTTTGTAATTGATCTTCAAGGCTACTTACAAATGTTCTTTGTTGAGTTTTTGTATTTGTTGATGAAGTTAACTTGCACTAGAGGTAAACAGCACAGCGTCATCAGTAAACTAAGGTGGTTCATGTTTCTTCCATTGACATATATTCCTTCTTTGTTTTTTTTCATGGATCTGGGAACTTCTTCTAGAACTGCTGAGAATAGTTTTGGTGATGTGGAGTATGTCTTTTCTATCTCCTTTCTTATGGTGTGTCATAAGTACAAAGTTGTTCCAGTTCTTAAAAAACTGTCTTCATTTGTGGAGATTTTTGTGAAAAATTTTGGAAGTTACTTTAATATTATTTTTCTTCCCACTTTAACTATTTCTATTGAGAACTAATCTCCAGGTGCGTTTCCTTTCTTCATTACTTGAAAGCTTTCACAGGTCTCATCTACCGTTACTCCCAGCATGTTATTAGTTTCATTCCTCATTGTCTATGTTTCTGATTCATCACTTGAACTTTACAGATATTTAAAGATACCTTCGTATGCTTGTTCAATTTCCTGTCTGTTAGTTATTATACCATCTGCCATATTAACTGCTGAAAAGTGAGGCCTACCCAATATAACATTCCATTTTGTCTTCTTCATACTCCAATCAGTTTTGTTCCATTTGAGATTTTCTTTTCTACTACTCTCTTTGTAGATGCACTATCTTTTGCTGTTGTTTGAGAAATCATTTTTGTCAAAAAATTGTATCTTTCAAATATGTCTGTATAATTGTTTGGAATGCTGCTTTAATCCCTCAAAAAGGTTGCAAAAAAGCCACACTCTGCAGCAGTGAGACATTCATTCTGGAAACAACCCTCAGACTGTGACTTCCAAGACTTCTAGTCCAACAACATATGCAGAAGATCTTCTGTAATATTATGAAAGTTTGAGAGAGTTACTAGCAGAAGTGACGGTGTGAGGATGGGCTATACTTTGCTTGTCCTGTTGGTAAGAGCATTACCATGAATGCCAAAGTTTTGGCTTTGAGTCCTGGTGGGGGGCTCACACTTACAATCAGCCAAGAAGTTTCCAAACAGCATACACTCCACTCCAGAATGAAACATTCAGTTCAGGTTTGAGTATCAACAATTATGAAAAGGACAGATTATGGAAAGGCTACAGTGTTTCACCATTGTGAAGATGTTGAGTCACAGACAGGTCTTCTTCTGAATTACACACATTCTTCTGAATTACACACATTTATGCAAATGCGACTCATACACACATGACCACCATCTCTGGTTGTGGTGGTCAGGCTGCAAGCAACAGTGCATGATAGGAGAAGCAGTCTGGGTGGTAGAGGTTAGGAGGCTGGGACACGAAGGGGGAGGTGTAGGAGGGTAGGGGTGGGGGATGTAAAATGCTGCTTGTGGGAGCATACAGGGATGAAAATGAGATGGGGAGAGGGTAAGGCAACTAGATGCAGTTGGGTGGTTAGATGGAGGGCGAGGTGGGGGAGTAAAAACACTATGAATATGTTGACAGAATAGAAAGCTGTGTATTGCTGGACTGGGAACAGGGAAGGGGATAGGTGAATGAAGGGCAGTGATTAACTAAGGTTGAGGCTAGGAGGGTTATGGGAACATTGGATGTGTTGCAGGAAGATTTCCCACCTGCGCAGTACAGAAAACCTGGTGTTGGTAGAAAGGATCCGGATGGCACAGGCTGTGAAGTAGTCCTTGAACTGAAAAATGTTGTTTTGGGCAGAATACTCAGCAGCTGGGTGGTCCAGCTGTTTTTTGCCTACAATTTGTCAGTGCCCATTCATGTGGACAGACAGCTTGTTGGTTGTCATGCCCACGAGGAATGCAGAGCATTGGTTGCAGCTTAGCTTATAGATCACGTGACTGTTTTCACAGGTAGCCCTGTCTTTGATGTGATAGGTGATGCTTATGACTGGACTGGAGTGAGTGGTGGTGAGAGGATGTATGGGACAGATCTTACAGCTAGGTCTATTACAAGGATATGAGTGATCAGGCAAGGGGTTGGGAGTAAGGGCTGAGGAGGGATGGATGAGGATGTAGTGTAGGTTTGGTGGGTGGCAGAATACCACTGTATGGGAAAGGTGGGAAGAATAGTGGGTAGGACATACCTCATTTCAGGGCACAACGAGAGTTATTCAAAACCCTGGTGGAGAATGTGATTCAGTTGCTCCAGTGCCAGATGGTGGGACTTTAGGAAGTGCTTCATGACTAGAGAGATAAGGCAGGAGAGATAAGCCACAGCAGATCTATTCCTGTACAAGGTTGGAGGGTAATTACAGTCAGTGAAGTACTCAGTAAGACCCTTGGTGTATTTTGAGATGGACTGCTTGTCACTAAAGAAGCGATGTCCATGGTTGGCTAGGCTGTATGGAAGGGACTTCTTGGTATGGAATGGGTGGCAGTGGTCAAAAGTGGAGGTGTTTCTGGTGGTTGGAGGTTTGATGTGGATGGAGCTACTGATGGAGCTATCTTTGTGTTGGGGATCAACATTGTGGGGGACTGGGTGAATTGATTGAGGGAGTAGGTGTTGAAGTTCTGGAGGAATGTGGATAAGATGCCCTCACCCTCAGTTCAGATCATGAAGATGTCATCAATGCATCTGAATGAGGTGGAGGGTTTGGGATTCAGGGTGGTTAGGAAGGGTTCTGCTAGATGGCCCATGAGTAGAGTGGCGTAGGATGATGCCATGTGAGTGCCCATTGCTGTACACTGGATTTGGTTGTAGGTGATGCCTTCAAAGGAGAAGTAGTTGTGGGTGAGGATGTAGTTGGTGATGGTGACCAGGAAGGAGGTTGTAGGTTTGGAATCCAGTGGGCTTTGGGAAACATAGTGTTCAATAGCGCCAAGGCCATGAGCATTAGGGATGTTAGTATAAAGGGAGGTGGCATCAATAGCAACAAGCAGGACACTGTGTGGGAAAGGAACAAAAATTGTGGAGATTTGATGAAGAAAATGGTTGGTATCTTTTATATAGCAAGACAGGTTGTGGGTAGTAGGTTGAAGGTGTTGGTCTGCAAGAGCAGAGATTCTCTCAGTGGGGGACAGTAACTGTTTCAATTGGGTGAGCTGGGTGGATTGGTTTATGGACTTTAGGAAGCATGTAGTAGGTAGGAATGTGGGGAGTGGTAGGAGTGAGTAGGTAGGAGAGACTCTGGGGATAGGTTCTGGGATGGGCCTAAGGATTTGAGGAGAGACTCAAGATCCTGCTGGATTTCTAGAAAGGGGACGAATCTGGCAGTTGCCAGGTAACCCTTGTAGTTCAAAACAACAGTGGTGGAGCCTTTCTCAGCAGGTAGGATTATAAGGTCAGGATCAGTTGGTAGGTGGTGGATTGCAGTTCTTTCTGCAGATCTAAGGTTAGCTTGCATGTTGAGTGATTTGGGGAGTGATGATGAGGCTAAGTTCAAGGTTAAGAAATTCTGGGAAGTTAACAGGGGTGAATTGGAGGCAGTAGGGATAGATCACAGTTGGATGGAGGAATGGACTAAGTCAGGCAGGGTTCAACATTGGTCTTTGGTGGAGTCTGATTGGTAGGATTAGTGGCAAAAAGTGTTTCCAGTATAGGGGTTGGGAGAAGGGAAGAAGATCTTTAACAAGTGCAGCATGATTGAGTTTGGGAGTGGGGCAAACATATCCTGGATTTTCCATTGTTTGAAAAGGATAGATTGCTGCTCACCGTAAACATGATACATTGAGTTGTGACAAGCACAATGAATAGACAATTACACACTGACCTTTTGGCCAAAATCTTCTTAAGAAAGGACAGGAAAACACACATACGTTCACACAAGCAGGCACACCTCATGAGCACATGACTGCTATCTCTGACCGCTCTGGTCAGACTGTCATCTTTACAGTGATTAGTAATCTACCCTTTTCTCAATTGTCAGTAAGAGTATTAGGCACAGCTGATAACTGAACACCTTGCAGAAGCCTCTTTAACCACCTTGGGATTCCTACACTTGCATTCCAATGCATTTACTCCCTAACATCATTTGTGTTTAATAATAAGAGTGAATTTAGAATGGACTGTGAAATTCAAAACCACAGTGCTAGATGAGAAAATAAATTCTATTTAGACTATATGACCCTAACTGGAGTTGAGAATTGTTGTGTCGATTGGTGTAAACACCTTGGATGAACATTCTAGAACATATCAAACACTACTGGGGGATTAAAACATTAATTTCTTTACTTATAATATATTCGATATAAAGCATACATAATTTTGTATCCTACAGTCTCTCTTTCTGTTCCACTAGGCCTGTGTACCAGTACTCATGAGCAGTCATAGTTTAAAATTTCTTATTACACTGTCATCCAGATGCTTGGTGTGATTGGAGAGTATTCTAATGATAATCTGTGGACAATCTGGGATAATTTTAGATGAAGCACTGAGTGCAACAGCGTAAAAAGACACGTGGACAAATCACAGTTACAGGCAGTGAGGTTATGTGAAAATGGCATCCTCTTGTGGTGTGTATAGTCCCGCCTAACAATATCTGGCAAGCCCTCTCTAGCAGGGACTCATGGCAGCTAATTTAAACATTTTTTCTGTGGAGATGAGAGTGGTGAACTGATTGCAGTTTATAAAGACACAGTTGGTACCATAAGAATTGCAAAAAAGTAGTTGTCAAGCAGAAAACTGAAAATCGCCAGATATTCAAAAACAAAGTAAAAAAATTACACTTATACCAATCCTTCTATAATGTATCTGGTTAATATTAATGTTCATATTATACAGAAGTTGCCTGCAGTGACTGCTTGTGCCTATTAGTGCATAGCATGACTTGCTACAGATCATTGAAAGCTCTCCTTCATTGTGAGGTTTGCAGAGCATGCTGTGTGAAGGAATGAGTGATGAATGACTTTACCCAAATGGTCCCATATTCTTAGTGTGAATACATTAATAACCTTTGTGAATGACAGTTTGTTATCTGTTGCTTGAATGTGTTTCACAGATATTATCAGTAGGTTTCATGATTAATGATATACAGGAAGGTGACTTTTCTCGTGTATCTGCTGCAGTTTTTACAGTGATGTGCAACTTTTGTCTAACAGCTAACAGGTTACAACTGCTGTTTCAATAGAATATGTATGTGAACATGGTTATATTCTTAACTACTATTACTGAAGCACATTTGTGACTTTCTTTGTTAATTTAGCAGCTGTTTCTATCCATGGCACCTGCTGTGGTTGAGATGTAGTCCATTCCCTCAAATATTGAACACTATTGTGTTATGGTAATTAATCTGATATATTGTGATGATCTTGCATTGTAGTTGTCAACCAGATAATACAGAATCCAGTATTTAGTTGCAAATATAAATACTTGTAATATATACACATGAAGGACTTATATCACAACTCAGTAAAGCAACACTGATACCAAACAACTTGTATTGCTTAAATTTTTTTTCTGACCAAGCACATTTATTCAAAGTCTGTGTTTTCTGAAATGTGTTATAGAAGTAAACTATGTCTGAAGAGATATTGTTTTATTTTTAAGACATCTTTAATTGTAACAAATTGATTTATGTAATTCCGAAAGTTTATCTCTGTGTGTGTGTGAGTGTGTGTGTGTGTGTGTGTGTGAGTGTGTGTGTGGTGTGTGTGTGTCTGGCAGACCAAGATTTCTGTTGAATCAAAGGAAAATTTAATTTAAAAAACTAATCAGCTATGACAGAATTGCTGGCTACTACTTACATCATGAGATGAAATGTATAGCACTGCCAATATTTATAAAAGTTCAGCATACACACTGCTTAGCTTTTGGAACTAATAGCTCATCCTTTGGGGAGGAGAAAGGTATAAGTTAGATAAGGTTAAAAAGGAAGGACAAGGTATTGAGACCCCATAATGGGAGGGACCCACCTGTTTCCTCCCATCCTCACTACAAGTAAGGGTTTCTCTTGTCCTAGGGTCAGAGTATCCTATCCTTCCTTTTAAGCTTCTCTTATATATTTCTCTTCTCTTCCAGAAGTAGGGACTATTAGGACCAAGAGCTAGGTAGTTTGCCCCTTTTACAAAGACACTTGGTCCTTTTTATTCATGTGTGCCATAAGAGGTTCTCCTACCTACTTTATTTATCACGAAGTCATGCTGTTGGGGAAATTTGCAGAAACTTAATGGAAGTGCATTTTTGTTTTGAAGACTTTCATAAATTAGTTGTGCAACTAACCTCAAAGATGATGAGAACCACTTCTTGTGGATGGACTTGATCCAGTATGCCCCACAGTGAAACATTTTATAGCACAGTTGAGCTTATCACCATATGCTATGACTGGGGTCTAGTAGTTATTATTACTGCCTCTAGATTGCAAGTTCCTGGGTTCAATTCCTGGCCAGGCCAGAGATTTTCTTCACTTGGAAAGTATATGGTTGCATTGTTCAAAACATTTCATCTCATATTTTCACAAGGATGCACAAGTTGCTGAAGTGGTATCAGGTAGAAAGACTTTCACCAGGTGGCCAAACAACTCCAGACAACTCCCTGCCAATAATGCCATATGATAATTTTGTTTACCATACGTTATATTGTAAATAACAGTGTTTTTTTAAAAAAACTAAGAGATAACAAAATCTGTTTCAGGTATGTAAAACTGGTAGCAATCAGTCACCCCATGATAGAACCAGAGCTCTATCAACTTGCTGTACAAGCGTCTACACATCTTGAGAAAGTGCATCCTGGTGGTAAAATTGTTGAAGGAGTAAGTTTCATATCTTTTATCTCAATTCGTTTTATTTATGTAAACTGGAGCTATTTCTATCACAATTTATCCTTGTATTTGGTCATTCACCAGTCATGACTGGGTAGATTGTGTCAGTCACAGCATCAATCTTACAACTTCTAATATGCACACAATGAAAAAAGTATACATTAATAGTAACATATGAGTACATGATTTCCAAAGACCTGATTTTTATCCAAGTAGCATAATCATTGACACTGTTTGGATTTACTTTAATATGCTAATTATTTTTCCACATGATATCACTACAAAACAAGTATCCTTGAATAAATGTGTATTGCCTCATTTATTACAAGGATAGCTCATTCTTAAGTTGACATGTAGCAGTTATTTTTAACATACATCCAAATTGCCAAAATTATGAACTGTTACTAATTTGTGAGCAAGTAGTCATTTTCTTTAGCAATTGTATTGCAGAATGCTGCCTCTAATGGATAATAAGAGTGCAAAACTATGATAAGAAAAACACAAATAGTCATTTTTATGATATACAATAAGAAACTTTAGACATTTACTGTTGTTATGAATATCTCCTCCATCAATAATCTACATTAGAGATAAATTTAGCAGTTTAGTCTGCACTGAGCCCCCATGTTCCCCATTGTTGTAAACTAACAATTAATTCAAAAGTATTAGTACAAATAAGCAACAATTTAACCCTGAAATCGAAAACTTAATTTTGCATTTAAGAACTGTTTTGTGTGCTTAACATACAAAATCCTGTACTTTCACCAAACATTTATTTGCCCACTGCTAGTTTTCTGTTTCACACTAATATCTAATAATTGTAATTTTGGTTATGAAAATAGTGTGTGAACACTGACAGAACAGTTACAGTTATTATTATTTATGTTACAGCCAAATCTACGACCTCAAGTCACAGAGCTGGTTTCAAGTGCACGTCAGTTGTATGAGGAAGCTTGCAGTCTGTTGCGTGATAAAGCTCAGACATTGGTAAATCAAAAGTTAGATTTGTCTTTGTTTAGACATTATTTTTTATCACTGCATAAAATCAGGAAAATCAATGAAACGTGTTTCAAGTTACAGTAAAATTTCAATTAATACAATATACAGTAGAACTGAGACTGCACTATGTTTATTTGGATACTTCATTATTTCATGCAAAATTAAAATACCTTCTCTTCTAATAAAAACATCAATGTGTATTCAAAATCTGGACATGCAATAATTGTAATTCATTGTGAATGTGCCTGAATGTTAAAATTCTGAATGTTAAAATTGGTGATGGTGCCTGCAGATGTCAGAAACATTGCTTAATGGAGTAGTGTAAGGTAGGCTGAAACTGGATGATCGTTTACACTTAAATGAAGCTTTCTTACAGATTATCAGTAAACTGCAATGCACCTTCCCTGAAATGTGTGGGCAGCTTCAAAAAGATCTTATTTATTTTGGATTTGAAATGATAGCCAAGTAATTAATAAACAGTCCCTAAGAAATCACAAAACAGTTAAAATGTAGTGCACACTTGATAATTTGTTACAAAAATGGATTAATATTGCAATATATAATAGTTGTGATAAATTCTAATTTATAAATTGTTTAATCAAGTAAACAGACTCCAAAATTTTATATACCGAGAAACTGTACTTTTAATCAAAGTTACTGTTGTGCCAACCAACAGCTAAACATAGTAAAAAGGTTATGAATAATTTAGGGAAGTGATACCATGTAGGCAGAAAATGACTTACAATTGTGTCCAGCTTTAAAAGGAGAACCATGTTCATTTAGCAACTGGACCGGTTGTCAACACAAAATCAAATAGAGATAACACCAAAGTAGGTCTAAAAATGAATAATTAAATAGGAATGCAGTTAAACTATTATGGACAACATAGGGAATGGATCACCATAGCTCAGATAAACACAAAATTATGAGCCACCCCAGTAGTACAAGTAGATATACCTACTGTCTTCATAGATGATGAGATTTTAAAGAAAATATATGATAAGATACAAGAAATTATTCAGTACATTAATGGAGACAAAAATTTAATTTTGATGGGGTGCTGGAAATAGTAAAGAAAGGAAGAGAAGGCAGAATGGTAGGAGAATATAGACTGCAGACAAAGAATATAATAAGACATCACATGATACACATTTAACATTTGGTTTAAGAATAATGAAAGAATGTTGTATAAGTGGAAGAGATCTGAAGACACCAGAAGGTTTCAGATGGGCTATATACATTTAGAAATGCAATTTTACGCTGTAAAACATTGTCAGGTGTGGACTCTGATGATACTTTACTAGGTATGAAATGTTGTATTAGAACGTTTCTTAAATCAGTCAACAGATCATCGAACTTTCCATTCACTCAGTGGCCACACTGGCAGCAAAACTGAGGATAGTAGAGTGGAAACGGAAATGATTATTCTGTTTTTCTGTTTTCCAAAATTGTTTCATTGAGGGAGATCAGACTTTGGTTCCTCCTTTTAAGTGTCACATGAAGATCACAGATCAAAATGAAAGATACTAGAGATACTGAGATAAGTGTCCATGAGATATAACTGTGGAATAATGCAGAGGTCAGTTCCATTTTAAAGAAGGGCCATACAACTAATATACACAACCACGGTCTATATCACAGATGTCAGTCTGCTACAGAAATTTGGAATATATGTACACTTACATATTATCATCTCTCTGGAGACTGAAAATCTTCTCTTTAGGAATCAACATCCACTAACAACATTCTTACAAAACTCAATTCACTCTGGTCATGTACAAGAACAAAAAGATACTGTAGTAGATACTGATACCCAAGTTTATGGTGTGTTCATTGACTTTTGGAAGCTGTTTGATACTCTTCCACACTATGAGCTAATGAACAAAGTATGAGCATATGGAATCATCAGATCAGGTTTTTAATTGGATTGAAGAGTTCCTAGCAAACAGGACCACAACATATCATCCTTAAGGGAGAGAAATCTTCAGATGTAAAAGCACCTTCAAGCATTTTCCGAGAGAGTGTTGTTCACTTGGTGCAGGAATTGGTAGTCGACCCTCAAAATAAACAAATATGACATATTGCGCATAAACAGGTGGAAAGACCCATTTTTGTTTGATTACACAATTACCTAAGAGTTGCTGGAAATAGTAAAATCCGTTAAATATCTGGGAGCTTGTGTACAAAGAAATCTGAAGTGGAATGACCTCATAAAGCTAATTTTAAGGTAGCCAGAGTCTTGACTGACAAGATTTTTGTATTTTTTTTATACTTGTGCTATGTGAAGTTTAGAATTGAGATATGAAGCAGCCAAAGCAGATTGATGCAACTCTCAAAAATTTGCAGGAAATTGACTGTAATGTTTTCTGATCATCTTTAATACCCTAAAGCTTTTTTTTTTTTTTTTTAATGTGCTGCATGGCTCTGTTGTAGAATACTCACTTATCATGGAGGTAGCCTGGGTGCAATTCCCAGCTGTGGTAGATTTTTAAACAAAGGTGCATGTTTCATCAGTGTTTCCATGAAGTGTAAAATATATAAGGAATAAAAAATAATAATTTGTAATTTTTTTCTAATTTAAGCAAGCCTTATTAATAATCTTTTATAAGAC
Source organism: Schistocerca piceifrons (assembly GCF_021461385.2). Lineage (NCBI taxonomy): Eukaryota > Metazoa > Arthropoda > Insecta > Orthoptera > Acrididae > Schistocerca > Schistocerca piceifrons. The sequence continues at coordinate 935,840,673 of NC_060139.1, read as the reverse complement.
ATAGGTTGTTAAGAATTTATATCTGGAATGGAAGCTAAAACCAGCAATTACCAGTCTTGAGGGCTACTGATTATTTTCCATCTTGTGCATCACATAAACACTAGTAGAGCAGGTGCCTTCGTTTAAAAAATTTCATCAGCTAGTAATTGAAATGAGGATCCCTACATGGCAGGCAAGCATTCTACCACAGAGCCATGCTAGTGGTCAAAAATAATTGTCCTTACTTTAGGGTGTTGAAGACACTTAGAAAACATCAAAAATGATTTACTGGAGAATTTTAGAGGTTTGCATTGAATTGCTTTGACTGAATGATTGTTAAGTTCTGAACTTCACATACCATAAATATAAAAAATTACAAAAATCCAATTGCTATGTGGTCTCTTCTTCATTGGGAGAATTCTCAAAGGACTGGACTCTACCCATGAAGGAGATAGCATGCAAAACTCGCATTGAACCGATACTTGATTTATTGCCTCTCCTACCTACCAGATAGCATTGATGGAGGATATAGAGAAGATGCAAAGAAGAACAGCATGTTTTGTCAGTGGTTCAATTAGTAAGTGCAAACACAATGCAGAGGTGCTCATTCAACTCCAGTGGCAGATGAAATGTTGTTCATCATGGTGTGTTTTACTGCTAAAATTATTAGATTGTACATTCCTGGATGACTCAGGCAATGTATTACTTCCTCCTGCATCTGTCTTGCAATGAAACCTTGAAGGTTAAATGGAAGTTTACCAACAGCTGTGCTTCCCATGCACCTTTCACAATTGGAACAGGAAGAGGAAGAAGTCATTATGGTACATGAAGTACCCTGCAGCACACACACTCTAACATGTCTTGAGGAGTGTAGGTGTAGGTTATATCCCAAACTTCATCATTCTGAGACTGCATTCTAATGGAGGTGATACATTTTCACATGACAAACAACATTACAATAGGGATTAAGGAGTCCAGCTCAGTGCAGTCTGGAACCCTCCAAATGGAAAGAGCAAGAGAAGGATTTCAGACAGTAACTTCATCACAGCGTAGTGAGGATGCAAGTAGCAATCAGTCTTGGTTCACGTCCCAGCTACAGCAATCCCCAGCAGCATCACCGATGGTCCTGTGCACACAGAAAAAGTCACCCCTTGGTTTCCAGTTGGTGCCTCTTTAACATGTTATAATCATCTATCTGGAAACATTTCTGTCACACATGTGCAACTTATGGATGTGCTCTTCATAAGAAGACCCCTAAGGGACTTGCACTAGCTACTTGCCAGCAGGAACCATGGGAAGATTTCTAAATGTCATGGACCTTACAGTAGAAACATATATATTTCTGTAATACATCTTCCTTGAAATAACATCAGTCAGCTGCAGTGATATAGTATGTGTCACTATTACTATACATTTATGGGGAAGAAAAGCCATTCAGCCTAAAATTTTAAGCTCATTTGACAGTAGCAGAACAAATACTAAAGACATTAGTAAGTGAAATGTGGGGTAATAATGTTAAACAAACATCAGATAACACAAATCAACCAAAATGCATAAGACATAATGCAATTTCATTAACAGGAGTGTCAAGGATTTGAAAACTGCAAATGCTCTTATGTCAGTAAAGGAATTTGAGAACTTCTATGGAACATCTTCATTTAGGCCTTTTACATACCTAGCTGGGTTATATTTTCAACAAAACTAAAAGATAGAGAACGTTGTAGCATAATTCTTCACTTTGAAGTACAGTGTTCACTGTAATGATACATGCTGGCAGATAAAAATGATGTTTTTTGTTTTTGTCCGGATTTCAACCTGATCTCTTGCCTTTTAAAGGCTTCTGTGGAGTTTGGAACAGTAGGAAAAACTGTTCTATTTGGGAAGATCATTAGTCTCAAAAGTCACTTATGAGGCTTAGTGCCTTTTAAAGGCTTCTGTGGAGTTTGGAACAGTAGGAAAAACTGGTCTATTTGGGAAGATCATTAGTCTCAAAAGTCACTTATGAGATTTGGTGTAGTATTTTCAGTGTTGCTGCATAGTGGAAGACAAAAATTTTTTTCTTAAAATGACTGACTTTATAGTTAAACTATTCTCCACTCTACACTTCCTTCCCGGAGTACAAGTCCAACAAGACATGCAGGAGATGTTCTATTGAGTTCAGAAAAGTAGGAAAGAGTTGCTGGCACACCGAAGTTTCAAGTCAGGCTATGAATAATTTTCAGGTGACTCAATGCAGAAGCCAACAATTTGAGCACCTCACTGACTTTTCATCTTTTAGGAAGGTCCATTGCAGTCTCCATTCAGTTGCAGAGCAAACAATTCATTGTGTTGTTATTCACACCACTTTTTATAACATAGACTGTAATCATAGAAATGAATCACGTAAAAGCAAGTAATTCTATTCGATTTAATGCTGTATCTAGTAAACAGTTTCCATGGCATAATTCACATTACTTACTAAAATAAAATTTTTAGAGAATCCGAGAGGACCTTGAAGGAAAGTTAAGTGCTGCCTTGGGAAGCCTTGAGATGGAGCTGAGGCGCTGTGTTACATATGATAGCGCTGGCCTTGTACATTTCCAACCACTTGTTGATGACCAGGTAAGCCACTTTCCACTTTTTAACGTGTATTCAAATTGCGAGAAGTTAAAAAAGTACAAACAAAATAGTATATATAAAATTTTCAGAGTCTTTCACAATAATGGCAAGTCCCATAAAGTTAAATTTCACAACTATAAATGTAAGTGTGATAAAAATTTAATTTGCTTTCACATTTTTAATGGTACTAGTGCCTTGCCCTGGCTTCGCACATGTCAGTGACTAGACAATTTATCTGACAGAGCGGTAATTTTGTTTACGGGCCACTGTGTATAGCAGTGATTAAAATTCAGAGAAATGTATTATGTAAATGAAGATCATAAATTTCATACATCTTAAAATGATTTAAGCAATGCAGGCCATGAAAGTGTGCATAAGACACAAATGTTACTTGTTCCATATTTAATTGGCATTTGGAGTGACATCTCATGACAGTTATGAAATCTGTGAGCTAACATGCTGACTGGTCTGCCCAACTGCAGTGCTAGTTCGACACGAGCTACGGCCACTCGCTGGCAACTCGACTGCAGTATCAGTATAGTGCAGTCTGCTCAATAGCAGCAGAGCTCAACACAAGATACAGTCACTTGCTGGACACCTGACTCCTGTGTCAGCCTTCTGTAAGCTATATTTTCTGTGTGACCTTTTCCTGGTTTTTGAAACATAACATCACTACAAAGTGCCATCTGCCATGAAATATTGGTATGAAGCACCCTTTGCTATGCTAGATTGGTATGAAGAAACCTCTGCCATGCAACATCAGTACAAAGTAACATTGTCAAAAAAGCATTCTCTGCCACACACAACAGTATGGTGCACCCTTCACCTTACAACATCGTTATGAAGCACACCCTGCCACAAAACATCAGTATGAAGCACCCTCTGCCGTGCAAGATTGGTACGAAGCATGCTATGCAACATCAATCTGCCATGCACAATATTGGTATGAAGGATCCTCCACAATGAAACATCGTAACAAAGAACCATATGTAAGTAACAGTGGTATGAGCACCCTCTATAGTCAATGGAGCACCTCTGTTCTGCCACACAGCATTGGCACGGAGCACCCTCACCACATAACACTGGTGCAAAGCACCCTTCATCATGTAACATTGCTACAAAGCACTCTTTGCCATATGTGGTACATTGGTATAAAGCAGCCTCTGCCAGGTAACCTCAATATGATGCACCCTTTGCCTTGCAACATTGGCACAAAGCACCCTCTGCCATATGACAATAATACATACAGATGATTCCAAGCAGTTCTGGCATTCTCCAGTAGATCCCAATGGCATCGTTTTCACAGAAGCTGGAGACTTTGATTCATCATACTTCAGTCAGTTTGTGCGAAATATTTATAAATTACATCAGGCCTGGCAAAGCTTGGTTCACAGGCATTCCCCTCCTGTGAGTACTTCTCCCCCCACTTGTCTTGTGCGATACTGTCATGGTCCCATCACTGCCACACCGGCCAACTGCAGTGACGACTGTCAATCTTCGCGGGCAATAGACCCTACCTACTTCCTGTATGTAAATGTCATGAGACATAAACTATTAAAAGTTCGATTTGTGTTTCATTATTCCTCACGAACTCTTCAACTTACATTAACAAGATATCTAAATTTTTGTTTAGCTTCACTTAGCTTTATCTTGAAAAATTCTGCAAATCAATTTCAGCTTATGTTGTAGCGAAATGAAGATGATGTTCCAGCCACTCATTGATCACTTCACTATGCTGAGCACATTTAGTGTAATTGCTTGAAAGAAATATGCATTCATAATTTGTGAGTCAGAAAGAAAGAAATAAATAAATAAAATAAAATAAAATAAAATATTTTAAGAGCAAGATCAGTTAGTGTTGGTCACCAATCTTGTGCTTATGACTTCAAAAATTGCAGCATCACTTTCCATTCTGGGTAACATTAATGAATCATTTTGTGAACTGCACACTTCTAATTGAAAATCATTTCCAACACTTAAAAGACTAATTTTCATTGGATTATTAAAGAAAATGATATCCCACACTAGAGATTTAGTATATTTTAAATGACTGTGAAACTCTTGGAGATTTCATCAATAATGGAAGTAAATCTTGAAAATTTTACTTCCTTGTGGTCTTGTTTCAGTTCATAGCACCTCGGGAAATGACAGTCATTTTCCATATTTAGTTGCAATTCAAACAATGCACTTTTACACAAGAATCAGTTAATATCTACAAAGATATCAGAAATAGTGTATTCTGTTCCTTTTCAATTTAAATTCAAACTATTTTGTGTTGGTAACATCTGTTAGAAATGATAATTCTGATAAAAAAGTGAATCCTTCAGTTTACTTTCAAATACCATAGTATCTGATTATATATCTTCTTTGACAAGTTCTTTTCTAAGTAAAAAAAATTGGTGGGGAATTGGGGGGGGGGGGAGGGGGGTTGGCTAAAGATTTTGCTGCACTCAGCCAATGAAGTTGGAGATCAAGAATTATATTTCCATATTTCACAACAGCTTCTTCCAGAAATTGTTTAGATTTTTGTTGAGATAGTAATTGATTTCCATCACATATTATGTTCTTAATTTTTGTAACTTTTTCACTGTGGGCAACATTCAGACCCTTTTCTCACACAGTGATTCCTGAAACATAATGCACTTAAAATTTGAACAATTTATTCAGTTTTTTCTTAATTGACCAATGAAGACATATGCATTACTGGCCATAGCTGGTACACCATTGATACAAATTGCAGGGCATTTTTGAAAACCACATGGTTTGTTAATGACATTAAAAAATATTCAAGCCTGTTTCTCCAAGCAATGGGACTAAAGCAAATATGTTTTCATGTAGTGCAGACAAATAAGCAAACCATAGGTGAGGCTGTAATGAGACCATGTGAGTGGGGCTGGAGGGGAAAGCACTTGCTGGAGGTGAATGGCTCATGAGCCATGCTTTGCCAGGCCTGATTATGTAAACCTACCTTGTGAATCAGCCTGTCTATTAGTGAAAACTGTATCAAAATTCCTATACAGATAAAACCACAGTGTAGGACTTTCTTTTATTTATTTATAGAAGAGCATGACATACCCCTTAAGAAAAGCCAGCGAAACGGTATACGATTTGGAACGTGGAATGTAAGGAGTCTGTACAAGACAGGAGCTGCAATCAGTGTGGTCAAGGAAATTCAGAGGTACGAACTAGACCTAGTTGCACTGCAAGAAATCCGGTGGGACGATGCTGGGAGCATTGATGTTGAAAACTGTACAATTCTGTATGGAGCCTGTGAACGAGGTCATCTGTTAGGCACTGGTTTCTGCGTCAGTAAGACGTTGGCTACTAATGTTTCAGAATTCGTTTCAGGCAACCCAAGAATATCTGTTCTAACACTGGAAGTAAAGCATATTAAGGCAACTTTTGTGAACTGTCATGCTCCCACGGAGGAGAGCGAATGTGAAGTGAAAGACGAGTTCTATGCACAGCTAGAGGCAGTGATGGACGCTATACCAAATGGACACCTGAGAATCCTCCTTGGTGATATGAATGTCAAGGTTGGGAAAGAACAAATATTCCAAGACACAACAGGTAGGCACAGTCTACACAACCTAAGCAATGACAATGGAGTTTGGTTCATCAGCTTCGCTACATCATTAGGGTTGTTCATCTCCAGCACAAACTTCCAGCGGAAAAACATACATAAAGGAACCTGGGTATCACCAGATGGGAGAACTGTAAATCAAATAGACCATGTTGCCATTGATCTCAGAGCCAAGAGATGGATGTTAGACATTAAGACAGCGCAGGGTGCCGAAGGTGGGAGTGATCATTTCCTGGTCAGAGGCCGTTTAAACACACAGTGTAAAGGAAGAACGGGGCCTAAGTTAAAAAGAGTGGAAAGGTACCATGTGGAGAAACTGAAAGATGAGGCAACGAAGACCAGATACCAGTTGCAACTTAGTAACCGCTTTGAAGCACTCAGTGAAGTGGACGTGAATCAGGACCTCGAACTAATGTGGGGAAACATCCAGAGCTCAGTTAGGGATACAGCAATGGAAACACTCATGGGAAACCCAGTGGGCAAGAAGATCTGGTTTGTAAAGGAATGTTCAGATGCCCTGGAAAGGAGAAAGGAAGCCAGGAACAAATGGCTGAAGAGGACAAATCTGGCACACGCCAAAGCACAATTTGAGGAGGTCCAAAAGACTACACAAGCAATCCTGATAAGAGCAAAGAGGAAATACATAAGGAATATCATCACTGAAGCAGAAACAGACTTCAGAGGACAAAAGACGAGGGAAATGTTTCTGAGGGGGAAGTACCTCTGCAAAGGTCACCAGGCCAAGCAGAAATTTGTCAAAGATTCCCGTGATAAGATCCTGATGAATGATAGGGACATAGCTGAGAGATGGAAAGAGTACTTTCGACAGCTGCTAAATTGTGATGAACCCGAACTGCAGTTTGATTTCCAGTACCCAATTACAGCCTATGCAGACTATCCCCCACCTACCCTGGATGAGATAAAAACCAGAATCAGATACCTTAAACAGAATAAGAGTCCAGGTGAAGATGGAATACAGGCTGAAATGATCCTGGCAGGAGGAGAGAAACTTGCAGAAAAAATACACCGACTGATACAGGCAATATGGACCAAAGAAGAACTACCAGGAGAATGGAAAACAGCTCTGATTTGTCCAATACATAAGAAGGGCAACAAACTAAAATGTGACAACTATCGAGGAATCGCCCTGCTTAACGTCTGCTATAAGATCCTGTCCAATTTCCTCATACATGGAATTCAGCCAGTGGCAGAATCGGTGATTGGGGAGTACCAGGGAGGTTTCCGGCCAGGACGGTCAACAGTAGATCACATCTTCAGTGTCCGGCAGCTCACTGAGAAACTGGGTGACTATGGTAAAGATTTGCATATTTTATTCGTTGATTTTAAGAAGGCCTATGATTGCATACATCGCAAGAGCCTGCTCAACTGTTTAAGGGAGTTTAGCATAGCAGAGAAACTCATCAATCTGATAAATATCTGTCTGAATGAAACACATGCAAAGGTCAAGATGGGAAATCGCATAACTAAGGAATTTGAAATTGTGACAGGACTCAGGCAAGGAGATGGGTTGTCCCCTATCGTGTTCAACTTTGCCCTCGAGAAGATCGTACGCGAGACCTTCCAAGAGAACAAAGGGATTTAAATCGAAGGAAAGAGACTGGCATACTTAGCCTATGCAGACGACATCTGTTTACTCTCTAGGTCGGAAGAGGAGTTGGAGCAAATGACCAAAGCACTAAAGGAGGCTGCCAGCAAATTTGGGCTAAACATAAACGAAGCTAAGACAGAGTACCTCATCATGACACATGGTCATTGTCAGACTGCTGATCATCTACAATCACTACTGGTTGTGGACCATTCCTACAAGAGAGTGCAAGAATTCAAATGCCTAGGGACACTTTTCACTGAGAACTCGTCATGTGAAGCAGAGATCAATGCCAGAATACAAACAGGAAACCGATCTTACCATAGCCTAGCACAACTGCTTCGGTCCAAATCTCTCTCCAGACAGTTCAAGATTCGACTGTACAAAACCCTGATCCAGCCTGTTGTTCTATATGGCTGTGAGACATGGAGTATCCGGAAACAGGACATCCATAAGCTCCTTGTTTTTGAGAGAAAAGTGCTTCGGAAGATCTTTGGTCCGGTTCTGGATGCAGATACGGGGGAATGGAGGATCAGACACAACCAAGAGCTTGAGGAACTATACCAGCAGCCCAACATAGCAGGAACTATCAAAGCCAAACGAATGCAGTGAGCCGGCCATGTGGCCTGGATGGAGGATCACAGATGGCCTCAGAAGCTCCTGGATTTCACACCTACAGGAAAGAAACCACCAGGGAGACCCAAGAAGCGTTGGAGGGATGGACTCCATGAAGATTTAAAACAAATGTCAATAGATGTGGATGAATGGTGGATAGCAGCAATGGACAGAATACAGTGGAGGAGGAAACTTGTAGATGCATGCGGTCCACTGGGCCTGATCACGTAGTAGTAGTAGTAGTAGTAGTAGTAGTAGTAGTTCTTCTTCTTCTAGTGGTCCTCACTCCAAATACTACAGTGGTGCAGCTCTTCACATTAGCCTATCCTGAGAAGGTCTTTTCATCTCTGCATAAGTACTGCAGCCTACATCCATTTTTGTATTGTAGTCAAACTGTGGTCTCACTCTACAATTTTTATCCTCTGCACTTCCCTTCATTACCAAATAACCACTCCCTGATATTTCAGGATGTATCGTATCAAATAATCCATTCTTTTGGTCATGTTGTGGGAAAAATCTATTTTCTCCTTGATTTGATGCAGTACTTGGTTATTAGTTACGTGATCTACCCATGTAATCTTCAGCATTCTCTTGCAGCACAGTATTTCAAGATTTTCTATTTTCTTCTTGACTGAATTGTTTGATATCCATGTTTCTCTTGTAAAAAGCTACACTCCAGACAAATGCCTTCAAAAAAGGCTCCATAACATTTAAGTTTATGTTCAGTGTTAACAAAATTTTTGTTTTTCAGAAGAACTCATTGGTTTTGCCTGTTCAGATTTTATCACCTTTTCTTTTAAATTCTGCCCATCATCAATTACTTTGTTTCCCAAACAGCAAAACTTATTTACTATCTTTAGTGTCTCATTTCTAAATATAATTCCCTCAGCATTGCCTGACATAATTTGACTAAACTCCATGAATAACTCAGTTTAATATTATTACTCAAGTTATTGTATGATATTCATTCTAGCATTTAATGATCTTCTACTGCTTTATAAATAGGCTGCACCTGTATTTATTACAACTTATCATGTGTAGTGAACCACTGTAGCTGCGATACAGTTCAGTCAGAAACACAAAATCAATAACAAAATTTATTTATTACATTTTTCCTTTTGCTCATTGAAACAGGAATGACTTTTGCTCTAGCAGATGGAGTAGATTGAGCTTTTCTTTGTTTTTCATTGAACTGCTCTGTAACTGTAATCAGAAGTGATTTCTGTAGCTTCCACCCAATGTCTCTGGAGTTCATTTACTGATGCTCTATATTGAGAACCCATCAATTAGCAACTAAAATTTGGAAAGAGGTTCTTCATTGGGTTTTCCCTCCCTTACACAGAGACCCAGCCTGTAACATAAAAATGGAAAACTAAATTATTAACAAAATGTTTGTACGCAAACCTTCAGTCTACCATAATTTTAGAATGTCTCCACACAAAATCTTTTACAAAAAACCAAAGAAAGTGCACAAGAACAAAAAAATGTGGAAGTAAGTGAAAGATGTACCCAGGGTGTATGCGACCCGGGACAACCGCGAGATTTGGGAAAAACCCGGGAATTTTTTAGAATTCCGGGAATTTCTCATTGTTTTAGTTTGCCATTAAATTTTTGTAACTTTGGCTGGTAAGAAACAATACTTTGAGAAGGAATATTTCTGTATCTCGCTACTGCAGAATAATACTGCACCAATAAAACATGGAGGGGGGGGGGGGGGGGGGGGGAAGAAACAACTTAAGTTGCAAGGGAAATGCACCATATACAAGAACAAAACACAGTGCTCATACAAGCGTCTGCCAACAGCAAAATGTGTCAAAGGCTTTAGGAAGACTATGCAATGTTTCATAACAACAAATTGATTGCTGCCGATGAGCGTGACGTCACAACTGTTTACATTAGATTCGTTTGAGCGGTTGCAAGTGAGCTTATGCGCATGTGCAGTTGAGTCGAATATGAGTAGTACCTTCTCCCACTTCTCGCTACAGGAGTATGGCAGTTAGCTGTATAAGCAGTAGCAGCAAGCAGCCAGATGCTATCTGGAAAAATTTTACTGATGCGCCTAAGCTGCCAGATCCACATGTGCGCAACAGGCCCCAAACTAGGGGGCAGAGACGAACCGGGATATCTGCCCCTGGTGGCAGTTTCGGGGGGGGGGGGGGGGGGGGGGGGGGGTCAAATTCATATTATTCTTCAGAAGCTAGAGAGTATGAATGAAATGTGAAACTATTTCCTAATATCAAACTTTTTGCTTGTAGTAGGCCTAATAGGCATTTGATATTGGTACTTCGTTCGTTATATTCTGTTGTGGTATAAAAATGACCATTTGTGCCAAAACAGTCTTGTTTATTTGGGGTGTGTAACAATTGCTGCAATATTAGGCCAGCCTACTTCGTTTTATCTAGCAGACAGTGACAAAATACACGTAAACAGATCAAGAAACCACACCAGTCTTGGGTACTATTTGTATTAACAGCTTTTCTAGTATTAGACAACAACATTTTGTTTTTTCATGTAGGAAAATGTTGAAGAACTATGATGAGGTAATAGATTGTTTTCCAGAAAGGAAAGTACGCCATATAAAGCTGTGGCAAGATTAGAGAGAAAAAAAATCAAGGACTTAAGGATTAAAGAAATGAGTACCGTCTTGCTTGTCTCATGTCTTTACTCTGTTATGTATCCTATATTTAATTTTATGCCACACAAAACAGCAAGTTATTAGCTAATAGGCAGTAAAGACTGCAAATTATCTGAAGAATTCTTGTTTTGCCGGTTGCAGATAATGCTATCCAGTATTAATTGTAAGTTTTTTTTTTAAAGAGGGGTAGGATGTCAAACTGGCCGACTGGTAGCAGGAGAGGCACCACAGTACATTTTAATTTTCACTGGCCTGAATATAGTTTGATGGCACCCATTACAAAATATTACACATTTGAATTCCACAGAGTGAAATACAGAGACATGCGATGGAAGAATGCTGTGTGAAGAGGTGTGGCACTGCACTTCGGCACACAGGCCAAATTACATGTCTTACATTCCCTTGAACATATATGTTTTATCTATCAGACTCTTCAGAAAGATGTGCGCTACAAAATGAAGATATTTTTGAAAAGTCGATTTTTTAAATTTTTGGCGCCCTGCCTCAAACGCTGGAGGAGCGCCACTATCTAACATTGCCCGGGATCGGAAATATCGTAATCGGGACCTGATGCACAGAGCAGTCTGAGTTGTAGTGGGGAGGTGGTAGTCTCCATGTGACTCGTGTTTACGTTAAGTGATTTTGCTGTTTCCTCTTCGTTTATTGCTCTCACGTCAAATGAAAACAAAATGGATTTCTGCGGCCGGGAGCTTTCAAGTGAATTAAAATACACTCACATAATTACAGAAGGCTAAAATATGTTATTAGTTTCAGATTTTATTTTGTTTCCACCTTTCTAACAGTCAAGCATTAATCGCCTTGCAGAACAATGAAGTTATTTTTGTCGGAAAGTAACATGCAGTGTTTGGTGGAATTTGAATATATACTTTCGTAATACGAAAATATACAGTGTACATGTTGCAGCACATCAGACATCTTTCCAAAACGTGTTTTTCCCCTGAGTTTCGTTTTCTAAAGTGCTGGGAAATTCTATGCCGGTGTATAAAACCACAACCATCGAAAGGACTGATAAGTTTTACAGTTCTGAGGAAAAGTATACTGTTACTTAACACGGAAAAAGTGTATTTTCATCCGGGAGAAAATGTATTTTTAACCGGGAAATCCGGGAATTAATTTTCCTTGTCCAAGTATACACCCTGTGTACCTTTTACTCAAGTACAATCGATCAGCATGTGCATGTTTTGCAAGACACTCTGAACCTCATGTATGGACATTATGATGGCTCTGTTTGCTGGCTACCATTCTTTTCTTTTAATATGTAAATGAGGGCACTCTGATCCCCACGTATAAACCTTATGATGGATCAGTTTGCCAGCGACATGAAAAGTTGACTCATAAGAAACAAATCTTTTCCCAAATGTCATTTTTTGCATCAGCCATGGGCTGCATATCCTCTGCTAAATATTCACAGTGAGTTTTTCCCATTAGCTTTAGTGGCTGAAACAACTGTGGATGAGAAAAAAGGTCTTTGATAGTCTGGGCAGGTAGTAAGACTGGATTTGTGCCAGTAGTGACAGCTCATACTTGGGTCTTAGGAAATCTTACCATTGTAGCTGGCCTCTTATAAAATCTCCTGGGCCAGCTGCAGTGTTTGTGTTCCTACAACATACCAACTGTTACCTGACTGAGTATGAAATTGGCCACTTGTTATGTGGAGTCACGTAGGGTTTGTTTGTGTCTTTTTGTGTCCGACTTCCCTGCTTCAAGCCAAATAGTTGGCTTTATGAATACAGCTGGCTGCGCCTGTCAGGTTTGCTGTAGTACAGGAGTTCGCCTAAATAGTGTTGTTTGTGTGCTTAAATTAAGCCTTCCATAGGTGATTCAATTGCCTCTAAGCAAAAATGTTTTTGGCTGCTTATGCTTCCACCTGTGGTTATAATTGGAGTCCCCAGATTCAGGATGAAGAGGTTTTCGAGTGTCTTGAGTCCTTGTACAGTCATGATGACGTGAGTCTGTTAAATAACTCCACAAGAGTACTGAGTCAGAATTCATCATATAAATCCGCAGTGTGTATGTGTATTGGAGCTTTGCTTACGATCCATAACACCTTGTTCTGTATGAACTACAGACAGCACAGATATGTTGGAGCTGTGTAACTCCAGACTGGAGCAGCATATGTCATCAGAGGTGTAATAAGTGTTGTGTTCATGGACCAAGACACCCTCATACTCAGTGTACTGTGCCTGTTAACCACAGGGTACAATTGTTTGAGCCATGCATGTGCTTTTTTAGCAAAATTTTCTATGTGGTCCCCCCATGTTAGTTTCCAATCCATCCAGATACTGCAGTATCTGACTTTTTCACTGAAACATATTGGAAATGTGTGTAGAGTCATTTGTCTACAGTGTTGATGTTTGGGAGTTGTTTTGGTTTGCATGTAAGCAGAACAGCCGTGCCCTTGTTGACGTTTACCTTCATGTGCTGTCTCTTCAAGCAAGGCTCAACAGTTCTGAATGCTGTTTGTATTTGTGAGTCAATGTCGGATGGTTTCCAATCTTGCACTGGGATGGCAGTGTCATCTGCATCGATGGCAACCATCATATTGGAATATCATTAATGTGGAGGTTAAACAAGAGGGTCCCCAGGATACTCCAGTTTGCATACCATGTTGCGTTGATTGTTTGCCTCAACTGTCAGAGTTGAAACTTCTGTTAGTTACATATAAGTGTGTGAGACATAAGAGTCCATCAGGGTAACCAATGCCACTGAGTTTATGATTGAGGCTGTTGTGCCAGAGATGATCGAAGAACACAGCCCTCGTTTCTTAGCTGGGGTTGCAGCTATCTGTTATATGTTCTCCTGTATGGAGGAGTTGTTACATTGTAGGGTGGTGATTCCTGAAGGCGAACTGCTCCAGTCTCAGGGTGTCATCGTTGATGCAATGTTTAATGAGTTGTTTTAGAATCACTTTCTCAACAATCTTACTGAGCAAACTCAGGATGCTGATGGGGTGGTAGTTTTGTGGGAGGGAGTGTTCTTTCCCTGGCTTTCTGAACACCAGGATCTTGGCCACCTTCCAAAAGACAATGAAGAATTGGTGTCATAGAATGGCATTCATGATGTATGTTACTATTCCATGGCTTTATCCATGATCTCGTTGAGGACAGGTTTTTAAATGCCATTGGGACAAGGAGCTTTCCTAGCTGAGAAGTGCATAATAGCCCATGTGATAACTTGTAGGTGTAAAGACATAACCTCTTGTGTAAGATTTTGGGCCCTGTTGATCGTGGCATATCCAACCCTCTCGCCACAGTATGCACTTATTTTGCCAGACTCATTGCAAATACCTGCCATAATTTGTGTAGATTGGTGTCTTAAACAGATGGGCAATGTGCCCTTTGTTTATGGGGAATGCTACTTGTTTCCATAAATGACATATGCTGAGCCTGAATAGTTGGTTTGGTGGTTGATCATTTCCATATTGTGTTCAAAAATTTCACTGTACTTGGCTATCAGATTTTGTTTCTAAGATTATGCTGTATACTGAACTTGCTCCTATGGTTCCACATTTTTCATCTAATCTGCAAAAGCTGTGAAATAGAATAAAAAACTTTTGTTATCCTGTAACATGTTGAAATCTAGTTGCTCTTATCTAACACAGTTCTCAGGTTATCAAAGACTAAAGGTGTAAAAATAATTTTTGGACAACATGTATATTTATTATTTATTATTGTTATTGTTTACATAGTTTAATGAGTTGAATTAGTCCAAATTCACTATAGTCTTTGGATTATTAACTAGACATGCTTCTTATGGATTCCTCTTCTGTTCCCAATACGTTTGCATTTTTTACAATACAACTGTTTTTCCTTCATCAGCAATGCAGAGTTGACCTCATTCATATGGTTTTAGTTGTGAGTCTTTGAGGTTCGCCGATGACATTCAAATTCTGTCAGAGACAGCAAAGGACTTGGAAGAGCAGTTGAATGGAATTGACAGTGTCTTGAAAGGAGGATATAAGATGAACACCAACAAAAGCAAAACGAGGATAATGGAATGTAGTCGAATTAAGTCGGGTGATGCTGAGGGAATTATATTAGGAAATGAGACACTTAAAGTAGTAAAGGAGTTTTGCTATTTGGGGAGCAAAATAACTGATGATGGTCGAAGTAGAGAGGATATAAAACGTAGAATGGCAATGGCAAGGAAAGCGTTTCTGAAGAAGAGAAATTTGTTAACATCGAGTATAGATTTAAGTGTCAGGAAGTCATTTCTGAAAGTATTTGTATGGAGTGTAGCCATGTATGGAAGTGAAACATGGACGATAAATAGTTTGGACAAGAAGAGAATAGAAGCTTTCGAAATGTGGTGCTACAGAAGAATGCTGGAGATTAGATGGGTAGATCACATAACTAATGAGGAAGTATTGAATAGGATTGGGGAGAAGAGAAGTTTGTGGCACAACTTGACCAGAAGAAGGGATCGGTTGGTAGGACATGTTCTGAGGCATCAAGGGATCACCAATTTAGTATTGGAGGGCAGTGTGGAGGGTAAAAATCGTAGAGGGAGACCAAGAGATGAATACACTAAGCAGATTCAGAAGGCTGTAGGTTGCAGTAGGTACTGGGAGATGAAGAAGCTTGCACAGGATAGAGTAGCATGGAGAGCTGCATCAAACCAGTCTCAGGACTGAAGACCACAACAACAACAACAACATTGCTCTATTATGGTGAACTTCCTGACACTTATGGAAAGGTAAAATTATTCAGGCTTCATATAAATTTGCAGAAAATATTGTGATTGTTCATAGGGTTGATATTCGTGAGACTGTTCACTCATTGAAATAAAATGATAAAATTGGCGGCATAAGATGGCATGAGCAGTGTGTTACTCCACCATTACTACTTGGTAGCTGTTATAGATGTGCTACCCAAAAAGTTTTAAGATTGACGTATTTAGGCAACTAGCACTTTTTACTTCACTATTAGCAGCTAGTGCAACTGTGATTCTATTTATTGATAGCTTCCCTATTCTGGTTAAGTATCCGTGGGAAACTTTGGAAAACTGGGAGCGAAGCTGGATCAACCTTGGTTTACTGTCAAGAATATACATATATAAATAGTTGTTCTTTGTAATTAGAAACTGAATCTTCAAAAATATTGCAAGTAATGCATGTGAAATTTTGATTAGCTTACAAGTATTCATATTTTACATTGACAAGTCAGTTTAGTATACAATGTTAAAGTTTGTTGATGTGAGTTGAGAATAATATTTGAACAAAAATAAAGACTCTTAATTGATTCTTATGAAGTCAGCATGATGTTCACATGAAGCCAAAGATTAGCTGGACATGGACTTGAGGTGTGTGCCATTGAAGCCCCTTTTCAGTCAGCCAGGATGTGGGTTGGAGAGCAACATGGCTGATCACAGGAACAAGCTTGATCCACAGGATAGTAAAGCGATTGGGGTTGGACCCTCAAAACACCATGCTCACACCAATGGTGTGTGAATGTGAAACATAGTAAAAAATTAATGAGTGAAGTTCCATTGGTTCAAAAACCTGGAACGCATGGGATTAGTACACATTTAATTACCTTGTCAGAGAAACTCTGTTTGCTGTAGTTTCTGATCTGTACTGAATTTGTTGGATTTGGAAGAGCTGTAGTACAAATTAGACTAATTCTTAATAGAACAATCTTTTTGGTTTGTTCTAATCTATTACTTCACTTTTACTGGCGAACTGTTTCATGCCTGTGTAGCACAGTCACAAAGTGTCCTCATTACATTCACGAGATGAAATCAGAATTGTAGAGGCACTTGCCTTGCAATACAGCAGGAACAATACTGTCTGCATGTGCCATTTGTGGAGCTGCATTCCTGAGCAAACTGCTGGAACTCTTTTTATTCCATTCATGCACCCCATAAAGGTTAAACTTCACATGACACTGGACTTGAGTGTATTCATGAGCGTGTACATGTTTTTACACATCTCAACCCAACAACATTGTCTCTGGAGGTTTGTTGTTTGGCATCATGTGGTGAATCTGTTTCTCGTGGACCTCACAGATTGAGAAATTCCGTAAGTCATAATTTTAGAATAACTGAAAACTTCGAGCAAGGTGCTCAACATATCATAGACCACCCCCAGACTGATAATGGAAACCCAGTATATGGCTCTGGAAAGGGATCTGAAAAAATGCAGGACTCTAAAATACAAGCGAGACCAACTCTAAAATGTTAATTATTTTTCAAATGTCCTCCAAATTGGATTGACTCAATTCTTTGCTAGTCTTGTTGATAGCAGGGGAAAAGTGATCTGTAATTTTCCAAGTTAGAATTGTTCCATCTATATAGATATCCAACTTGCTTGAATTGTATTGTGATAATAACTTCAATTGCAAGCAAAATCTTAACAGTGTGAAGACCCATTGTGAATATTTTCAGAAAATAACTGATGAAAATTGTGAAAGAAAACAAAAGCTCCAGGATTTTTCACAGGATAACACTTATCAACTACAAACTTCATTAGTTCAACAAATCATACATAAATGCATGTAACATCATCATAAATAATTAAGACACATACTTTAAATCTAAATATAAAACATCATGTAGAAAAGTCTAAGAAAATCTTGAGCCATGTATCACGTATAACAAATCCTTAGTTAAAAAATTATGAAATTGATGTTGTGGTTCACAACAATGTACTCTACTTTCATCAAAAATAATACTTCTTTAAGTCTTGATGTGATATTCTAATTCTATGACTGTCTGGATACCCTAGTAAATAAGCACTGGGACTTGGAATTCCTATAATCTCAAAAGATCTAGTGAACAGTAAATGTCACTTCTTGTTTTTCTTGTTCAAGATCAGTATGTGTGGATGGGTTTTCAGTAGCACTTCCTCACCCATTTGAAATCTTTGTATCCTAATTAATCTTTTGTCACAATCATATTTTGTTTTGATTGCTTGGTTGACGGCTTCACGTTATGACTTTGGGATGGTGTGGAAACTATGGCAGAAAGTTTTTTGTGGAAATACTTACAGATAACATTTATATCCTCATATTATTCAAAGCTTTTTTTAAACACTTGTAAATATTGTGTCAAGAGATCAAAAAACTGTCACTGTTGTTTGTTGGTAAGGTTCTCTGGTTCTGATATCTGTTACTATACATGTGCTGCCACCCCAGGTAGTTTTATAGAATGCACCAGAAATGTTCACGTCCTGTGATATTGTCTGACAATAAAGTCAATCCAGAAACCTTGGCAGTGTAATCTGTGGCTATCATCCTTCCACAGCAACTTAGCCTGAGTTCTGGCTCCATCAACCTTGAATAATTCTCGTGAATAAATTCAGGGTCTGGAATACAGCTTTCAATTAATCCTTCAACCATGTAAAAGCTGCATTAAGCCACTACATTTTGTAGCCTAACTGTCATCTTTTGATCTCATGCCTATTGCTCCAACAATTTTGCAGCTGTGCACTGGAAAGACTGGCAACCCAAACGTCTTATTAAAAAAGCTTGCTGAGAACACAGCAACTAATGTGTCTGTGTCCAAAATAGTTGTGACTGGAATATCATCAACCATGGCCCTAACTGCAGATTATGGAACTCATGGATATTCCTGGTTGCATTTGTTCACATCTGCACAGTGTTCCTCTGTCACATTGGCTCCACCATCATACCTGAAGAACTGCATAGTTTTGTCACAGCCCTTATCCCATGTTATGACTGATTTTCTGGGACTTGATGTGGTTGGAGTTAGTTTACTGGAAGCTGTTTGACACCACAATTGCTATCATCAGCTACTTCTGTTATTAAGGAGGTAGGCTGTGTGGAGAACACAGGAAATAGTGTAAGGTCTGACGCAGGTAGCTCCTGCTGTCTTGTCAATATATAGCAGCCATTGGCATAATACTGTACGAGTATGTTGGTTATAACACTGAATCTACAGAACTTTCTCCATGGTATGTTAGTTTAGATGCATGTACATTGTTAATAACAGCAATTCAGTGTCTTGGTTTTATTGTATTTATAAGTAAAATCCATTTCAAGTGACACAGAGACTAGTACTCTCCACATCTGTAACGGAATGCCAAGTCACACCAACCATCCATCTTGCTGACATTTGGTGCCATCTACAAACTATTCATTAAATAAGAGGAACAACATACCTGCCATAATGTTTAAATAAAGAGAAAAAATAATACAAAGATAAAAACATTTAATCAGATCAAATCTAATAGTTATATATAGCATGTTCCTCCTTGTGTCTTATAAATAAATTTAAAAAACGGTTTTGCCCATCTGACATTAGATATGTGTTTAAAGAATAAAACAACTGACTCACAAGGAGTGAACCTGGAAATTTTCTTATATTTTCTATGTTTACTGGCAAATGTGGAAATAAGTCGGACAGCAATGTAAAGAATTTTACTTATGTTTTATTTTATGTAATTGCCATGCAAATTTGATGTTTTTTATTTTCCTTTAAATGTTATATATTACATAGTTCATATATAGGGTGCCATAAAACCAATCAGTGTGTTCTCCACACAGCCTACCTCCTTTATACAGTAGCATTCAAAAACCTGTGACTAACACACAAACAACAGGGAACTAACATGCATCAAGACTAGAGAATAGCGGTATGTAATCGAATGTATAAGCCATATAGGTTATACCATTAGTTGTAACTTATTGTATCGCCTGACCATGTTCTTCTTGCATTTTTTAGCATTGATAATAGCTAGGCACTAGCTGAAATGTGGATTTGCCAAATAAAACTTGCAAAGACAAAAAAAAGGATGACTGATTGCTGTAGTCTATAATTTATAAATCACGTCACAGTCACTGAGTGCACACACTCTCCTAATGGAAGGTAACCTGTGTGTTTGATTACCTGACTTTGGACAACTAGCATTCAGTTTGTGTGGTTGGTTTTCACTATGGCTGTTGTTTGTCCTAGACCCCTGCAAATAAATATCTCCATGTCCCAGTCATGATCTGATATCCTCTTGGATTAAATTGATGGAATCTGAGACTGACATGAATTCCTCTAAGTTTAACTCTGGTATATGGATAGGTTTTCATATATATTGATAGGCAGCTTTGCCTTCAGGATCTGTAGAATATCTTGATGTGAAATGGGCTTGTCACAGTAACACACCTTGATTAGATATTTTTCATAATATCTTCACAAACTTCCAATCTTAAACAAGAAAGGTTAAGAACTATGTACTCCCTTTTTCAATCTTTCCTGAATACCACAAGATCAGTATTTAGCAAGAAATGCTTTCTCAAACTCTTCAGCCATCTTTCATGAACTGATTATTTCTGTCGCTCATAGGGCACTGTCACCAAAAATATATCCT
The DNA here is from genome assembly GCF_021461385.2 of Schistocerca piceifrons. NCBI lineage: Eukaryota > Metazoa > Arthropoda > Insecta > Orthoptera > Acrididae > Schistocerca > Schistocerca piceifrons. The sequence goes on along the minus strand of NC_060139.1, from coordinate 935,820,317 downwards.
GTGAAATAACAATCTTCTGTGATCCCGCCCAAGATCAGGGTTTATCCACAGATAAACACTACAGGATTTACAATCTTCTTGTATGGAGAAAATATCTGAAACTGCATGTATTTGAGCATTTTCTCCTGAGTTAACATTTTCACTTACATTGTAGTTGTTGGCAACATACCATGCACAGAATGTGACTTTTTTGTATTGGTTGGTATGTGCATATTGTCACAGTGTGACCTGGGTCTTGAGGTCTGTGCTCTTTTGACATCGCGTCATTCTCGTTTGATCTCTCGCACCACCCCCTGGATTCCCATATCTCTCTCTTGCCCATTTCAACTGTTTCCCCAATTTTTATGTCCACTGAGGGAAATCGTAACCTGTCTGTTCCCTTGTTTCTTGCAGTTCCAGTTTCAATTCACTTGCAGTGGGGAATTTTCATTTGACATATTAACAGTAGCCTGTGTTTGTTGATTCACACATCACGTGATTTGTTCCTTCTTGGCCTTGACTCAAGTATCTGCTGAATCCTGCTGTTTATGTATGGTGAACTTTTCTCCTGTTTTATCTTCATAACCAGTGGACAAGCTGGTTGCTTGTTCGAAAAGTTATTACCATATTACTTCCAGATACCTGTCTATCCCAAATATCATTAACTTTGACTGTAAGCTGTTCTATAACAGCTGGAATTTACTCTTCAGCTTTTCATTATTCTGCCCCTTCTTCTACTAATTCTGTAACCTGAGTGGTCATTTTGATTTGTTTAGTGGTCATTTTGAATTGTTTAGTGGTCATTTTGATTTGTTTAGTGGTCATTCTGGTTTGTTTAGTTATCATTCCAGTTTGTTTAGTGGCCTTAATCTACACAGGTACTCCACAAGCCACCATACAGTGTGTGATGGAGGGTACCCTGTACCACTGCTTGTCATTTCCTTTCCAGCTCCACACGCAAATAAAGCGAGGGAAAAACAACCATCTACGTGCTTCCGAATGAGCCCTAATTTATTGTATCTTGCCCAAAGTATGTTGGCGGCAGTAGAATCATTTGGCAGTCATCATCAAATGCCAGTTCTCTAAATTTTTTCCATAGTGTTTGAACCTACTGGTATCAGATCTAGTACACCTGCCTCTGAATTGTTTCAATGTCTTCCTTTAATCTGACCTGTTATGAATTCCAAACGCTCAAGAAGTACTCCAGAATAGGTTACACCAGCATCCTATATACAGGGTGTATACGACCCGGGAGATCCGGGAAAAACCCGGGAATTTTTTCGTCTGGGAGAAAAGCGGGAAAAACCCAGGATTTTTTTTTTAGAATTCCGGGAATTTTTCATTGTTTTAGTTACCAGTTAAATTTTTGTGATTTTGACTGGTAAGAACCAATACGCTAATGAAGGATATTACTGTATCCCGCTTCTGCAGAATAATGCTGCTGCAACAAAACATGAACGAGAGAAAAAAAACGAAGATAAAACTTAAGTCACAAAGGAAATGTGCCATATACAACAACAAAACACAGTGCTCATACAGGCATCTGCCAACCAAAGTGTGTCAAAGGCTTTAGGAAGAATATGCAGTGCTTCCTAACAAATTGCCTCTGGTGAGCGTGACGTGACAGCTGTTTACATTAGATTCATTTGAGCAGTTGCGGGCGGGCTCTTGCGCATGCGCAGTTGAGTCGCGTATGAGTAGTACCTTCTCCCGCTTCTGGCTACAGATGTGTGGCTGGGCGCCACTATCTAAATTTCTCCGGTTCGGAAATATATCGTAGATCTGGGGCTGATGCACAGAGCACTCTGAGTTGAAGTGGGACGGTGGATAGTCTCCACGTGACCTGTGCTTACGTTTAGTGATTTTGCTGTTTCCTCTTCATTTATTGCTCTCACATTAAATGAAAACAAAACTGATTTCTGTGGTCAGGAGCTACCAAATGAATTAAAATACGCTCGCATAATTACGGAAGGCTAAAATATGTTGTTAGTTTGAGGTTTTATTTCTACCTTTCTGACAGTCAAGCATTAATCGCCTTGCAGAACAATGAGCTTATTTTTGTCGGTTTGCTAAAACGATTCGGCTTTTATTAATCTTTTGTGCAGAGGCAGTCAATTTATTTGAAACGAAGTGTTTAATTTCACACTGTTGGCTAGTTTCAACTTGCATTTCAAGTGCACGTTTTCCATCTTCTAGCTCGTATGGCATTATGCCATAATAAAGAACCAAACATGAGATAATACAGTACTGGTACTCAAGAAAATTTACATCCGAATCTGGACATAACGATTGTGCACTTTAAGCCGAATTATGCATTTTAGTATGGTTCACAAAATTCCGATGCTCTTGAAGTATCCTTTGATGTCTTGTTTCTTTTATGACATAATGCAAGATCTTTTAACGTTTTACACGCACAAAGATGCGGGCTTCCTGCGTCATCGTAGCTGCACAGGCGCAGTGACGCCTGTTATCTGGCGCTCTCTGGCAACTGCTGAAACAAACCAATTTCTAACAGGTCACGGAAAAATATTGCGAATGATGGGTTGAAAAGTGTTACTTTCAAAGTAAATTTCCTTTTACGCAAGATGAACTATGTGCGAGAATGTACGATGAATTTCTTAAATCACAGAGTGTTTGACTCTCATTTAATAATCAACTCTTTGAGGGCAACCATCTAGAAGAAATTCGAGCCCAGAAGATCAGACATTTACGTCGTTATTAAAAATTTTACTGGCACATTTGTGTGATGTATCTTAAAGTGTAACGCACGCAAAAAGATCAGCATTATATGTGGAAGCTTAGCTTCTCTTGCAGCTTATTAATCTTCAAGACCAATATTATTTATGAAAGCTTTGTTTTTGTTGTAGCAATACTATGTGTATTAATTTAAACCATTAACTTTTCTTTTTTGTGTGTTCGCGCTACTTACAAGTGATCTTGCTATTGGTTGACTACATCATGTGTCCTGTGATCAGCTGGTGAGATCACGTGACATGAGCCATGACTGTCTTACAAAAGCGTGTCGCAATCTCGATTTCATTGCTTTGGAAAGTAACATGCACTGTTTGGTGGAATTCGAATTTATACCTCCGTAACACAAAACAATGTAGCGTACATGTTGCTGCACATCAAAGATCTTTCCAAAACGTTTTTTTATTCCTCCTGTGTTTTGCTTTCTAAAGTGCCGGAAAATTCTACGCTTGTGTAGAAAACCATAAACATTCTAAGGATTGAGAAGTTTTACAGTGCCGAGGAAAAGTATACTGTCACTTAAAATGGAAAAAGTGTATTTTCACCCGTGAGAAAGTGTATTTTGAACTGGGAAATCCTGGAAAAATCCAGGAATTTTTTTTCCTTGTCCATGTATACACCCTGATATGTGGTCTGCTTTACAGGTGAACCATTCTTTCCTAAAATTCTCCCAATAAACTGAAGTTGACCCTTCACCTAACCTACCACAGTTCTCACATGTTTATTCCATATCATATTGCTTTGCAACTTTATGCCCAGATATTTAAATGGCTTGACTGTGTCAAGCAGGACACTAGAAATACTGTATCCAAACATTACAGGTTTGTTCTTCCTATTCATGTGCATTAACTTACAGTTTCCCACATTTAGAGCTAGCTGTCATTCATCACACCTACCAGAAATTTTCTCTAAATTGTCTAGTACCCCCCTTGTCCTACAGCCACTCAACTTCAACACCTTACCATACACCACTGCATCATCGGCAAACAACCTCAGATTGCTGCCCACCCTGTCCGCCAAGTCATCCACGTGTACAAAGAACACTTTCCTGGGACACTTCTGATGATACTCTTGTCTGTGATGAACACTCGCTGTCAAGGACAACATACTCAGTTCTATTACTTAAGAAGTCTTGGAGCCACTCACAAATGTGTGAACTTATTCCATATGCCTGTACCTTTGTTAACAGCCTGCAATGGGGCATTGTGTCAAATAACTTCTAGAAATCTATAAATATGGCATCTGCTTGTTGCCCTTCATCCACAGTTCACAATAAACCATGTGGGAAAAGGGTAAGCTGAGTTTTGCAGGAGCAATGCTTTCTAAAAGTGTGCACATCACAGGTGATCAGATGGGTTGCACCCAGAATAGGCTGAAGGCTGATCTGGAGGCACAGATTGTAACCATCCTAGCAAGACTAACTGAAGAAGTGAACTGTAAAAGTAGACAGAATTATTGATATGCAACTTGCTACCCTCCTGATGTGTCACCAACAGATGCTGATGTGTTAGTGAGCTGTGTACTGGTTGTTCAGTGAGCAGCTACTGCACTACAGACTGAATGAATTCACCCTTACAAAAATGCGAGATTGAACCTCTCAAACAGAAAACACACACAACGTTTAATAAATTTACTATGAGGAAAACACAGGACAAGAGAAACACTTAATTTGCCACTCTGTAGATGTGTATCAGCCAAGAGCTGGAAACCTAGCTCAGCCATTTTGTTCTGTTTGATAGTCATTTTGGTTTTTTTATTGACTATTTCACTTTATCTAGTTGCTATTTCAGCTTGTGTAGTGGTCATTTCAGTTTGTTGAGTTGGGAACAATCTTAGTTACTTCAACATTTCAGTTAAGGGATCTATAACTGGTTAGCTCACTGCTCCTGTTTCCTGTACCTCCTCAACTGATTGAAAGTTTCCTAGCTCTGGAGGCACCATTTTAAACTGAGCATGAGTGCTGAAAAAAATAATTAATTAATTAACACTAAATCTGATATGACTAGACACAACACACACAAATTATTGACTGAACAAAACAAATAACACAAAAATATATCTTATTACTTATACTGTTATACAAAAGACACTGAAAAGGAAGAGCAAATGTTCTAGATCAAATGGTGATAGCACTGCACTGATAAATTAACTAGTAGGATCACTATTCTTCAACAATTTGGTACAAGTGAGAGCTAGTAATAAAGGTTAATGCCATGTCTCACTTTGTTTTCTGCTGCTGCATTGTGAAGTTCATTTGTGATTGAACTTGGTTCAGTACTGTCTGGTGCTGTATCTTCCACTAATTGTCTATCAAAGAATGCAGCAAATATGTCATATAGTACAGCAGTTAATCATGAATACAATAACTACAATACACAGCCCTGTTGTATTGGTAGTACATACAGTGATTATTGCTCTTTGATAATAAGACTTCAGGGTGGTCTATTGTGCTAACTGTTATACTGTTATCTTACATATTCTCTCTGAATGCAATTTGCAAAAGGTGTATACTTCTCAAGCTGTAACAATATCTCATAATAATGGTCACTTCCTTACTAGATACAAGTTACTCTTGGAAGCTCATTAGAAGCTTGTCGAGGGAAGGAAGTTTACATGCTGTTAGTCCTGAAGTGCTGGTATGTTAAACGACTCCACTGTCTAGTGATTCCTTCGATCCACAAACTGCTGATAGTATAATGGAGTAGGAAAGGGGGGATCAGTGAGTGGTATCAGAAAAATTCTCCACCACACACTGTCAGGAGGTGGCTTGTGGAGTATTGGTACAGATGTGAACATCATGAGTCAGGAGTAAAAGCATCATCACAGTCCATAAAACATGTGTATAATTGTTTCTCATCAGCATCTTGCACACACTGGCAATTATTTAAACTCTACATACTCTTTGCAAGATATACTGGACTACAGAACAAAGTTCTTCTTCAGTCAGAGAAATACACACATCCACCACATGTTTCACACACACACACACACACACACACACACACACACACACACACTTGGGCACTGTCATCTCTGCATGCTGAGCCCTGATTGTCGTGAGCAGCAATATCAGTGGGTTTGAGTAGTTGTGGTATAGAAGAAGTGTGGAATGAGGTGGAGGAGGGAGAATGGAAAAGTAGAAGTACAGAAGGGGAAAAGACTACCCATGTGCACTGGGGGAATAGAAGGCAGTGTAAGCCTAGAGTGGAAGCAAGGAAGGGGATAAGATGCAGGAGCACAAGGACTAGTTACGTTTGAGTCCAGGTGGTTTATAGGAATGAAGTTCATTCTGCAGGGAAAGTTCCCACCTGCATAGTTCAGAAAAGCTGGTGTTCCACCTGCACAGTCAGAAAAACTAGTGTTGGTAGGAAGAATCCAGATGGTTTGGGCAGCGATACGATTGTTGAAGTTAAGGACGCCGTGTTGGCTGACAAACTCAGCAACTTGGAGGTCTAGTTGTTTCTTGGCCACAGTTTGGCAGTGGCCATTCATATCAACAGACAGCTTATTAGATATAATGTCCACATAGAATGCTGCACAGTTGATAGTCCACATGGCTGGTTTCACAGGTGACTCTGCCCTTGAGGGGTCGGAGACACCTGTGACAGGACTACTCTAGTCCTCCTGAAATATGACACTTCATAAAGTCTAGGATTTGGGCTATCCAATGCAGGTTCTGATTTATTAGTACCCATAAAATTTATCACTGTGTGCTTTCTGAATATCATTATTTGATTATATTGTAGTTCAGATTCTTGGGTCCTGGAACAAGTGTTGAACTATATTTATTGAGTCTTACTATAAATTAAAGTAAATTAAAATGTTCTGAATATTTTATCTATATCTAATTGTTACATGCTATTAATGAATAACAAAGCTTTCTCAAATTATTTTTTACATACGTGAACAGTGATTATTTTCTACGTTAGTTGATAATAACAGTATAAGTAATAGTAGTCTATTTTGTATTACAGAGTGCAGGTGAACGCAAGAGCCGATCACGTGGTTTGTTTCGTCTCAAGTTCCGACGGGGTAGCAGTCGAGCAGTACGAGAAGTTTCAGCATGGGGTGTTGTTGAAGTTGCAGCATGGCTTGAAGCCCTGGGTCTTGCCGAGTATGCTGAAAGTTTCACACGCAATGACATTCGAGGTCGGGAACTCCTTGCACTTGGACGCAGAGATTTACGTGAACTTGGAGTAGTTAAAGTTGGACATGTCAAACGAATACTTGCTGCCATAAGGGACCTGAGTTCGTGATCCAAGAGCGTGTAGGTGGTAACACCTACACGATCTCTCAGTTGAACCATAAGAGGCATATGGACAAAGGACCTTCTGTGCTCAAACAAAATTACAGTGAATGTTATGATGTGTCTTTCTCTGGATGGAAGTTCAGAGTGTGGAAGCTGTCTCATTTACGCTTATTACTACTCTGTCTCTCTGTCTGTCTGTCTGTCTGTCCGTGTGTGTGTGTGTGTGTGTGTGTGTGTGTGTGTGTGTGTGTGTGTGTGTGTGTGTGTGTGTTTACATACTTCTGTGTGCACACAGTAAATTTGTGTATGCCTTCTCTCCAGACTATTTGCAAAATGCAATGGATGGATGCGTGAATACTTGTTATGGCATTTGTGCCTTTTCTGTCAATCAGGTGCATAGATCTTCGGTTAAATGCAAATAGCCTCGTGTCCCTTTGGGTGTGGAACATCTGTCACTGTGGCATTGAACATTTTCAAGAAAACTTTAATTATCTTCTTTTATACTTCAAACAATGCTTTCTTGTAGAAATGTTTACATACTGAGTTATACAACATACATATTGTTGAGAAAGAGTCAGTAATTTTTTTGCAGCAATGAGAGAGAGAAAACATTGAAACATTGTATCTTATAAGATTGGCTAAAATTATACCAATGAAGTATAAAAGATTTTACTGGTTAGATCTGAAAAATTATTTTAAAATGAGATAAGAAAGGATTTACCTCTGTGCCTAATACTTCACTTTCACTTTTTATGAGATGCTTTACATCTTCATTGAAATTTGCTTAACTACATTTTGCTAAGCATATTAACACAATGCTCTTCAATTGCAATGAAGTCAGTGTTGAATACAGGAAGTCAAAAGTTTGTACTTTTGCAGTGTGAAGAATAATACTCATCATATTTCTAATATAAGATATCGGTTATAATTGTCCAATATGTTTGATGTCTGTTGAGTGGTTATGTCAATGGGAAGCTAAGATGACATACATCATGGTAGAACAGACAAATCATACTTCAGTTTAAGAATGAAGTCTTGAACAGTGAGAGCAAAGTGGTAAGAGAGTGTACTGTTCACATGGCTGCTAAGAAGGAAATGATTAGTTTAAAAGAAGAAAAAGTTATTGCATACTCAGTGTGATATATTATGTACTCTTTACTCATGGCTTTATTTCTTCTTCAGTCACATTATTTTATTTAAGCAAGATACTAGCACTACATCACATAGCCTGTTCTCTTCAACATAGGAAAACAGCAGAAGTAACATTTCAGTATCTACTAACTACCCGATTAATTTTCTTTCCTGTTGTTAATACTTTTTTCCATGGTGCCATAAGTCCTGAATTCAACATTGTACTTTGTAACATTCCTTATGTAGTGGCTGCTGCCCTCTGAGTCCTAGTGTCTTCCATGCCTTACCAGAAAGAGAGCTATATGAAGCTCAGAATATAGAACCCATGTGATTTTTGATGTACAAATATTTTTTCCCTTGTAGTGTATTGAGTTTAAATTTGTAAATATAGTTACTAAGTATTCTTTAATAAGACTCTGGTAAAGACCATTTCCTAAAGAGAGGTTGTGCATTTACTGAAATGGTAATTGTGTTCTCACTTTTTATTTTTAGAAACACTGTTAATGGTTAGTAAAAATGAATCAATATTATTGAATGAGTTGAATAATGTGTGTGATATTAGGCATAGGTTTTTAGGTGCTTCGTATGTCTCAATATGCAGTATCCTTAAATTCATAAAAATCTTGTTTCTCATACAGCAGGGCAATTCAGTGTAATGTCCTGCTTTGTATCTTTGTACGGGTAATGTAAATGCAGTTGATTTTAATTTTGTCTAGCTTAAGTTAAGTCACTACTAAACCACATTCTGCCTGTTTCCTATAGGAGTACATCTCCAAAACAGTTTTCATAAAGACATATGTTAGATTTTTTTTCCTTTTACTGTAAAACGATGTGTTTCTGTACTTTTAGACTGGTGTGTTAAAATGTTGCCTGATAGTTTCTTATTAGATTAGTGTTATAGAATTCCTTTTAGAAGATTTTTTAAACAAACAATAGTGAGAAAAAAGTCAGGTATAAGAAATTTGTGAGTACTTTGTGGTGTAAGCAAGGATGCTCCACCTTGTGTAAAAGGACATAATAATATATTTAGAAAATGTATATGTAGTACATATTCCTTCTGAGCAATACTAAACTTCATTAGAAGTTTCAATAATTATTTGGAAAGCTTGTTATTATTCTTGTCTGTTGAGCGTTGCAGTAGTACAGAGTTCAGAAAAATTATTTTCTACTCCAGAATTTCATTACTACTGCTGTTAAATAAGGAGATAACGTGTTATTGTTATTGGCCACATTTGTGGTCACTCTAAATCCGCTATTGCGGTTACATAATCAGTAATGGCCATAAAGTCAACACATTTTCTGAATTTTTGATGCAATTTTATGCTTCATTTTGTATTCACTTTTTAATCTCATTTACAAATGTTGTTTCCACACACTGTAAAGCAGGTATTGGGGTATGTTTATACCTTGTTATTTACAGGAAAATTGCAGTTTGTTTGTATTACACAGCAAAAGATCGAATTATATGTGAAAACATTTCAGTGCTATAAATTAAAGACATAAATTTTTATTTTTGATGTTTCATTCACAAAGCATGCTGCTTATCTATTTATTCATTGACTCTGGCTTTTTATTTGCTCATATCAAGTCTAAAGTAAAAAAATACTGTGCAACATACACTCCTACATGCATACTAAAAAATTAAAGTAGACCAAACATTCACAGATAATTTGCTTTTCCATTTAATTGAGTTTGCATAAAATGCTTATGCTGTAGTTTTAATATGTGCATTTGAATATCCGTTTACTTTGCATTTCTAGTATATAAGTGTCATAATAAACCCTGATGTGAAGAATTATTTCAAGTATACATATAATCAATACATTTTTACAGTTGTTTGCATGCTTAGTACAGGTTCACAGTACTGATACTACCTTCATTAACCAACAATCAGATATCGTAGCTGAAACGCTACAGATGTAATCTTAGGTTTTCAAACTCTCATATTTATACTTGCCTACAGAGATTTGGGGAAGGAGATAGGTAAGATTGTAAGATTAAGGATAAAGAAGTTTAAACAATCACACATTACCAGAGGTTAAAAATACTGCTACAGTGGTAAAGTTCTTTTATTATCACATGACCGGTTTCGGGGTCTTATACGCCCATCTTCAGGTGTCGTAATTTGGTGCTGCGAGTCCTGAGCGCTGTAGTGGACATGTACAAGGTGCAGTGTGCTACCTACGAGTGCAGGGCATTACATTAATTCTTGTTTTATAGATCACGAATATGACATTTCATAATGATGTGGAACATGATACTGTGAAGAGAATCTCTGCAAACAGGTACTTTTCTCTTTGATTTATTTTTCATTATGTTCTGCTGTCTACCTGGGAGAGCTTATTTAAAACTCAGTTATATCTCTTCTGTAACTTCTGAAAGGGCTGACATATCTCCGGTTCAGTTAATTACTGTCTTTTAATTATTTCATGTGGAATTCTTAATAAACTAAATTTACATGAGGGTTTGGAGTCATTTCTTTAACCTTCTATGAATGAACTAATGCTGATAAAATATACATTTATCTCATAATGAAAATAAATTAAATATTTATGAAAGAATAATTGAACCCAGTATTCATAGTTAAATATAAAATGCCACACAGCTGTAGTATTTCCAAATTTTGTTTGAAGGAGCTGATGTCTTACTAGTTTGTGAAACAGTAAATGCATTTCAGAATGTAATAGGAATACAAATTTCTCTAGATCCTGTTTTTCTTCTCTACAGATGAATTTTTGTTTCAAGAGGAATTCAGAAACATTTTAGAGTAGTATAATAATAAATATGTTTCTTAAATTTTGTCCAACGTATGGAATCACTTAATACACTCAGTAACAGTAGCAGTGGGGAGTATTATGCCATCACAGCTGCCAGCAATGCATCAGTTTTCTGAACTTATGATTTATAGTAAATTTTTCAAGTCATCAAATAATGAATAACCAAATGGATTGAGGTTTAATGAATATGACTGGCATTAAGCCTCACATTGCCATGCTATATGGCTGTGCTGCATGGTAGTTTCTGTTCCATTGTTATCACAGTCACATGAGAGACCCAGTTTGCCAGTTACTTATTAAGTAACCCACATCATTAGAATTATGCCTGAACTATGGCAAAAATTGGTGAACATTTCTTGCAAACATCAGGACCAAAGTGGATTTCTGTTGTACTGAAGACTTCTAGAGGAATCCATTAATAATTTCAGAATTTGTTCTCTGATGGCATTCTTTACTAATAAGCACCTTTTTAGATATACTGGGTCGTCAGTATTAATTTACAGTAATCATGAACAGTATTTTAACTAGTTGCTCCTTCTGTTCCTATGTCAAGCGATGTGATACTCAGTGTATGTTCTCTATTTAAAACTGAGTTTATCATGAATTGTATAATTTTCCTGTCAGCCATAATCAGTTAGGACAATGCATCAGTATTCTTTCATATTTTACTTATTGGCAGTTATCCTTTGCTCACTTTCTTGTATATGGTTTCTTTGCCACTAATGAACAAGCTGTACATGTCGTGTGACAGGGCTCTTTCACTACCATTCGCTACTCACAGTTCTTATGGGTCACTACGTGTTTTTCCCATGCAAAAATCTCACACAGTTCATCTTGGTCCATCATAGTCCACCTCCATCACATTCATGTAATTGTGCACTTGCAGAAGTAATGCCAAGCACTTTCATACACTTTCCACCTTGTGACTGTGGAACAGTAATACCAATATGTGGAATTTCATCATCATTGTGAATCATTTGCAAATTATTCTTGTACACAACATTCCCATCTAAATCTGTTTGCACATATTTAATTTTGTTGGGTGTTATGGTTCGTATGGACGTATCAGATGTAAAGCATAGCACTTGTTAAAGTGCAAGTATTGTTGTTTGGTGCTATTTGAATTGTACTGAAGTACTGAGTTAGTCATCATTTACATTAATAAGTAAATAAAAGCCAGGCAAGCCTTTTAGTTTAACACCACTTCAGTGATACAGCCATTACGCTTTTAAAAATGAAAAATACTATGTATTTCATTTATTGCCCACAAATGTTCACATGCTGATTTTGTGCACTTAGAAGCTGTAGCAGTAATTTTTACTTTGATTTGCACATACGTAGGGACATTTTCTATTCAATTTTTCATTTTCAGGCAAGTTGACTAACTTGCTCGTCTTCTTCTGATATACAGGTACTTTAACTAGAGCTTGCATGATACATCGAATAATTTTGTTGCTTGTGGGTCCTCAGCCACTATGAACTTTCTGAATAACATCTGCTGTCTAGATGAAATTCACAGACTAAGACAATAATAATTAAAATAATCTGAAACTGACATATTTTTTTATGTTTTATTTATAGCATCTATTTTGAGGCAGCAAAATGGTTATCACTTTTTTTCCTCATTTCCATTGGGGAAGATTTGTGTGGAAATCTGGTCTGGCTGGCAGATTGTTGTGTACTCAGCCTCTTCAAGTTGTAGTGTCCTTCTTGTAAACTGGTCCTGCAGCGCACAGAACTTCGTGTTATCTTGAGTGAGGCATACTTGGTTAGAAGCCAGGTATATGCTCCTGGGATGAGCAGTCAATCAGTCACTCGTGTACCAGTACTAAATTCTTAAATGTATAAAAGAGAAATGGAAGGTACAATTTTATTGCTATTGATTTGAATAGAATTACAAATCAGTGAAATGTTTGTCCATAGTTTCAAATATATTTATCATTTTGCAAATCTTTAATGTTCAAAAAGTTAAATATTTGAAAAGATTATTCTATGCTTCTGGCACATTACTTAATTTGAAATCTATAAAAGTAACTTCTAATCAAAGACCTTTGAGTATTATCCTGTCTACACAAATCCCATATAACATGGGCATTAAAAGTTATTATCAATGCTCAGTTCAGCACTACACAGTAATGCCATGAACTAGTGAGTTGCAGCTCAATATTATCAGTTACCAGTTAGCAATGTTTAGGTGCTGGTGTTGATTAAAATAATTAAAATTATGAAAACTGTATATATTTTGTTGTTAGGATGGCTTTCCTTTGAGAAAGTAGGTCCTTAAGGAGGCACTTTATTTTCACTGATGAAACTTTTGCCATTTGATCATGAGTCGTGATTTCTTTATGGAACCATGATTGTGTCATAGTTACACAGTTCTGTGCACATCAAAGATTAATTGACTGGCATCATTTTATTTTCTCTGCGTTGGTTTTCTCTCTCTCTCTCTCTCTCTCTCTCTCTCTCTCACACACACACACACACACACACACACACACGGACATAAGGACTATGTATATCTCAGATTGCAGTAAACCCATATTTATTAGTATGAATTAACTGTTATATACTACCTGAAAAAAGTGGGTAAAACATTTTGATGTGATTGATCACATCATGCTGATTATTTAAAATTATCATGGCTTCCTTGTGCTGAACCTCTCTTCTTAATAAGGTCTACGAATCACATTATCTAACCATAATTATTCCACCCTTCCACATTCTTTATTTTCATTGCATAAAATTACCTGTCTTCCATAATAATTGTATGTAGATGTTATAAGTGCAGCATCACACCAAAAACTTTTTACATAATACATAAGAAGACACTGATAGGGCTATATGACGAGATGGGAATCAAAAATTTACAGACCACTTTGACTGCTCCACATAGCATCTTTCTTATCTTAATGATAGCTTGTTTCATCTGTCAGTGCTACTGAGTCAGCTAAACCTAGCATCTTCCTGCAGTAATACAAGTTTAATGTAACATAAACGATTATTAATTCCTCAATACTCTCTCTTGGTCAGACATTAACTTTTGAGAATTTGTTGCAGACTTACATTGAAAGTGTGTAAACTTTTAGGCATAAATCAGTTGTTTCTATAACAAATAGTCAGAACACTCAATTACACTCGGAGTGGACCCACCGACATATACAATGCATGTTCAACACAATTATCAAGATATTATTTGGCAGCATTTCCTGTATCTGCCACAACTGACATAATGAAATAAGATGAGTGTATGACATTATTGGCCAGGAGACACTGTGTAGGATTGTTCGGATGTCCGGTATAAGCCTTTCTATATGATGCCTCTTCGGCAACTTTCACATCAATGAAGATGAAGTTAAGATGAAATGATTAGGATAACACAAACACCCAGTCCCAAGTGGAGAAAATCTCTGACCTGACCTGTCTGGGATTCAAAACTGGAACCCTGCAATCTAGAGACAGCAGCCCTAACCACTGGGCCATGAGCTGCAGTTGGAAAGTCCCTCATTACAGTACTCAACCACTGATATCAACATTCATTGTTAATTCTAACCCCAGGCTTCACGCAAACATTATGCTGCCATACAATGTTTCTCAATTAACAACTAAGGAAATTAGGATCAGCTATATACACACCCTCTTATGAAGACAAGGTAACTGACTTGGTGTCTTAGTGAATGTCTCTAGTCTTGCTTACCATGGAAAGCTCTTATGATTCATGAATGTTGTTATGAAAACTGTGAAATTACAAACAGACAGAATGACTGACCATCACTTACCATCAGGAGGTGAAATTCTGGTGTGCTTATAGACACATTTAAAAATGAAAACAATAATCCTAGCTTTTACAACTATGAATTCTTTCTTCAAGGAGGAAAGAGGAATGTGTTGGGGAAGATTAGAAAGGAGTGACATTTCTTTCAGAACCCAGGATGAGGATGTGGGAAAACCTCTTCCCCTCCTTCCACCCTAAGGAAGAAACTATTAGTGCTGAAAACTAGGATTAGTGTTTCCACTTTTAAATGTGTCTGTCGGCAGTACTGAAATTTCACCACTTGATGGTAAATACTACCCAGTTATTCTATATCACTGTGAAGTTATAGTTTTCTCAAGAAAATTTTCCCTTTGATGTGAACATTCTTTTTGCATCAATAATTTAAATACATAAGTTCATTATTTTCACTTCAATATGTCAAGTGGCCCAGTGCCTATTTTACTGTATGACCAATACCATACTGACTAAATGCATACCATTGGTAAACAGTTATCCTGCGTAAAGCTATTTAACATACCAGCTCCTGTTGGTGCACAAAAAAAGTGAATATACTCTTCTTTAAAAGAATCTGACAACAAAGTGTGGAACCAGTTGCCTCAATCTTCGTTCGCCTTCCTCACTAAAACATATTCATGCACTTTTAATACAACATTCTAAATCCTTTTACCTAGTCTCTCTTTGTAGTGAAGCCTTCAAATTCGGCATCTCCCTCTGACTGCTACTCTCTTCATATGCTTCTCTCCTACCATCTCCTTTTTCTTCCATTGACACATCCTCTTGTCTGTCTCTTCTGTTGTCACTGTTTTCATCCCTTTCTCTCACTCTTCCTTGCCAATGTCTCCTCCTCTTGCACTTTCACTTTCTCTCTGTCCCCCTGTCATTGTCTTTGTCACATTATTTTTCTGCCCTGTTGCTATTGTCTCTTTCTTCTTCACCTACAGTCTGCTGTCTTAATTTTGAGTGACAATTGTCTCTCCTCCACACATGTCTGTGGGAATGGGTTGCTTGGGGTTTTCACATGTAGACTGGGAAACTTCAACACATGGGTATAGGCAAGGGGGGCAAGTGGGCAGATTGTTTTGTGTTGAAGTTTCCCAGTTTGGGTTTTTCCAGACCCTCTTTAGCCTGTGTATTTCTCCATTCATCTCTCTCCTTCATTTCCACTGTTTTTCTCATTTGCTCCCACTGCTACTATCTCCATTGATCTCTCTCCTCTTTTACTGCCAGCATATCATTGATCATCATTGTCTCCTCTCTCTGTTTGGCTCCAATTTCATTCACCTCTCTGTCTCTTTCACTGCCACTTTCTCCCTCCCACAGTTACTGTCTCTTCTCTCTTCCTCTCCTAGTGGCACTATCTCCTCTCTCTTCCACTTTCACCATCTCTGTGTTACTCTCTTTCAGCACAAGAAAGCTCCTATATATTCACACACCAAACTTTTTGGTGAAGAAGGTGTAATGAGGTAGCTGGGTCCCCATTTTCCAGACAGGGTCTCTTAAAGAGGAGCATATTAGCCTTCTCTGCACTCAAATAGAGCATTTTTCAGCTGGTTGCCTTCATTTCCCTGTTACAGCAGGGAGTGCTGCTTATATAAAACAAATTCTGTAGGTCAGTAAAGTTTTGACAGCTTATTTGTATACTTTGAAATGTATATGTAAACAACAAATATGAGTGAATAATATAAGGTTAATAGAAAATCATCTCCCATCCAACACAAGTCCACTTTACACTGTTTTACATAAAATGCACAACATTTTTAGGTTACATGTACAGTGTACCAAAAAATGTGGTGTTTGATTTGGAACTACAATGGTTTTGTAAGACAAAATAATGTTTTGTAAGATGCTTATGCCAGCAGGTGGCACCATCAAATAATTTCCAGGTCAAGAAAGCCTGTATAGGCGTGAAGTGCTCATTACACTGAGACAGCCATCATAAAGTTTTATTGGTGAAAAAATGGTGATTAAAAACATATGTTGGTGACCTCAGAACCTTAGACCACACCTATTGCAAAAGAACCAACTAATTTGCTCAATTTGCCTGGGCTGGAGGAAGTGTTTAAAGTTTAAAGTTTGTCCCCATATGGTAGGATAGCTAGAGTATGCCCATTTTCTGATAAGTACACAATGGTCACTAGGCCAAGAGCTATCCAAAATTCTTCACCTTTTCTCTTTGTGATCAAAAACATGTTCTTAAGCTATTAGCTCTTTTTAGTATCTTTCATTACATTATCAGTTCTAAGTTTTACATTCCATCATTTATTTAGTTATTAAGCTGACCCTTTCCACACTTATAATTTAGTCATTAAAATATTAGCTATCTATTGTGTGTTAAAATTTCATACCTTCTAGATTTTCAATTATTGTACTCTTGTTTCATCATTATGCACTTTAATGAACTGGAAAATATAATGTAGCCTGTTGGTCAGCAATCATACTTTCAGGTTTCATTATATGGGACACAACATTAACAAGGGAGGTCACTGGAAGTAAGGTCCGATCAGTCACAAAATGGAAACCACAGTGATAATCCAATGAAGCTTTGCACAAAGATGTTGGGTTTCAATTCTGAAGATGCCAGAAAAATACTGTCTCCCATCAAGTTTGGGTGCTTGCTGAGAGATTTCGCCTGATTTCATGCAGTTCCACATAATGTAACTGTCACGCATTTCTTTCTTCATGACACTTCTCAGCCACACACTGCAGGGGCAATGAGGATGCTCCTGCAGCATTTTCAATGAAAAGTTGTTTGATCACTCACCCTGCAGTCCAGATGTGGCTCCCTCCGGTTTTCGTCTCTGCTCACATGAACTGCTCACTATAAAGACAACATTTGGCACAGACAACTAGCTGCAGACCAGCGTAGAGAACTGTTGGAAAGCATAGGCAGCTGTCTTCTATGACGAGGGTAATGAAAAGTTGGTACAATGCTATGACAAATGTCTAAGTTGGAGCAGCAGCTATGTAGGGAAGTAGGTGGAAGGTGTAGCTAATTGTTGGAAATCGAAGTCCCCCTCCCCCCCCCCCCCCCCCCCCTGTGGTTTCTATTTTGCGACCAACAGGACTGTACTTTCCAAATAACCTTCATATTTGTATTGGCTTGAACATCCACAAATGCTGAAATGTTGAAACTGTCTGAACTTGTTGATGATCTTATGTGGTCAAAAGTGGTTGCAGAGAAAGTATTTGACACCTTTGGGTATCAGTATGATGATGAGTATACACTTTATCTCAAATCATTGTTTACCAATGTACAAACATCATATACATCATGCTCTATACATCTTAAGTCTTTCTAAATACTCATTTCCTCAGGTACAAAATTCTTTTTCAAAAGTGTAACTATCTTTGAATGATACTTATTTGTGACCACAGAAAATTCTCATTGTTGTTTTTAGCTGCTGTCACTTTTATTTTCTGTATGATTCACTGCCGATGATGATGATGGTGATGATATTGTGCTTGTCATTATCATCAGATATAAGCAAAAGGATGAAACCCTTTTCTGACACTTAGTTTTCTCTCCTTAATTATCCCTAAGGGGATTGCTAAACTCAGTTTTCGTGCCTGATGGATTGATCACCATCAACAGTATGACATACCCTCACATCACAAGATACTGAACATTGGTTTAGAGTATACTTCAGGACACTGGTGCAAAGCCTGGTGATCTGGGGCTTTGTCTCCATCTCTCATCCTCTTGGCATCAAAATACTACCAATAAAAATTTTCTTTGTCAGTAGGATTCAAACTAGATTCCTCCAAGTGCCACAGAACAAGCATGTATTAGGAATCTTGGCTACATAGGCAGTAGTCACATTTTATACTAAGTTTCTAGATTGTTCATGTGTCATTCTCAATCACACCAGCAAAGTTCCATGGTGTTGTGTTTAACATCTCCTGGTTCTGGCAAAAATATGATCTCATCCCTCCACAGCATTTCTGGCTCTAAATTTGGCTTTTTATTCTCCAAAGATGATTCTACATCTCTGTTTGCATTCTTTGCCACATTCTGTGAATCACTGCTATGCATTTGTTAATATTTTCAAGATTAGTTACTTTGTCGGAAAATGCTTTAGCCATTATCTCTATATGGATTGCTTCTGCAGTGAGGCCTCAATTGATTCCTTCCCCAGTCTTGTCCATTTTGTATTCCATGTCTGATGATTTTATCATATTTTTCTTTGTTGTGCCAATACATGTGGAATGGGTTGCACTCAAAGGTTTCGTTCTTCTAATTTTTTCATAAAGTTTGTAGTTCTACTGACTTTAATATATCTGCTATCAGCCAGAATGTCTCTTACAATCTTTCATGATCAGTTTTAATGACCTGCTGAAATATTCATGGTTGTCGAAAATGCTATCCATCTGCATTTCCACAAGTTATTTGAACATTTAATTTGCCAGTAGAAGTTCAAGTTTCGCAGTGAAATTCGTGTCGGTCAGTTTTTTATGTGTTCCCTAAAAACTGAATCCTGAATTACTTAAAAATATTTTTGCATCGCAAAAATCAGTTTATTACTTATTTGAAGCACTATGGGTCACATTCAGTGTCTTTCCAGTTAACCAAGTAATTTACAAAAGCCACAACTATTCTGCCAACAATTTGCTCTCCTTCTTGGGAAATGTAGAATTATTTGCTTTCATTTGTTCAGTGTAAATAACATTGATAGGAAGGAAAATTATAGTGGAAATTTGCAGTTCACATTGCATACATCAATTTAAACACTTCTGACAAAAAGAGTATTCATTAGTAACTGTCTGTGAACACAGTCTGTCTTTTATTCTGAAAATAAATGGAAGACAGAACACACAGGAGGTAACCTCAGATGATTTAGGGTTAAATGTGGTCTGAGCTCTGATAATATTTTTAATTTCCATCACAGAACATCAGCTTGCCTTATGAATATGGCTGAAATCGCCTTATCTTCATGGTTTTCAGTGTGAGATATGCGTGTAAGGAGAGAAACTCTACTTCTTTTCTGCCTAAAATGCTGACTTGGAGATTAGCACAGATATTAGTTCGTGTGCACTGCTACCTGTATTTACCTGTGGTGAAGGAACTGTGTATTTTGTAGAGCTTCTCATGAAGCAGAATATTTATTCGTGAGAGACTGACACAGAACTGTGACAGCTGAGGTAAGTTAATGCTTTAAATTACATAGGCATGTCACAGCAGCAAACAGCAGGAAGTCTTCTCTGTAACCTATTTACATTCATAATTAGTGTGTACATATACTTCAGTCGGTATAAGTAAACTTTTTAACTATCAGAACAGCTATAACTTTGAAAAGAAAATACTCACCAAGGTACATGAAAAACACTCTGCAAATAGTTTTTGTATTGACTTTACACAATATTATTGCTACTTCTTTCAGTAAGTAATGTTTTGTTTATCTTTGCATTGTTTTGGAAAATTATATCCTAATTTGCACATCTGTATTGTCTATAGATAAAGTAATGACCTATACATGCAGTGCAAACCAGAGTAAAGTAAATATTTCATTAGATTATCAAAATAATCATTTAATCTCACTTTATTATCCATTTTCATGACAAGAAGTTTTAAATGTAGAGTATCATGTAGTATGTGATGTATTATCTGTTACTAGAATCTAAACTTTTGGTCTGTAGGTGAACCGTAGTTTATACATCATGTGACAAACATCTGCAAACCATTAGGTTTCCGCACAGCAGACTTGTCAGAAATTTTTGATATATTTACAATAATTTTTACACAAATGTAGAATAATATAACAGTGAAATGACATTTGTTTGAATAAATTACAAGTTTTATCCAGCTCAAATTACTAGTTTGTTTTTCATCAATTCTTCCACTGAATAATATTGCTTATGTATCAGTGTATTGTGAGACCATATAGGTTCCTTTTCAGTGGATCTAACTTCAACTGTGTTATTATCTTCCATTTTAATTTATTATAAAACTTTTTTGTACATGTTTAGGACTTTTAGTCATACAGTTTGAATTGGTAGGTGAGAAGCATAAAGCTTTGTTGTATCATGATTTTCCTCGAATAATTCCTATCTTGTCTACAAAAAGATAGTCATGATTTTCCTCGAATAATTCCTATCTTGTCTACAAAAAGATAATAATGTCACAAACATGTAGGAATCAAAAGTTAATACTGATTGACTGATTTTCTTTTTTATCTGTCCAGTTTCATCATATAGCACAGATTGCCAAGTGATACTGGACAGGTCAAAATGAGAATACACTTATATTTAATGCCAACAAAAAAGAAGTGAAAGTTAAGTAAATGGATCTTCTTATAATCTAAGTTTTATCAGCAACTGTTTAAGGACAGATGAAAGTGAAGGTATAGTAATTGATAATATCAGCAAAACAGGCAGGTGGATTAAAATTAGGCACTTATTCTTATAATCTAAATTTATCAGTAATTGGTTAGTGATGTCTGGTTTTACATATCCAGAAATTCTGGTACAGATCAGAAACAGTGTTGTTTTAGAAATCCTTATATTTCATTTTAAATTTTGCATATGTAGCAATTGTGCTCCCTCTACTATCTTCTTGTGTTGTATGATGCCAATGTTAATGATGCTCCACTAACAGTAACATGTTCTGGAATATTTCAGTTGCAACGCCGTGCACAGCCATTATAAATTTCTTGAAAGAAATTGTTATCCTACATTGGCTGTTTTTATATTCATTTTTTTTTTCCAAATTGACCAACTAGGATAGGGTAACAATTTCAATTCATCTACTTTCTTTGTTTTTGTTTCTTATTTTTCCTGTACTCCTTCATTTTATCCCCATGTTGTCTTTTCCTTTCTTCTGCCAATGTTTTTCACCATTTCTTAGTTCTTCTGCCTTCAAAGCCTTCTAAATTTTGTTTGTTATTCATAAAAAGGTTTTTTCTGTTGTTTCCAATTCTTTGATGTTGTTTCTTTCTAGTCTTTGTCCTATTTCTATAATTCATCACACTGTTGACTTCTTTTTCCAGAAGTATAAGACTATTTGTTTTGTTAGCCTGTTTTCATTCCATCAGTAGAGGAGTCCCAAGAAGAGTGGTCTTCACTTTGCCATTACTTCTGATTTTTTCCTGTATATTTCCAAAGATCTCCTCATTACTTCTCATTTTCAAAACATCTGTGGTTGGTAATGTGTATTGAACTGGGGACCTAGAAATGACAGAGAGGCTTCCTCCCGCCATTGCCCTCAGTGGTTCACAACCCCACAGCAGACCACCCACTTCATTGCCATCACGCAGCGAACCCAGGGTTATTGTGCGGTTCAGTCCCCAGTGGACACCCTTTCGGGGGCATCTCATACCAGACGAGTGTAACCCCAGTGTTTGCGTGGTAGAGTAATTGTGGTGTACACGTGCATAGAGACTGTTTGCACAGCAATTACTGACATAGTGTTACTGAGGTGGAATAAGGGGAATCAGCCCGCATTCACCGAGACAGATGGAAAACTGCCTTAAAAACCATCCACAGGCTGGCCGGCATGCTGGACCTTGACACTAATCCATCGGGTGGATTTGTGCCGGGGACCGCACGCTAGGGAAGCAGCATGTTAGACCGCATGGCTAGCCGGGTAGGCGTAGTTGGTATTACTATCCTAATAATCCATCTTTGAAATATATTTGTTCTGTCTGACTTACAGCTCTTCATTAAGATTCACAAGCATACAAACATTATGCTCTTACCAATGTGGTGTGGTGTTTTAGTTTTGTTTTTACTGATATTCATTTCTTGCTGCATATATTTTTTGTCAAACCTTATGCTATTTCTATTTTATTAAGCTCTACAGTTATTTCAAATTTGTCTAGTCTGTCCCATTGTATAGTTTCACCTGAATATTTAAATTTACTAACTCACTCTATTTTATCTATTTGTGTTTCCATGTATTTTGGTGCATATTTTTATATTTGTCATGAATTTTCTTTCCCCAAACTGAATTTGTGAGACCAGATCCTTTTAGTTATTTTTTCCTGAAGTTTTATTCAAGTAAGTGGTTCTATCAGATTTTCTGCAAGTGTTGCATATCACCTGCAAAATGCAGGCAGTTTACTTTAATTCCAGACCCAGAATTACTGCTTCAGTTTTGTGTTTTTTCTCCAAATTAGAGATCCTTATAATTTTCTTATAAACACAATTAAATGGTAAAGGTGATAAACAATCTGCTTGTCTAACACCAGTTTTCATTTCAAATGATTGAGATGCCTCTCCCATAAATTTAACTTGGGTATCATATGTGTTACAGTTTCATGAATTATGTTTGCTAGTTTTGCTTTAACACCAAATTTACTAACGAATTTATGTGTTGTTCCCCTGTCTACAAAATAAAATTCTTCCTTGATATCAATAAATGATACTATTATAGGTTTGTTAGTTAACATTCTGTGGTGAATTACTGTTTAAGTTAAAAACCTGTTATATGCAGGTTCCTCCATTTTCAAAATCCACCATGATGGTATTCTACCAGTTGTTCGAAAGTTTCTTCAACTATGTGCAGGACAATTTTGTATAATATTTTGTGTGCAGCTGGCAGAAGTGACACTCCTCTGTAATTGTTTGCACTTTGCTTGTTTTCCTTTTTATGTAGCAAATGGATTAATGTTGTTTCCCACTCTTCTGGAATCCTTTCTGTTTTCCAACTGTTCTCAGAAAGCAATTGTAGATAAAAGCAATTGCGGATAACTTGCAATCTTTGATTCTGACCATGTCATTAGCTCTGCTGTAATGGAGTCTTCAGCACTCGTTTTGTTGTTTTTAAATGTTTTGATATCTTCATAAATTTCTAACTTTGTTGGTGGGAAGTCTCAAGATTTCTGGTATTTCTGGAACTGGGTTTTTTATGCAAAATAAAAATTAAATGATATAAAAAACAGCCATTGCATAAAATTAATTTCTTTCAAGATGTTCTGGAATACATTTTGGTGAATATTGCATAGCTCACTGGTACAGTAGCTGTGTATGTTCTTGTTCTGCAATAAATTGTGTGTCTTCGTGACATAGATCCTAGTAAATAAGACAGTTTCACAGGTGAATAAGCATCAAACATTCAAAGTACCAAGGTCGCTAAAGTGAAGATAATAGACCTCAATTTCTTTAAAGCCACAAATTATTCTTAGTGCTCTTTTTTTAATTCTAAAAAAAATTATGCTATGAGCTGAGTGTCCCCAGAGGATGATCCCATAGTGGAGCAGTGAGTGGAACTGTGCATAGTGTACCTGCAGTACTGTTGGATTTCTTGTGTCAGAACTTAACATTCTTAGACAGTAGCATGCAGAGGAGAGCTCCTTTGACATGTTATTTACATGTATGTCTCATTTCAGAGCCCAATTACCACCACAGATCCAATAATTTTGTTAGATTTACATTTTTTTAGATTATAATTTTTTAATCTTATTTGAATAGACAGTTGTCTAGGTGCCGGAAATAAATGAAAGTTGATACAAAATTTTTTTCAGTATCAAAATTAGTTTGTTTTTGGTGAAACGCTCTGAATGCCTTTTCATGAAACTTTCTACTGTAGAATGTAAGGTTTCTGGGCTGGACCTAGTGAGCAATATCCTTGTGTCACTGGCAACTACGGTAGTTTCTCAGATGAATAAGCATGACATATTCAAAATACCAAGCTCACAGAAGTGAAGTTCACAGAAATTTGTAGTGCTCCTTTTTTAATTCTAAAAACAATTATTCTATGTGTCAGTGTCCCCAGAAAATGATCCTATAGTTACGTACGATGTTCTCCCATTTTGAATTTTATTGATATTCTGTTTGTGATTTCTATAACCATGAGTTTTCATCTTGAAACACTAGGTCATCCACATAAATCAAGAAGAGCAACAGTCCTAGAGGTTGAGCTTTGAGGTACATCATATTTTATTGGTTATTCACTGAAGACAAAAACATTGTTTTTTGTTTTGTTCAGAGATTTAGACCATTAGTGAAGTGGTACCTTCTGCCTGCAGTTTTCTAGATGCCTGCAGTTTTCTAGCCACAGTCATAGTCAGCTATTTGCTACACATCTTAAACCTCAACTTTCTAATTTTTCGAGCAGGATATTATGATCCAGGATACTGAAGGCTTCTGAAAAGTCTTGGAAAAAGCAGCAGTTGTTTTACATTGATAGAGAAATTTTAAAGTACAGTCTAAGGATTCAAAAATTGTTGTTTGTGTAGATTTAGACTCTCTAAAGCCATGTTTTTGTTAAATGGTTAAATGGTGAGAGGTGAATGTTTATTTATGAAATTTATGTCCCTGTCATAAAAATGTTTTTCCAGAATTTCTGAAAAGAAACTTACTTTGACACAGATCTATAGATTAATATTACATCAGAAGAACCTTTTTTTTAATAGCAGAGTATTAGTTTTGTAGATAATGAATGCCATGATTTTTTTTTTCATGCACAGTGGATAAATCATAGATATTAGTTTGTAATTAGGCTACATAATGTGGGATTTTGTAAAGACTGAGTGCAATTGTTTACACTGCACCCACTATAAGCCTGTGTATGTATTGCTTTCATGCAGCTAGTATTGTTGTCTTCGTCCTATCACTAAAAAACTTAAAATTTCTGAACATTCTTTTTACATCTTATAAACAATAATACTGACATCAAGAGGAATGTTATGTATGACATTCTCCCATTTTGAATTTTATTGATATTCTGTTTGTGATTTCTGCAACCATGAGTTTTCATCTTGACTGTGAAAATATTGAGTCACTTAAGGGAACCCCTTAGATACATTACCTTATTTGTTGAATTTTATGGTTTATAAAAGGCAAACCCAATATTAACTAGAATTATTCATTTATACTTTCATACTTCACATCACATTGCAAAAGACATTTCTTTCAAAACAGAGTACATCAGATCTAATGCGTGACATAGAGTGTTGTCATGGTGGAGGAATTACATCTTTTATCATTATAATGCAGGTCCTGTTTATTTCAAAATGGCTCATGCAATCATTTGAGCACTTGGAGCTGGTAATACTGATTACCTGTGGTACCTATGGGAACAAAATCATGGCAAACCCAATCCTTCACATTGCAATAAACAAACTGGCATTATTTGCTTATCTTTTTTGCTTTCTTTGCCCATAGTGGTGTAGAAGAAAGTGCTTCTCTCAGCATTCTGTTGAAACTGTGCTAATATTTCCACAACTGACAGGAATGGAATATGGTGTTAGCAAGTTATTCTGTCTTATCTGCAAGTGAAAATCATCAAATGTATGAAAACAAGCACTCAAGTCTTCCTGATACTCACTTTTGGAAGATGTTGATAAACCGATTCAGAACAGTGTATTATGAAGCAACTAGCATGCTTTGTCTTCTGGAAGAAATGAATACTCTCTACTTTTTGGTCCTCCTCTTTACAATCAAATTATTTGTAAAAATGGCAAAAAGTGCCACTATGAAAGTTTCTTTGTGTCTAACTCAATCACAACAACATGGTTTTATTTATGGAGTAGCCTTTATTGAAGCTAAACAAGAGGTCAATAATGAGGTACGATGCGGGAAGCAGAGCTGAAAGAAAATGTCAAGAGACAAAAACTGCCTGAAAGTGTGAGATAGGTGTTTTATTATAGATTATTACCTTATCTCTTAATAACTAGCACACCGGTAAAGAGTAACTGACAATTTTTTGCTGTATCCATTTTCAACTAGCTACTAAAATAACTGAACTGTTGTTCATCATAGCTCCATAATTCTTGCTCTTTACAGTTTCAAATTCAGTTTCATGAAGTGGAATTGCCAGTGGGCACCCCTTTTAAATTTCCCAAAAACTACTTAGGCCCTAAAAACTGAAAGGTATAACATGGTTTAAGAATACAAAATAATTTCACAAATTAAAGTGGCTGAAAAATAATGTTTCATATTGGCGTGTACGGATTCAGCAGTGCATTGGTTAAACACACAATAGGGATATGAACTACATGAGATGTTTTCAGTGCTCGATCTGGAGCTAAATTATCGTATAAGAAATTAACTAACAAATTACGTGACCTAAGTATTACAGTTACTAATAATAAATGTGCCACCTTACCTTTTTGTCCAACATTTTTAAACTTCTCCAATGCCAACAACATACCACACCAAACAAGCAACAAGCTCCAGAAGATAACATAGTTGCTATGTAATTCATAATATTGTGACAAACTGGACCTTGCTTGGATTCTATACCATTAAATGCATAAAAACATGAAATAAATTATATTTTCTTTTAGCTGTCAACTGTAATTTTTGGCACTCATGTCTCACTTACTAAGCCCACTTACTTAATTTCTGAGATGCCTTAGCATGATTACTTGACAAATATGGGAGAAAATCACTTCATTAAATTTAAAGATTTCTTATATTATTTAGCATGTGTAAGTGCTGTACTCTTGCAGCATAACTGCTATTAATATAACTATGTAGGAGAAAGCAGAGCGAGGTAGTGCAGTTGTCAGACACAGACAATGGACTTGTATTGAGGAGGATCGTGATTCGAATCACCATTTGGCTTCACAGATTTAAGTTTTATGTGGTTCCCCTAAACTGCTTAAAGCAGAAACTGGGGAAAAAAAGCAGAGCCAGTTTCCCTCATTGTCCACATATCGAAGCCTGTGCTCAGTCTCTAATGACTTCATCATCAGTGAAAAATTAAGCAGTGACCTTATCATCAGTGGGATATTAAATGCTAACCTTCCTTCCAATGGAGAAAGTTGGTGGCCAGGTGGCACTGGCACCACCAGTTGATCATCCAGGTGTGTGGCACTGGTGAAGTTCATGTAGTCTTTCAATAAACATTTTCGGGGTAATATGGAGATTTGTAGTTCTCATTAGTTTCAAGAACTAAAGTCTTACTTTTGTCAGAAAATTGTTGTGAATTTGTGATGTTTGAGGTAGTTATGCTATCCATTGGTTCTATTAGTGATACTTATTACTTTGTTAAATCAAAATAATAATAGAAAATTTAGGTGTTGGAATACAAATAATTGAATTACTCACTCACTGCTGCTTTCTCTACAGGCAGGTGGTTGTCTTTAGCCAGGTCTTTTTCTTATGCAGCTCTGTTTTGATGAACTTGGTTAAATTATAGTAGGCCTTAGAGCACATTCTAATTGTGAACATTTAGTTACCTGTGTAACTAAGATGTCAGAGCTTCCGATTTTCAAAGAACCTGCTACACAGCACCAGGTAGGGGTGCTATTTTGATTAATATGTTGCTAAAGCCTTTATGTGCTGCACATGTTCTTTATTCAATGTTTCGAGTATTAGCTATGAAATACTTTTCTTGTGAAATAAGGTGCCTTTACAACTATGTATACATGTAGCAATGTAAATACATCAAGTACATAATAACAGCAAAACAATAGCCAAGTAAAATAACTGGTTGGGTCAGCTTTTATTCCAGCTAGTAATATTCCTATGTACTGAGATGAACAGTCATTGTTTTTTTTTGTATTAGTTGGGTGAAGCCAACAGTAAACATTCGTGTAGTGTATGATCTGTTCATTGATTTACTGGATGTTCTGAGATCTGCAGAACATTAGATCTGAATAAATGAATGAATATATCAGTTGTTACAGCGAGTGCCAGGCCTTTTGTAACAAGATATTATGTCAGGACAAAAATATTGATAACTTGTAAAAACATCTTTCAGTGCAGACCAGGACAACTATTTTTTCTCTTGCTAAACATTTAGTGAGCAAGACTGACCACATTATACCATTCAGTAACATGCAAAGTCTATCTCATCTGTCACATTTATAAAAAAAACGTTATTATAATTGTTTCCACAGTAGCAAAGAATGACTAAGAATAAACAAAAAAGTATGAATGCAATCATTGCACCACACTTCCCTTACACAACATAAATCATACATAAGGATAACAAAAACTAATAGACTGTCTGTGGATCAATCATTTATTCAGTTTCTTTGCAGCAAGTTTTTATTTGCAAATCAAAACTGCAGCTGAGTGGGTATATTTCCAAACACCTTTTCTTTTTATTTACTGTGTGCGTACTAATTGTGCAGTTCTCGTAATGAAAGATCAAGTAACATTGCAACTCTCAGTACATCTGATGGACACACATTGTTCCACCTACTTGAGGTAAACACTGGAAAGCCATCTGTTTCTTTGTGAAATTAAAAATAAACAAAATATATTTTTACTTTCTCTATTATTGGTAGATGTTTTTCTCAGATCAGATGATGCTCTGAAAGGTACTGAAATCCATCAAATCTGATTTCTCCATAACTCGCTGTGGGAGGGAAAGCACGGTATCATGAGCACAATCTTTTAACACATCCTTTTACTTTTAATGTATGAAATTAGTATTATACTAACTTCATTAGTCTAATATTATGTTCATAATCTTACATGAAGAAACAAATTACTATTTTGTATCCTTAGCAGAGTAGGTAATTTTAATGTTTTGTTTCAGTAGCAAGAACAGGGAAATTTTTAGATACTTTGAAGACATATTATTGTTATTCAGAATTTCATGCTAATTTTTTTTTTTTTTTTCAAGATTACTGGCTTTTGTGATCTAGTCATAGAGAACAGTCATCTTTCAATTTATTGAATGCAAAGGTTATCGGCTTATGGTCAGTATACACTGTATAAATTCCTCTACATATGAGTGGAAGTATGTAACCACTTTCTAGACTGCCGACAGTTCCTTGTCATAAGTGCTCCATTTCATTTGCAATACTGTAAGCATATGGACAGAAAATTAAGAGAAATAAAAAAAGAAGCATCTCCTGTTCACGCATTGATGTAGTGCTGCTTCCAGTGCTCGCTTGCTAGCTTCTCCTACTATTGATAGAGGTGCCTGTGGATCTGGGAAAGCTGTTGGTACTTCTTTTCATAAGGCTGCCTTCACATGTTGAAAATGGCTGTCCAAGTCTGCATTCCATTGTAATGTGCACTTGCTGTTTGTGTATTTCCCTGCAAGAATGTCTGTTAACAGTGCCTGTACCTCTGCTGCTTTTGGCAGATGCTGTCGATGGAAATTGACTGCATCCTGAGAGCTCCAAAGTTGCTGGTAAATCACTGGTCAGGTCATCTTTTTGATTATTGGTATCTTATACCTGAATGGGCATATTCCATTTTGTGTCATTGACTACTGTGTCATGCTTGTTGACACATTCAAATACAGCAGACAGTTGCCCCTCGTGCAGTTCATCTGACAGTGATGACACCAATATGTCATCAAGACTGGAAAAACATACTTTCAACCCTGTTAATAATAAAGCATTGTTGTGTTTGCACTGCATTTTTCAACCAAAAAGGTATTCAGACATACTTGAGTAAACCAAATGGTGTTGTAACTGCCATCTTACATATATCCTCTTCCACTAATGGTATCTTGCGATAAGCTTTGTTACAGTCGGTGACACAAAAAGCTTCACCCCTGCTAACACATTTATGAAATCGTGAATGTTAGGAACTGGATAACAGTCTGTTATGGTACATGCATTCAATGTGTAAAAAATCTTCACATGGCCTCCACAGCCCATCTGTTTTCTTCACCAAATGTATAGATTACAACCATGGGCTATCTGACCTATGTGTCACACCTGATGTCGGTACTTCCTCAAAGTCTTCTTTCCCTGCTATGAACAGATCATGAGCTAACCAGCAAGATCATTGATGGATTGGTCAACCAGGTATGGTGTAGATGTGATGCACAGTCTTGTGAATCACTGTGGGAACACTTATCACTGTATTGGCCTTTTTGACATGTGACACCATTCCATATTTATGCTTATTGGCAAAGTAAGTGTCTTGTCCCAATATGCCAGTTACTGTCTCGTAATTTCTTTTAATCTGTGCGTAATTGATATCTACTGAGATGTTCATGCCATAAAGAAAATCAAAACCTAATACTGCTTCTGAAATCTCTGCCAGAATGAAAGTGAAGCAGCTGCTTTGTTTGAGTCCTAAATCCACCTCTAACTTGATGTCCCATAAGTAATTATGGCCAATTTATTTGCTGAAGTTAATTGCATTAATGTAATGACATTCACAGTCTGATAATTTGCAAGAGACAATACACTGACATCTGATCCAGTATCCACTTGATAACAGTGGAGTGGTTTGATTTAACATCCCTGACTGATGAACTTCTAGAGGGGTAGGAAATTTTTTAACATTACTCACCCTTCTGAAGTCCACATCATGCCCTCCTCTCTGTTGTAGGCACTTGTCCTGAGTGTTGTGGTCCGCTGCATGTACTGCTGGCAGCTGCTAATACTTGGGTATATGCATGGCTTTGAACATCTCTTAGCTCTATCCCCAAAACGCTGGTGCTATGAACACATTTGTCCTTGTTGACATCCATGGTTAGCCTCGTTGCTCTTTCCATAATTCTTGCTGTCCATGCTCTTTCCATTTTGCAACAGTTGTGATACCTGCTGTTTTAACAATGTCACTTGCTGTGCAAGCTCTTGTGGTTGTTTAGAGACATCTATTTGTTGAGTTTTGTGTATTTCTGCCACCACTTGTGATGTACCTCCCTCCTTAATTACTGCTATATATGTTGCATGCGATCAATACAAGTTTGTGTGTGGTCTGTCAGCTATTTACAACATAGTAAGGTGTCATTGTTCCTTCAGATTACAACTACTGCTTTTGCTGTACCTGACAACTGAGCCAGCCAAATATGCTTGAGTGTCACATCCGTCAAACTCACTTCCTCGACGATCCCTCATAGATGTCTCCAATACTCTGAGGGCATCCTACCCCTATATGTTCCTCCCTGAGTGCTTGCCATGTGAATTGACTCAACAATTTATGCATTCTGCTACTAAGAATCTTTTTAAGGTTGTATATGGTTGTTCTGCTGGAGGTTGAAGCACCATGTCCTCTCCCACTGCTGTTGCTCTGGCATTGAGCTTCACCATCAGTATGAACTTTGTGTGCTCAATGATGCCCTCATTCTGCTTGAAAGTGAATTTGATCATCATAAACCAGAGTTCTGGTTTTTCCAGTATGAAATGTGGTGTCCGTATTTTCATCTGTTCCTTGTTTTTCTTCATGCTTTTTCTGTCCACTGGCATGCAAGTGCAAGTCATTAGAGTAGTTTGCATCTCTAATATCAATTTAAGTTCTTTGAGTTGCTTCTGTTCCTCATCTTGGAGACTTACAAATCACATCTTCTCGATCTTGCCTAAGGCCACTGGACTTGATAATCTTGATCGCCTGTACATAGTACTTCTTGTTTACCATTAGTTTTCAGGGTCACTGCTTTAGCTTCTGCAGCTCTTATTTTAACATAACTATAGATTAAACTTTATGTTTATCCAGCTCTTTATTTTGCAAATCAACTTACATAGACAAGTGAAGTCAAGCCTAAACAAACAGAACTCTTTTCACCAAGAAAAACAAAGAATAAACATATTACGGCTTGACATCTGTCATGGAGTAACCACCAATGTCCACTATATGCTTCTACTTTGCTGGTGGTTCCTACAGATTGCATGGATTTAGGTGGTATAGGTTACATCAAAAGAATATAAGTGAGAGCTTCACAAAATGAACAGGCCACCACCCACCTTAATAGTGAATTAACTTTTTGAAGGAGATAGTATCATAGCTGGAACACAAACTCCCCTGCATCTATTTTTTCCTTGTATTATAAATGTTATTAAATTCAGTCAGATTTATTTGCCTCCATTGTTTGTGACTCCAAAACACTGTTTCATTACCTTAGTTCTATTCAATGTTTCTTTGCCAATGTACACTTCCCGCTATTAACATTAATCTGACTTATATTCTACTATTAACACAAAAAAGTTTTAAGGTGCTTTGACTGCCCCATCTCATCCCCCCCCCTGCCCCCTCCCCCCTCTCCAACATCCTCTGATGCTCTAAAATGAGTGGTCTGAAACCCATTACCAAAACAGTTCCTAAACTTACAGTTTACTGTATTATCATACCTTCACAATATTGGAGAACCACTGCACTTTTGATTGTTTTTCTGCTTTGGAAACCACGAAAGTTTTTGACTTCTGTCTCCAGTGCTCTCAAGAGATGTTAGGGAGTTAGTGTTCCTGGAAACCTTTTTGTAAACTTTCCACACTTTTAGATTCCTTGATCTCTTTACCTCCTGTATCTCTGGCTGTGTATAGTTCTACCATACTCTTGACAGATATGTGAGCTAGACTTAACACAACTGGTAACACAAGCTGCAACATTATCGTGAATAAAACAGTGACTCTTATAGGCAATAAGTTTCCTTTACTTTACATCTATGGTCACAAACGTTTTGTCAACAGATTACCGGTTTCGGTCTACAGTGACCATCATCAGATCTGTTTCATAAAAACAAAGTCCGAATGTATTGCAGCCATAGTGGCATTGTCAAATGTTAAATGTAGAATCAGCACAAGCATCGTCAAATATATATAAGTAACATCATATGCACAAGTCATATTGTCAGTAGCACTTGCTATATATTTGACGATGCTTGTGCTGATTCTGCATTTAACATTTGGCGATGCCACTATGGCTGCAGTACATTAGAACTTTGTTTTTATGAAACAGATCTGATGATGGTCATCATAGACTGAAACCGGTAATCTGCTAACAAAAAGTTTGTGACCAGAGACGTAAAGTAAAGGAAACAACTGGTAACACCAGCAGCTTCCACCTGTGTTTTCTTTGAAACCTAGAAATTGGATAACAGCTGTTCTAATTGTTTAATGCTAACATTGTGATTTTCTCTCCTCTGCCAATGTCTTCATCTAGGAGCAACACACAGTGTCCTTAGTTATTTGTTGTAGACATCAGAGGCTCTGTCTTTGCCTACAGATTTCACTCTCCACAACTCCCTCTAGTACCAGGGAAGTTATTCTCTGATGTCTTAACAAATGACCTTTTATTCTTTCCCTTCTTGTAGTTGATGTTTTTGAAATGGTCATTTTCTTGCTAGCTGTGTGGTGACTCTTTTAATTTGTTATCGTATGATTCCACCTAATTTTCAGCATTCTTCTGAAACATCACTTTTGAAATGGTTTATTCTTGTGTCTTCTAATTTCTGTGGTATTGTGGAAGTTTGGAGGAGGACAGTAAAAGAGCAAGTGAAGAAAGAGAGTCTGGTTTGCTTTTGGTATCACTGGTAAATAACACTCATACTTCACAAGAAAAAGATGTGACAGTGTGCAAGGAAGAACTTTCTCAGCATGCAATGTCAAATAACTTGATGATTTACTTACAACTTCATTAATAATATAACATACAGCTGTAGAATGCCCTTCATAAAAGCAAAAATGTAACTAGTTAATATGTAATTTTATGTGATCAATTCTCTCTCCTCCCCCCCCCCCCCCCCTCTCTATCTATCTTTCTTTCTCTTTCTCTTTTTCTCAGAAAAGGAAGGAATGATTGATGGATGTTATAGTTTTGTTTGCATGCTTTTGGTATCATGACAGCTTATTTCAGTCTATTGGAGGGTGTATCTATGAACTGGTCGTAAAGATAACTTAGAGTATGCATGATTTTAATATTGTACTTTATAGTCGTCTAAGGAAATCGTGCCTTTTTCAGAATTTGACAATTTTAACATTACACAATCTAAACATACCCATTATCTGGATGCTGTAAATCATTCATTTCAGAAAATTGTTGACTATTTGGTACATTGACTGTGAACACAGGTTCTTGTTAAAATAACAATCAGCACTATGTTTTCTTTTTAAAATGAACATGTTGGATGAATATATTTTGGACGAACATCTACCTCTATTTATATACAAATATATTGTAATTAAATATGCTGATATGTTCACATTGTGGCAAAGTAATTGCACAGTGTTTATTCTTTGTCCCATTTCAGATGAAGAAAATTTTGTTTCTTGTATATTATGCATAATTAAATATTACAAAGAGTTCTCTATCTTTTTATATGCTCCTCATTCTCTCACTATGTTAGGGGTGTGATCAAAGTTCATTGCATGTGTCAGTAAACTATGTATTTTCTAATACTGAAAGTTGTAATTATGTAAGTAAATATAACAATGGCTGTTAAAGATTAAATAGTAATATTAGGACTTTAATCAACTAGAAACATAATATAGAGAACATATAAAATAGTTGAGAACAATGTGACCATTTTACATACTTTCACATACTTTTATTTTCGTACTAAAGTAAAGATACAGTTATGTATGGTACCCAATACAACTAATATTCTGTCAGTTAAAAGTAGCAAAGATAAGTATAAACTGAATATAAAGTGATTGATAGACCCAACTGAAAACAATCAATTTTGTAATTTTTCTAATATTTATATGCACTGAGTGAATTCAATCACATTTAATAATAACAGTTACATTATGTAACAATACTTATCAGCTATTAAAATAAATTTTATTTACATTAATAAAACATACCAGAACACAATCTATGATACAATTAGTAGTAGCTTCTTTTTAAAGATGTCATCATGGCAACAAAGTAGAAAGAAAACTTACAAAGATTTCTGACATTGTGAAAAAAAAATGTAAGCATTCTAAAATCGATTTCGTAATGCTTTTCCCAATACTGGGTTTAATGAGTCATTTCAGAAAATAATGTTCTTTTCTGTGAGATTGTTCTCATCAGATCAATCAAGAAAAGTGAAACTGATTAGCAATACAAATTACCAGACAGATGTGTTAACTGATACTTGAAACAGTAAACAGATTGACAGTTTCATACACGAAGAATTGTAGACACAGGTTGTTCACCAGCTGAGGTGGGACAATGGTTAGCATACTGAATTCTGATTCAGGGGGTGCAGGGTTGAAACCAATGTCTCGCCAGCCAAATTTGAGGTTTCTGTGGTTGCCCTGAATCGATTAAGGTGAAAGTCAGGATAGTTCCCTATCCTTGACCTATACAAGTTTATTCTCCATCCCTAAGGATTTCAATACGGATGAGATGATTTAAGACATTCTTTTCTGTAAGCTGTGTATCAAAGCCATCAGTTTCTTTCTATATTGCTGAAAGAGAGAGATATGCAGATATATCTTCCCCACCAATGTGGGTGAAATTTAAAGTAAAAGAAAGAAAAGAGCAAAAAAAAGGAAAGTTTTTTAATAGTGTGTGTGAATGAAAGTGATGGT
Source organism: Schistocerca piceifrons (assembly GCF_021461385.2). Classification (NCBI taxonomy): domain Eukaryota; kingdom Metazoa; phylum Arthropoda; class Insecta; order Orthoptera; family Acrididae; genus Schistocerca; species Schistocerca piceifrons. The sequence continues at coordinate 935,784,560 of NC_060139.1, read as the reverse complement.
TGGGGAAGGGGGGGAGATAGGAACACTGGAAGTGTCACAGCACCATTTGCAGAGTTTGTTAGCAAGTGATAGTAAAATTATGTGAATGGATTCTGAAGCTACTGAAAATACCACTCAGTTTTTCTTTCAACTTTCTGGTACTCACATGTCAAGATCCTGTCAATATTGGAACCTCAGACAGTTCATACTTCTTTCAAGTAACTCTTAACTGTGGCATTCCAGTTATATGTAACCTCTGACTTTGTGTCAATCTCTTGTGTTGTTGTTACATGTTCGTGTCAACTGTGTTGCTGTTTCACTTGTCAGCAAGCACAATATGTAAAGCACATATCATTTGATCTCTAACAAAACATTTGTAAGAAATCTTATTCAGCCATTTTTAAAAATACAGAAATATTTACAAATGTAATCAATGTAGGATATTCACTACATGCTAACCAAACTGCTTTTATTTGCTGAAGATATTTGCCTGGTTGCTCCATTGCCATTTTCACAGATGAGTTGTATGGCTATGCATTTTACAGCCTATGTACATGACTGATTTGTATCTTAACTGTGTCTTCAAAAGAATAATGAATTGGTTATGATGTTGAACTTCCACATTAATTGTGAAAATAAGTTTTACTTTTGTTAGCACATTTCAAATGTTGCCTTCTCTGTTGTCATTAACTGTGAAAACATGTAATGGTTCACACTGACGGTCTGCAGTATATAAAAATTTTGACTTTGGGTTCAGTGATGTGCCATAGTCAGACATCTAAAAATTTTATTTTAGAACTAAATCATTTTTTATATTTAGAGACAAGTCAGTTTGATATGATTTTTTTCCACAACCTTTTTTTGATGTCACAAAGGCATGGAAACTCATCTTTTGGAACATTACAAAACTTGCTGTCAGAAGACGAAGCATATAGGAAATTATAAAGAAAAACTGACATGTGAAAGAGGAAAGAAGAAAATGAGTTTGAGTACTAAATTCGAAAAGACAAAAACAGTAAGAAGTAACAATGGACTGTAACAACGAAGATTCAAATCTCTACATATTAACAACGAAGAACAGGGATCAATAGATCAAAGAAGACAACTAAAACTGGAAGAAAGTACTGGATGAAAACAGAAAAGTCTGTTTTAATATTCATATGTTCAGCATGAATTTTTATTGCACAGAAGAATATAGCTATCAGTAATCTCAATATATTTCTTCTTCCCTCTATTTTAGGGTTAAAAAACTTTTGGAAGAATGCACAAAAAGCCCACAGTAATATTTTAGAACATCTGATAAAGATACTTATCAAGAAACACTTTTTAGGGTTTTGTGCAGTTCATTGTTTTATATTTTCAACTTGTGTTTCTTGAACATAAGCATACAAACAGTAAGTCCATCCTTTGGTTTAGTATATGGTTGTCTCTTTCACATCACAGTTTCCAATCATAGGCAAGAGATGGAAATTTTATTTGCTTTTCCTTCTTGTGCTCACAAAGTTACTTCAGAACAGTTATCCTGCACTTGCAAAAACTTATGTATGGCAAAATATTGATGCATGTCGTTGTAACCTCTGGTGCAGTGAAGCCTACATATTTCGAAAGTAGTCTTCTGTTATTGAAGATAATTGTGTCCTATGCTCTGCATAATACTTTCATTGTTCATGCAAGTTCATAAAGTTATCAAATCTCCAGAAGATAAATGATTGTGTGGCTACTGGGACTATGTTCTATTAAAAAAAAAGAAGTTTGGCTGCAAGTCGTTTTAGAGAACAATTTTTAAGAAATTAAAGTGTTAGGTTTGTACCTGAATCACTATTTAAAAGAAACAAACACCATTGCACATGTTTCCATACAGATGAGAACAGAGAAGGGAAAAATTAAGAATACAAAATTTACAAGCTTAACATGTTCTGCATTTCTACATGTTATGAGTTTAGTTGAACCTGTTATTACAACAGGGCCATAGCTGTTCAAGAGCACAAATAAAACTATAACACAAAACTACCATTTTCCAAAATGGAATGCTTTGATGTAATTTTAGAGTAAGTTCAACTTTATTTCAATATTATTAAGTGGACCAACATAGTTTGTGTAACCATTACATTCAAAGTAAGTGCAAAGCAAGATTTTAGCATAATGATAGTAACTGTAGTACTACAGCAAAGTAAAGAAGTTATTTGTACAGTTTTGTAGCTATTTGTGAATTATCCTGTACTTGCTTCTCTTTTCATTCTGAAACTGATATTAATCATTGCAGATAACCTGCTAAGTTCCTAGTAACACAATTATTTAACAACCATATGATGAAAAAGAAACATTAATGATAGTCTAGAATGTTTGAAACAGAATTTGGAAGCAGAATACTTCATCTAAAGCAATAATGACATTGATAATCATTTGCAAATTAAATGTTTCTGATACATAACCTCTTTGCAATTTTGTAAACCGGTATACTAGATCCTGTATTGAACAAAATTAACCAAACTTCAGAATCAACTTATAGATCATAGTTTTAAGCCTTTGGTATTTTAAGCTATCTTGCTGTAATAACCACATAGATGCATTTATCATGAAATGTAACAAAATTGAGAAACTGATCATTTCTATATACTCTGTCACATCCATTACATGACTATGGATACACTCAAAACAAATATGTCATTAACCAATATGAATTGCTTCTTCATAACATTTCATAGTTATCACATTTTCAGTATTCTCAGATCATAGCACAAGAGTAAAAGTAAACTCATATTTGGAGAAGCTGAAACACTGCATTCTTTAAACTTATGCATATGGCATCTCTTAGTTTTCAGCTATTTAAATAACCTCTAGAAGGTGTTAATTGTTTATACAGAGCTTTAATGCTTGCTTCTGGAACACAGTGAAGAGTGGCACCAACAGTGAACCATAGTAAGACTATAGCTGAAGAGATATGTAGTGGCGTCATGTCCAGTGATTTCACTTTTATTCTCACAAAGACCAATATTAGGTTAATACCAACATCAATAGAAAAATGACACATGAAACAAAATGCTGCACATAAAATTCCTATATGTCCTACTGCATAAAGAATTAAACTACAATCAGTACATTCATAAGCTATCCAACAAATACCACTCCATGTATTTTGGTCTAAGAAGTAACACTCAATGTGTTGTTATGTACATGGACTGTATTTATGCAACAAGAAAGTATTTACACAACACAAGCAACCAGTAAAAGCATTGTGTAAATTATGTAGAGATTTCTTTATAGAGCATACTTCACAATTATATTCCAATAAATTTACTTCTTGATAACAACTGAAAAAAAGCTTTCCTCAGAATGTGATGTACTCAAGCACAATACAAGGTTTTACATTCATGTATAGTACCGCATATAATTATTCATCACTGAATCATTCAATGCATATGTACAAGAACAGCATAGGTTACAATTCTTGATACACAATGCATTATACATTATTTCATATACATTATTGATAACCTTATGATAAGATTACAAATTAATGGTTTGTTGAACACTACTTACATATATTTTTATTCTGCATCTAAGAATGATGTTCTAATATGTAGAAAGGGTTTTGTAAAAGGAATGTCTTAAGCTGAAACTTAAGCTTCAATGTGGGAAGACTCATAACTATACTGTGAAATGCATTTGCATTTGCACATAATGGACCATTTTTGATAGAGTGACTGTCTTTATTTCCGGTATTGTGTGATGCAAATCACAGTACATTTGGGGTGCAAACTCTTAACAAGCAGTTTGGCTTTTACAATGTACATGTTTGCTATGGGCAGCACACCGGGTTTTGGAAACAAGCCATGGCATGATTCTTTATATTTAGTGCCATGTATGATTCTTATAGCCCATTTTTCAAGACTCAGTACCTTATTTATATTTACTTTTATTGTCACTCCTCACATTTCTGTCCCATAGTCCAGAGGAAAATAAAGTTTGGTATACAGTCTTTAGGACAACACTAATCGTATTGATTGCAAATACATTCTCATATAACTTACATGCTAGAGAGTTAACGTGTGTCCCATTTCAGATTGAAAGTTAAACTCAGGAAATTAACAGTAAACTCATATTTACCGTTTCATAGCCTATGTATAGTTTAATTATGTTACTGAATCTACTTTTATTGAACTTCATGGTTCTTACATTTAGGTGGCTTTCATTAAAGTATTGATTTAATAATTTACTGGTCTGTTTCCTCATTTTTGTACATAGCTTTAAATTGATATTGGACACGTCAGTTTTTATGAGTTGATGAGATGAGTCAACATGAATTTATAGAATGAGTGCGAATTGTATATCGACTACAGCATGAATAAGTTTACATATGGAAAACTGGAAGCAAGCGTATAGGTACAGGTTAATGTCTCTATCCTTTTCTGAAGAACTTATATCTATTTTTTAGTTAAAAAGCAAGAGGATCTTTAAATTATTGTGTTGATCGTAGCATACAAATTTTTTTAAGGAAATGAATTTACGTTAAATAATAACACTTTTCTTATGAATTAACAACAATTACTCTAAATAATTATAAAAACATGGTAATATTTCCAGTTTTTGTGGCATCTCCATGACTATAGTTTACAGCTTTTGCATTTGTACAAATGGCACAAATTTAAAGATTAGAAAGAATTTACAATTTACATCACACACACTAACACTGAAGTATTCTACAGGAACTCATCCAGATTTTAGAAAGCAGCTAGCTTCACTAGCTTCTATACAGTTTATGATTGTACATATTCATCAACACTATAATACAGTTTATTTAAAAGATACATTTTTAATGCTATTTTAAAATTCCTTAATTTTTTGTGTCTTAATGTGGTGTGGTAACTTGTTGTAATGTTATTTCCCTGCTAGTAGAGGCCCATCTTGTCTAAGTTCTGTTTCTGCATGTTCACTATGCAGTTCCGTTTTCCATTGTGTATTGTACTTATGAAGTGTTTAATTTTCTGGTTACTAGTTGGTCTTCAGTATCTATATTTTCTTAATGAAATATGTAACTTCCAAAATGTGTAAGCAAGATAGTGGAAGACTTTGTAGGTTCTTAAATAGTGGCCTGTATGAGCTTCTAGTAGTTGCATTTCCTTTGGACAATACAGCAACTTCTGCAAATTATGTCATATCTCAACAGTGATTCTGCCTGTGTGTAATATATATTTATTATCATTTGTTGTGTTATGCTGCCAGTAAGAATTTTCATGCAATAAGAGGTGGTACTTAATTTCATATTGGTGAAGCTTACATGTTTGTCTCACTTTAGGTTTTCTTGGATCCATATTCCAAGACTGTGTGTTGTATGTAAATGCATAGTTACTGTCTTTTCTGCATTTATGATGAGACTGTTTCTGGAGAACCAATCATTTATGTGTAATGATGCATTCTTTGAATTCATTCTCCATTTCATCTACAGTCTTCCCTTTTATCAGGTGTCATCTGCAAATTTTATACATGTCTGGGAATGGGTTGCTGACTCTAAGTCATTTATAAACAGCAGGAACAAGATTGGATCTAGAGTGGAACCTTGGGGGATACCATATTTAACATTTTGTTTCCGTGACTGGTACATATGTATGTTGTTTCCTTCTTGATGTTTAACTTCCGCTATTTGTTGTTTGTTGTTCTGGTATGATTGTATCCATTTGTATCCCACTTCACTGACACCTACATGTTCCAATTTTGAGAGTAGCAGTTTATGGTTAATGACATCAAAAGCTTTGGTGAGGTCCAAAAATATAGCAGGTAAGTGTTGTTTATGGTCTACTGAGGTCAGAGTGTAAATAACATGGCAAAAACGTTTTTGTTGGTAAAGTCTGGAATGCGTATCATTGCTTCACACAAGAAAAACAATATACCACGTCATATTACGGATAACCTCCACCAAATAAATAATATGTATCTTGTGTAATCCGGGGTGCTGCTTCTTAATGCAGCCATAGGTTCATTTTGATGTTACTGCATCACCACATGGGAATCTTGCAATGGTAGAAATAAGTTCGAGTATTTCTTGTTCACAAAGAGTTTTATTTTACACGCTAGATGTGGTGAATTACATGTGTAAAACTGATTTAAGACTGCCTCATGACTGATGTAAGACTGACCTCAGACTGACCCTATGGTGGTGTACAAAGTGCCTCTATTTATATGGTTTTAAACACATACTGTCATTGTTACATATTAAATTTTTAGACTTATACAATTAAAATTTTTACATACGTCTTCCCAAATTACATAGAAATTTACACGAAACAACAGTGAATAATTTCATACAAAGACAGGAAAGAATCTGTTTCTATTAAGACTATAAATTACATGTTTTATCATTGCAACAGTATATTTCATTAATTTGCATGCATAATTTTACTTACTTAAAGGATAATCACCCTATCTTCAGGTGAACGGAGGGATTAATTTTTTTGAATGAAAGGCCTAGACTCAGTTTATTAAATCCCCCCCTCCCATAACCATGGACCTTGCCGTTGGTGGGGAGGCTTGTGTTTGTGTGCCTCATCGATACAGATAGCCGTACTGAAGGTGCAACCACAACGGAGGGGTATCTGTTGAGAGGCCAGACAAACGTGTGGTTCCTGAAGAGGGGCAGCAGCCTTTTCAGTAGTTGCAAGGGGCAACAGTCTGGATGATTGACTGATCTGGCCTTGTAACACTAACCAAACCGCCTTGCTGTGCTGGTACTGAGAACGGCTGAAAGCAAGGGGAAACTACAGCTGTAATTTTTCCTGAGGGCATGCATCTTTACTGTATGGTTAAATGATGATGGCATCCTCTTGGCTAAAATATTCCAGAGGTAAAATAGTCCCCCATTTGGATCTCTGGGCGAGGACTACTCAGGAGGACATTGTTATCAGGAGAAAGAAAACTGGCGTTCTACGGATCGGAGTGTGGAATGTCAGATCCCTTAATCGGGCAGGTAGGTTAGAAAATTTAAAAAGGGAAATGGGTAGGTTAAAGTTAGATATAGTGGGAATTAGTGAAGTTCGGTGGCAGGAGGAACAAGACTTTTGGTCAGGTGAATACAGGGTTATAAATACAAAATCAAATAGGGGTAATGCAGGAGTAGGTTTAATAATGAATAGGAAAATAGAAATGTGGGTAAGCTACTACAAACAGCATATTGAATGCATTACTGTGGCCAAGATAGATACGAAGTCCACACCTACCACAGTAGTACAAGTTTATATGCCAACTAGCTCTGCAGATGACGAAGAGATTGATGAAATGTATGATGAGATAAAACAAATTATTCAGGTAGTGAAGGGAGTCGAAAATTTAATAGTCATGGGTGACTGGAACTCAATAGTAGGAAAAGGAATAGAAGGAAACGTAGTAGGTGAATATGGAATGGGAGTAAGGAATGAAAGAGGAAACCGACTGGTAGAATTTTGCACAGAGCATAACTTAATCATAGCTAACACTTGGTTCAAGAATCATAAAAGAAGGTTGTACACATGGAAGAAACCTGGAGATACTGGAAGGTCTCAGATAGATTATATAATGGTAAGACAGAATCAGGAACCAGGTTTTAAATTGTAAGACATTTCCAAGTGCAGATGTGGACTCTGACCACAATCTATTGGTTATGAACTGTAGATTAAAGCTGAAGAAACTACAAAAAGGTGGGAATTTGAGGAGATGGGACCTGCATAAACTGAAAGAACCAGAGGTTGTAGAGAGCTGCAGGGAGAGCATTAGGGAACAATTGACAAGAATGGGGGAAAGAAATACAGTAGAAGTAGAATGGGTAGCTTTGAGAGACGAAATAGTGGAGGTAGCAGAGGATCAAGTAGGTAAAAAGATGAGGGCTAGTAGAAATCCTTGGGTAACAGAAGAGATATTGAATTTAATTGATGAAAGGAGAAAATATAAAAATGCAGTAAATGAAGCAGGCAAACAGGAATACAAACGTCTCAAAAATGAGATTGACAGGAAGTGCAAAATGGCTAAGCAGGGATGGCTAGAGGACAAATGTAAGGATGTAGAGGCGCATATCACTGGGGCAAGATAGATACTGCCTACAGGAAAATTAAAGAAACCTTTGGAGAAAAGAGAACCACCTGCATGAATATCAAGAGCTAAGGTGGAAACCCAGTTCTAAGCAAAGACGGGAAAGCAGAAAGGCGGAAGGAGTATATAGAGGGTCTATACAAGGGCAATGTTCTTGAGGACAGTATTATAGAAATGGAAGAGAATGTAGATGAAGATTAAACAGGAGATATAATATTGCATGAAGAGTTTGACAGAGCACTGAAAGACCTAACTTGAAACAAGGCTCCGGGAGTAGACAACATTCCATTATAACTACTGACAGCCTTGGGAGAGCCAGGCCTAACAAAACTCTACCATCTAGCGAGCAAGATATACGAGACAGGTGAAATACACTCAGACCTCAAGAAGAATATAATAATTCCAATCCCAAAGAAAAAAGGTGTTGACAGACATGAAAATTACCGAACTATCAGTTTATTGAGCCACAGCTGCAAAATACTAACACGAATTCTTTACAGACAAATGGAAAAACTGCTTGAAGCCAACCTCGGGAAAGATCAGTTTGGATTCCATAGAAATGTTGGAACACGTGAGGCAATACTGACCCCACGACTTATCTTAGAAAATAGGTTAAGGAAAGGCAAACCTACGTTTCTAGCATTTGTAGACTTAGAGAAAGCTTTTGACAACATTGACTCTGACTGGAATATTCTCTTCCAAATTCTGAAGGTGGCAGGGGTAAAATACAGGGAGTGAAAGGCTATTTATAATTTGTACAGAAACCAGATGGCAATTATAAGAGTCGAGGGGCATGAAACGGAAGCAGTGGTTGGGAAGGGAGTGAGACAGGGTTGTAACCTAACCCCGATGTTATTCAATCTGTATATTGAGCATGCAGTAAAGGAAACAAAAGAAAAATTTGTAGTAGGTATTAAAACCATGGAGAAGACATAAAAACTTTGAGGTTCATCGATGACATTGTAATTCTGTCAGAGACAGCAAAGGACCTGGGAGAGCAACTGAACAGAATGGACAGTGTATTGAAAGGCAAAATGAGGATAATGGAATGTAGATGTATTAAATCAGGTGACACTGCAGGAATTGGATTAGGAAATGAGACACTTAAAGTAGTAAATGAGTTTTGCTATTTGGGGAGCAAAATAGCTGATGATGGTCAAAGTAGAGAGGATATAAAATGTAGACTGGCAGTGGCAAGGAAAGCATTTCTTAAGAAGAGAAATTTGTTAACATCGAGTATAGATTTAAGTGTCAAGAAGTAGTTTCTGAAAGTATTTGTATGGAGTGTAGCCATGTATGGAAGTGAAACATGAACGAAAAATAGTTTAGACAAGAAGAGAATAGAAGCTTTTGAAATGTGGTGCTACAGAAGAATGCTGAAGATTAGATGGGTAGATCACATAACTAATGAGGAGGTATTGAATAGAATTGGAGAGAAGAGAAATTTGTGGCATAACTTGACTAGAAGAAGGAATTGGTGGTAGGGCATATTCTGAGGTATCAAGTGATCACCAATTTAGTATTGGAGGGCAGTGTGGAGGGTAAAAATCACAGAGGGAGACCAAGAGATGAATACACTAAACAGATTCAGAAGGATGTAGGTTGCAGTATGTACTGGGAGATGAAGAACCTTACACAGGATAGAGTAGCTTGGAGAGCTGCATCAAACCAGTCTCTGGACTGAAGACCACAACAAACAACAACATTCCTATATAGTCGTAATTACAGTTCTGTTAACTAACACCAATTAAAACATGCATATGTGTAATTCTGACTGAAAAATCATCATGTTTTATTTCTATCAGTGATACAATTAGTTTTTTTGGCTTAACATAGCATAAAAATAGCTGTCTCTTGATGACTAGAAATATCAGAAATTATATAATTAACTACTCCATAATTACAATACCAATTTTATTCCTACCATGTGCCTGTAGTTTGTATTATGTCCAAATTGTTATGGTACATTAGCTTTTAATCCAACATGTTTCCTTCATTCCACATACTGGTGAGGACCAACATAAACATCAATAGCTTAAATTAGTGCAAATTACTAATCTGTTGCACAAAAAAATCTTCAGTGTATTCGAATCCAGATAACCAGAAAAGACAAAGTCAAAGGACAGTTTAAATTGGTGTAAATTACTGATATTACACATATGCCTTCTTCGGGAGAGTGGGGATCAGACTGGATGAAGATACAGGATCCCAAAAGGGGTTGTGGCATTACAAGGGGTTCATTTATAAAATCTAAGATGGCAGTTTCTGTAGACCTACATTTACAGAAACCATGCTGTGATTTTGAGAAAAGGTTATTTTCTTGTATAAAATGAATCAGCCTCTTATAAAATCTTTTTCCAAATATTTAAGAAAAGCCAGACAATAAAGAGATTGCTTTGTAAATTTTTACCTGTGTCCATTAGCTGTTTTTAAACAGCACGACTCACACCCCACCCTCACAGCTTTACTTCTGCCAGTACCTCGTCCTGAGTTCGAGTCTCAGTCCGGCACACAGTTTTAATCTGCCAGGAAGTTTCATATCAATGTATACTCTGCTGTAGAGTGAAAATTTCATTCCAGGAACATCCCCCAGGCTGTGGCTAAGCCATGTCTCTGCAATATCATTTCTTTCAGGATTGCTAGTTCTGCAGGGTTCGCAGGAGAGCTTCTGTAAAGTTTGGAAGGTAGGAGACGAGGTACTGGCAGAAGTAAAGCTATGAGGGCGGGGTGTGAGTCATGCTTGGGTAGCTCAGATGGTAGAGCACTTGCCCGCGAAAGGCAAAGGCCCCGAGTCCGAGTCTCAGTCCGGCACACAGTTTTAATCTGCCAGGAAGTTTCAAGAGTTAAATTTATTTTCAACTTTTTTTAGGTCTGATATTTTGATTGAGTTTTCTAGCAAGTCAATATTGTGGTGTTCTTCACATTGTTTTCCTGTTTCTTTTCTTACTATGTCCCATATAGCCATCATTTTGTTTCAGACACATTTTACAGAATTCTCATTTGTTAGTTTCTTTGACATTTTAATGACTTTGCTGAGGATATGTTTATATTCCTAAAATAAACATCAAAATCTTGTGATTTTTTATTTTGATACTTCATATAGATATCTCTTTTTCTTAAGTGATATCAGTATGTCTGGTGTGAGCAACTTACTTCTCTTAATTTTGTGTATTATCTTCTTGCTTTTGGTGGGAAGCAAGTTCAAAGTAATAGCAGAAAGTGTTACTGAAAGCATTAAACTTTTCATTTGTGCCTGCAATGTTGTAAACTTCTTCCCATTTTTCCCTGGTTAGGAAATACAGATTGTTTCAAGATTGGTTTATAATTTTCAGTTTTGTATTTGTCAACTTTTTGAATGTTCAGTGTTAAACTGGGCTATTTTTAGTCTGTGTAGGGAGCTGCCTGATTGTATTACACATGATCCAGTCACATTAATGCAGCCACATGTCAAAAGCCTGAATAACCACATTTTGCAACTTGGAAGAGCAGGGAGAGAGCCATTGAGGTTCTGAAAGGTACCAACAGGGACATGGAGCCATCCTGACTGAAGTGCCATGGTCAGGTTTCAAATCTGAGGATCCATGGCACAAACAGCATGACCAAGGTGATACCACAGATTCTTGATTGGGTTTTGTTATAACATCAAGTTGAACACATATATTTCAAAAACGACACAACACATGTAAGTCACAGAGCAAGTAGACAAGGTAAGACATGTGTACACAGTAGCAGTCAAAACAGCACTGAGCCCGCTTAGATGGCACGGCTGCTGCATGGCTGGCAGACAGCGCCACACGTATAGGATGCGCGTAACTGCGCGGCAGCACTTTGAAAGATCAGCGAGTCACAACACTTTTCCCCCCTTTGAATTGTTTGCACTGGTCTTGATGGATGTGGCCTGTAGATGGCTAATGTCCATAGGTGTTGTTTGACTGGCCGTAAAGTCTCGAGGAGGCGGCTTCACGTACGGACGGAAGTGTCCCCGATGATAATGGGTTGAAATGACAGCAGACATAGGGGTCGAATCTGCTGGGTCCCCGTGCACCAATCTGCCCGTTGCGGCAAGTCCGGTTGTTATAGAGGAGACATGGGCAATGTGTTGGCGTCCGTAGGAGGAGGAGGCGAGTAGAGTTGTTCCACCAACAGATGATGGTCATCCAGTTCCTGCATAGGCACATCTCCTGGTGGCATCCGTTCCTGTGCTGGCACCGCGATGATGGTCAGAGGGCTGCGTTGTGAATAATGAAAGATGCCAAGATCCTGAGCGTCAGGTAGAGCCGAAGGTGGTGTAGCAGCATTCGGAACAGGCGTTGCTGGCACACGAGGCCGAAGCTGGTCCAAATGACGCACTACAACACCCGTGTCCGTCTGGATTTCATACAGGCATTGGCCACGGTGTCATAAGATGTGGCCAGGACTCCATTGTGGCCACCTGCCATATCCCCATACCCATACAAGGTCGTCGGCAGTGAACCGGCCAAGCGAAGGCACCCATGGCCGTGAGGTGGAAGGCTGCAGAAGATGAAGTAGTGTGCGGGGCTGTCGGCCATGTAAGAGCTCAGCCGGGCTGTGGTCACCCATGGGGGTTAAATGGTAAGAAGCCAGAAATTGGAGAAGCGCATCATCAGTAGCAGAAGAAGTCAGGAGTTTCCTCATCTGAGCCTTAAATGTGCGGAGCAGTCGTTCAGCCTCACTGTTTGACTGTGGATCGAACGGCAGAGCCGTGACATGCATGACGCCGTGACAGACACAAAAATCCACAAAACTGGAAGAGGCAAATTGCGGACCATTATCAGTAAAAAGAGTAGAAGGAAGGCCTTCCAAAGAGAAAATGCGAGCTAGAGCATTTGTGGTTGCCGCGGTGGTAGGAAACGTGCAACGGACAATGAAATGAAAGTTAGAGTAGGCGTCAATTACGAGTAGCCAATAAGTACCTAAAAACGGTCCCATGAAGTCAGCATGAATATGCTCCCAGGGCATCTCAGGCAAAGGCCACGGTGACAAAGATGACTTCCAGGCTGCGGCCTGTGACGCACAAGGGATGCAGGCAGTTACCATGTGTGCGATTTCAGAGTCGATGCCGGGCCAGTACACATGACGGCGTGCCAGAGATTTTGTGCGAGAGACACCCCAGTGCCCTTGGTGAAGGAGGCGCAAGACCAAAGCACACAAAGACGCAGTTACCACCACATGCGGCAAAGCATTTTCGGTGGAAAGGAGGATAACACAATCCCTAGCTGTGAGATGGTAACGCAAAGCATAGTAGTTCCGCAACAGAGCAGAAGTCTTAGCGAAACAAATAATCTGGCCAACCCTTCTGAATACAGCGTAAAACCCGGGGGAGGGGAGGGTCAGAACCCGTAGCAGCCACCAGCCGGTACTCGGTGAAGGGGAACCCATCCACAACCCGCTGCTCGGCAACATCCAGGTGGCAACACAAAAGTTCTTCCCTATTGAATGCCAGATCAGGACCCATGGGAAGGCGAGACAGTGCATCAGCATTCGCATGTTGAGCCGTCGGCCGGAAATGAATCTCTTAATTGAAACAAGACAAGTAAAGAGCCCAACGCTGGGGGCGGTGTGCAGCCTTGTCGGGAAGTGACGATGATGGATGAAACAAGGAAACAAGTGGTTTGTGGTCCGTAACAATATGAAATTGGGATCCATAAAGAAAAACACCAAACTTATGCAGAGCATAAATAATGGCCAAAGCTTCTTTTTCAATTTGAGAATATTTTTGTTGGACATCCGTGAGAATCTTGGAGGCATAAGAAATCGGTTGTTCAGAACCGTCAGAAAAATGGTGCGCAAGGACTGCACCAACCCCGTATTGAGAGGCGTCCGTGGCAAGAACAAGATGTTGGCCAGGTCGTAAGTACCCAGGCACAGAGCCTGTTTCAGCATAGTCTTCAATTTCTGGAAAGCAGACCAGTGAAAAGGCACATTTTTGTGCAACAGGCGATGCAACGGCTGAGCCACCGAAGCAGCAGACAGTAAAAACCTGTGATAGTATGCTATTTTCCTCAAGAAGGCCTGCAGCTCCTTAACAGATGTAAGGCGAGGAAGGGCATCGATCGCAGTGACAGTTTGCTGAAGCGGACGAATACCATCCCGAGAGATTTGAAACCCCAAGTATGTGAGAGATGCCTGATAAAATTTTGATTTCTGAAGGTTACACTTAAGACTGGCAGTCTGTAAGACATGAAAAAGTTGGTGGAGATTCTGAAGATGTTCTTCACTGGTGGAGCCAGTGACAACAATGTCGTCCATGTAATTTATACACCCAGGGACAGGGAGTAATAATTGTTCCAAGAAGTGCTGAAAGAGCGCAGGGGTGCTGGTAACCCTGAATGGCAATCGTTGGTATTCATAGAGGCCAAAAGGTGTGTTAAGTACCAGGAACTGCCGGGAAGCAGCATCAAGAGGAAGTTGATGATAAGCTTCTGACAGGTCAAGTTTAGAAAAATACTGACCTCCAGCAAGTTTAGTGAACAATTCTTCAGGTTGGGGCATAGGGTAAGTGTTGATGAGGCATTGGGCATTTACAGTGGCTTTGAAATCGCCACAGAGATGAATATCACCATTAGGCTTAGCAACGACAACGACAGGAGAGGACCACTCACTTGAAGAGACAGGAAGCAAGACCCCTGAAGCAGTGAGACGATCCAGCTCCCGTTTGACCCGATCACGAAGGGCCACAGGAATGGGCCGAGCCCGAAAAAACTTAGGCCGAGCAGTGGGTCCGAGCATGATATGAGCTTCAAAATCATTTGCAGGGCCTAATCCAGGAGAAAAAAGGGATAAAAATGTCATTGACAAGGAATCCAATTGAGCATAAGGAATGGCATCATAGACGATATTGACAGAGTCATCTATGGAGAACCCAAAAACGTGAAAGGCATTGAAACCAAAAAGATTCTCTGCATTACTGTGGTTGACCACAAATATGGGAACAGTGTGAATGACGGATTTGTAAGATACCTCAGCATAAAATTGTCCCAAGAGAGAAATCTTCTGTTTATTGTACATCCGTAATTGCCTAGTGGCAGGTGATAGGGTTGGAGAACCCAACTAAAGATACGTCTGAGAATTGATGATAGTGGCAGCAGAACCAGTATCCACCTGCATGCGAACATCATGACCAAGTATTTGGACCATGAGGAATAACTTCCCTGAAAGGGAAGAAGTACAATTGACAGACAACACAGAATCAGAATCAGTGTCATGTTCATGAACATCCTGTATGCGGTCGGATTTGCACACGGATGACACATGACCCTTCTTTTTGCAATTGTGACACACAGCCCAACGTTGGGGACAATCCTCCTGTGAATGTTACGTAAAACACCGCAGACATGAAGGAAGTTGCCAGGGGATTTGCTACAGTTTCTTAGAGGGTTGTTTACAGTTAGGCTGAGGCTGCGCTTGGGAGCGTACTGTGGCTATGTCGGCCGGCAGGGACATGCCGCACGAGTCGTCAACAGCACACAAATGTTGTATTTCCCAAACGTCACCCCACGCCTCTATTTGCGCTCCAGTGGCACAAGAAATTTCAAATGACTGCGTGATGGATAGAACTTTATCTAGAGTTGGATTTGCTAACTGAAGGGCATGTTGCATAACTTCTATGTTGGGTGCCGACCTGATAATAGCATCCTGTACCATGGAATCGGCGTAGGATTCTTTGTAAACTTCAGTAACAAATTGACACTTTCTACTGAGGCCGTGAAGTTCAGCAGCCCAAGCATGATAAGATTGATGTGGTTGTTTTTGACAGTGATAAAAGGCAACACAAGAGGCTACCACTTGCGTATGCTTTTGAAAATATAAGGACAGAAGTGAGCACATGTCAGCAAAAGACAAAGACGCAGGATCTTCAAAAGGAGCCAATTGCGACAACAACCGATACATTTGAGGTGAAATCCATGAAAGGAACAGAGACTTACATGTTTGTTCATCTGTGACATGAAATGCCAAGAAGTGCTGTCGAAGACGTTTTTTGTAATCAGACCAGTCTTCTGCCATCTCGTCATAAGGAGGAAAAGGGGGTATAGACAACGACGAGAAACGCCCCGCATTTGATGCCGCAACAAAATCGCGAATCGCCAATGTGAGAAGCATTTGCTGTTCAATGAGACCTTTCAATAATTGCGCTAAAGTAACCATGGAAACTTGTGGGTCAACGATGAAAAGGAAAAATCCACTACCTCATCGCAAATTGTTATAACATCAAGTTGAACACATATATTTAAAAAACGACTCAGCACATGTAAGTCACAGAGCAAGTAGACAAGGTAAGACATGTGTACACAGTAACAGTCAAATCAGCACTGAGTCCAAGTCTAGCGGCCGCTGGCTGGCTGGCCGCTTAGGTGGCGCAGCTGCTGCATGGCTGGCAGACAGCGCCACATGTATAGGACGCGCGTAACTGCGCGGCAGCACTTTGAAAGACCGCCGAGTCACAACAGGTTTCAATTCAGGTAGTTTGTAGGGGAGTACAGTAAACTCAAACAAGGCCCGTACACTGTGAGCTGTGTGACACATTGCGTTGTCCTACTGGTAGATGCCGTTGTGCCAAGAAATAAACAAACTGCTTGAAGCAGAGCACATGGTCACCAAAGATAGATGCATTCTTGTGTTGATCCATTGTGCATTCTAGAATGACAAGATCACCCATGCAATTCCACAAAAACATTCCCCAGAACATCATGCTTCCTCCTCTGTCGTGAACCCTTCTGACAATAATTGTTGCCAGGCAATACATCTACATCTGTACTCTGAAAATCACCATGAGGAGCATGGCAGAGGGTATATCCCAATGTACCAGTTATTAGGGTGTCTTCCCATTCCATTCTCATTCTGGAGTGTGGGAAGAATGACTGTTGCATGCACTAATTATTCTAATCTTATCCTTTTGATCTCTATGTGAGTAATACAAAGGGGGTAGTAGCATATTGCTAGAGTAATCAGTAAAAGCTGGTTCTCAAAACTTTGTTAATAGAATTTCTCAGAATCTTCAAGAACCTTCCAGCTCAGTCCCTTCAGTATCTCTGTGGCATTCTCCCATGGATTAAACAAACCTGTGACCATTCATGCTGCCCTTCTCTGTATACATTCAACATCCCCTGTTAGTCCTATCTGGTACAGGTCTCACACACTTGAGCAGAATTCTAGGATGGATCTTACAAATGATTTGTAAGCAATCTCTATTGTAAACAGATAGCACTTCCCCAGTATTCTACCAATAAACCAAAGTCTACCGCCTGTTTTACTCATGACTGGACCTTTGTGATTATTCCATTTCGTATCCCTACAAAGTGTTACTCCCAAGTATTTGTATGAGTTGCCCAAGTCCAACAGTGACTCATTGATATTATAGTTGTAGGTTGTGAAAGGCACAATTGTACATTTCTGAACATTTAGAGCAAGTTGCCACACTCTGCATCATGTTGAAATCTTATCAAGGTCTGACTGAATATTTATTCAGCTTCTTTCAGATAGTACTTCATTATAGATAACTGTACCATCTGCTGTGTCCTGTTGGCTTATGATGCCAGCTGAGGAGCTATTTGACTGAGAGGTGGTGGCTGTAGGTCATGAAAACTGACAATGGCCGGAAGAGTGGTGTACTGACACCACATCCATCCATATCCACATCCAACAATGCTTTTTGGCTGAGAATGACACAATGGCCAACCAGTACTGCTGTGCCTCCAGAGGCCAGTTGGGGCAGAGAGAGAGATGCTGTCCTCAGATGAACTGCTTTTAAAATTATACTGCAGTTTTTATGTTTGCCATTGACGGCTTTCCTTACTGAAACAGTATTTATTTTCATATTTTGTGAAACAGAGCTTTGAATTCCAATGCAACATCTGAAAACAAGCTAACAGCAGACAGTAAATACTTGGGTATTCAAACTAAGTAAGTGTATTTCCAAATTAAATAGTTCTTATAAAGAACCTGTTAGAAGGCATATAGAAAAAGACGATAACTTTCCAAGCTTTTGAATGAAGTGCTTCTACAGTTTTCTTCATGCTGTCACAAAATGTACATTGATTGCCCAGCTGTTGTTGTTGTTGTTGTTGTGGTCTTCAGTCCAGAGACTGGTTTGATGCAGCTCTCCATGCTACTCTATGCTGTGCAAGCTTCTTCATCTCCCAGTACCTACTGCAACCTACATCCTTCTAAATCTGCTTAGTATATTCATCTCTTGGTCTTCCTCTATGATTTTTACCCCCCACACTTCCCTCCAATACTGAATTTGTGATCTCTTGATGCCTCAGAACATGTTCTATCAACTGATCCATTCTTCTAGTCAAGTTGTGCCACAAAGTACTCTTCTCCCCAATTCTATTCAGTACCTCCTCATTAGCTACATGATCTGCCCATCTAATTTTCAGCATTCTTCTGTAGTACCACATTTCAAGAGCTTCTATTCTCTTCTTGTCTAAACTATTTATTGTCCATGTTTCACTTCCATACATGGCTTCACTCCATACAAATACTTTCAGAAAAGACTTCCTGAACCTTAAATCTATGCTCGATGTTGAAAAACTCCTCTTCTTCAGAAACACTTGACTTGGCATTTCCAGTCCACATTTTATATCCTCTCTACTTCAACTATCATCAGTTATTTTGCTCCCCAATAGCAAAACTCATCTACTGCTTTAAGTGTCTCATTTCCTAATTTAATTCCCTCAGCATCACCTGATTTAATTCGACTACATTCCATTATCCTCATTTTGCTTTTGTTGATGTTCATCTCATATCCTCCTTGAAGACAGTGTCCATTCCGTTCAACTGCTCTTCCAGGTTCTTTGATTTCTCTGACAGAATTACAGTGTCATCACAAACCTAACAATTTTTATTTCTTCTCCATGGATCTTAATTCCTACTCCAAATTTTTGTTTTGTTTTCTTTGATGCTTGCTCAATATATAGATTGAATAACATCGGTGATAGGCTACAACCCTGTCTCATTCCCTTCCCAACCACTGCTTCCCTTTCATGCCCCTCGACTCATATCCACCACCTGCTTTCTGTACAAATTGCAAATAGCCTTTCTCTCCCTGTGTTTGATCCCTGCTACCTCCAGAATTTGAAAGAGAGTATTCTAGACAACATTGTCAAGAGCTTCCTAAGTCTACAAATGCTAGAAACATAGGTTTGCCTTTCCTTAATCTATTTTCTAAGTTAAGTTGTAGGATCAGTATTGCCTCATGTGTTCCAACATTTCTACGGAATCCAAACTGATCTTCACCACGGTTGGCTTCTACCACTTTTTCCATTTCTCTGTAAAGAAATCATGTTAGTGTTTTGCAGTCGTATTATTAAACTGGTAGTTTGGGAATTTTCACACCAGTCAACACCTGCTTTCTTTCAGATTGGAATTATTATATTCTTCCTGAAGTCTGAGGGTATTTTGCCTGTCTCATACATCTTGTCACCAGATGGTAGAGTTTTGTCATGGCTGGCTGTCCCAAGGCTATCAGTAGTTCTAATGGAATGATGTCTACTCCTGGGGCCTTGTTTCAACCTAGGTCATGCAGTGCTTTATCAAACTCTTCATGCAGTATCATATCCCCCATTTCATCTTCATCTGTGCCTCTTCCATTCCCATAATATTGCTCTCAAGTACATCACTCTTGTACAGACCTTCTATATACTCCTTCCAACTTTCTGGCTTCCCTTCTTTGCTTAGGCCTGGTTTTCCATCCTATTCTTGATATTCATACAAGTGGTTCTCTTTTCTCCAAAGGTCTCTTTAATTTTCCTGTAGGCAGTATCTATCTTACCCCTAGTGATATATGCCTCTACATCCTTACATTTGTCCTGTAGCCATCCCTGCTTAGCCATTTTGCACCTTCTGTCGATCTCATTTTTGAGACGTTTGTATTCCTTTTTTCCTGCTTCCTTTACTGCATTTTTATATTTTCTCCTTTCATCAATCAAATTCAACATCACTTCTGTTACCCAAGAATTTCTACTAGCCCTCGTATTTTTACCTACTTGATCCTCTGCTACCTTTCTATTTCATCTCTCAAACGTACCCATTCTTCTTCTTTCCCCCATTCTTGCCAATTTGTCCCTCTCTACGACCTCTGGTTCTTTCAGTTTATCCAAGTCCCATCTCCAGATCAACTGTTAAATGAAAAACATGAAATATTGTGTTTTAAATGTAGCTGGCATGGTTAATTTTTCTGCTACCAAGAATTTTAAATATTTCTAGTATGCTATTCTTATTCACACTCGTGCACTGGACTTTGTGTTTGCAAAAACTAGCAGCTTCTATATAATTACTGCAATTAATAGTTATCTCAATGCTATAGCCAGTCATTATGGCCAAGCAGTTCTAGGCATTTTAGTCCTGAATCGTGCTGCTGCTACGGTCGCAGGTTCGAATCCTGCCTCGGGCATGGATGTGTGTGATTTCCTTAGGTTAGTTAGGTTTAAGTAGTCCTAAGTCTAGGGGACTGATGGTCTCATATGTTAAGTCCCATAGTGCTTGGAGCTATTTGAATCAATGTTATAGACATAATGGTGGCTAATTAGATCATGTCAAAGTCAGCTAATTCTGATCATGAAGCCAACCCACCCTCACATTCAAAGTAGGGGCTGTTAAAAATGTAGCATTAGTGTTAGAAAATCAATGAGTACAATGCTATATGTCTGTTCAATCATACTTATTGTTATCCAAAATAACTTACATAATTACGTAATAAGATAGAGGCTAGGACAGGATAATGAACAAAGTGACAAGAGAATGTAGTAAGACAAAAAAAAAGATACTTCCAGAGTTGTCAACATTTTAAGCTTACATACTATGCAGGTCTCTTTTTATCATGAAAAAACATTAATGTCCATGTAAAAATAAGTCACAAAAGAATATTGTTTCTCTACGACACATAACACCACATGCACATAATAAAAATACTGACAATTCAGTTGCACATAAAAATACTTTTATTTGTTCAAATTGCATATGTAGCAACATTCTTCATGGGTACACAGTAAATGAACTGTATACTGTACTCTGAAATGCAGCAGTTTCTTTACAGAGTAAGGTACTCATTCACTTACAATCAAATGTAAGTGTGCAATATTATAAGAATTTTATTGATTAATCAGACTGACTCATAAATAAGAAAAACTGTTTTTAGTCCATGTCAGTAGGTAATCCAACACTGAATTCTTGGTAATTTCTTCAGTGTATGATGTTTTACTTTACCTCACTTCAGACACCGGAAGATTCTCCTCATTTTATAATGATTAAGTTTGTGGTTGCCCGAATACTTCGGTTCTCTTCTGGTAGCAAAAACTAGTGTAATGCTCATAAGTAACTTAATAATATAATACAAATCTTTTGGTTGTCGTCTGGAACAGCAGGAGGGTAAGGTTTATGGCCAATTCTATCCCTTAGTTATATGATGAGGGAATCAGAAACCACCAACACTTGTTTAATCATAGAAAACTTCCATTCACTAGTAGACAATAACACAATGAACAAGCATGTGACAACCCTCAATTAGGAGTGAAGCAATGAACATAAGTCAAAGAGAATGTAGGTCAAACAATACAGATAATGTTATTATTGTTGATAGTCACCACAAAGCCTCCCTTCCCCTCCTCCGACAGTGCATAGTTTGGGGGAGGATCAGAACAGGAAATGGTGGCCATGATGTAGTTTTGTATCCACCTAGGAGGCTGGAGTAGGTATTCCACATGTGAGGGTAAGAGGTAGTTCGTCGAACAGAGCGGAGTTCAAAAACTGGGATTGGCAAGCAATGGTAACAGGGTGTTCCATTGCCTGCAGTGTTGGTTGTGATGAAGTCGAGGTCAGTGTCTGTGGGTAACTTGAAAGACGAGGACATCAACCAATGACCATGAATGTTTAACTCTATTCACAGAAACTGTTTGACCTGTCCAAGGTACTTACCTTCGACTGAGGACCTTTTGAGTGCCCAAGTATAGGGGCTATGGAGAGACATGGAGAGAATCATCACACAGCATGACAAAATCACAGTGTGTGAGATCTTCATGTACAAAGGCTCATGGTACAGAGTGAGGCTCTGTGGAGGGGTGCAGATACGGGAAATGTGATTGCGTATATGCTTGACCAGAGCAGGGAGTTTGTCATCATTTGGAAGGGAAGTGTGTTCAATACATTCAACAAGAAGTTTCAGGGGCTCACCAAAGAGTACATTGGCAAGTGAAGCTTGTAAATCTTCTTTGTGGGTGATGCATACTCTGAGGAGGACCCATGGAAGAGCCTCTGACCAGAAACCACTGTGGCACATGAGTGTCATTTTAAGGGTGCAGTAGCAGTGCTCTATGCGGGTGATAGGCAATGGTGTGGAATTTGTCAACACTGCAAAGTTTGGAAAACAGTGAGGATTCAAATTGGTGGTCCTGGTTACGGGTAATGGAAAGTGTGCAACCAAAGCATGGGCAACTGTGATATCTACTAGTGGGACAGCTGTGACCCATCTTTTAACTTGGTTGACTGTGGAGAATATATGGTAGAAGCCATTGGAGGGAGGAGGTGGGCCAATGATGTCCAAGTGTATATGGCTCAGGCATCTTTTTGAGATGTTGAATGACCATGGAGGAGGGGAGGCTTTGCATGTCTGCTGACAGGGAATGCAAGCACATATCCATTTGCGGCAGTCACTCTTGACCCATGCCAGGTGAATTGTTCGTTGATCAGTTCAGTAGTGGCTTTGATGATAGGATGGGCTAGGTTGTGAGGTGATGCAAACACTGCCCATTGAAGAAGTGGGATACTACTGGGTGAAGTAGGTTCAAGAGTCAATATGGAATTTGTGTCTTTGAGCATGTCTGTCAACATGGTGTCATTGATTTGCAGGCAAGCCAGTTCATCAATGTCAGTAGGGGACATGATACTGTCTACCCTGGACAGATAGTCAGTGGCCGTGTAATCAGAGCTGTGTATCATGTATATAGTGAACATGCATCAAATACAGGCAGATTACGTACATGTCATGCAGGCATCAGGGGGGGGGGGGGGGGGGGGGGGTTGGCCATCCTTGCCAGGATTGCAAATGGCATCTGCAAGTTGATGATGATCGGTAAAGGTGGTAAGTCCACACCCCTCAATATCATTCAAGATGTGTTTCACCACCTCATTGACTGCGAGGAGTTGGGTTGAACATTGACCATTTATACTGGACAAGTGAGAGTTTTTTGGAAAATAATCTGAGAGGTTCGGTGATGTCACTGGCATGCTGTTACAGCATCATGCATATAAATGTATTGCTCACATCAGTGATGATTGAGATGTGGGTGTCAGGTATTGGATGAACTAATGTGACAGGGTGAGCAGGGGTAGACTTAAGGCTGTCGAGGGCTTGAAGCGTCTCATGTGTCCATGGCATGTTTGTGTTTTTCTGATCAAAGCATCAGTGAGAGATGGGAGTCTTGCATGGATGCAGCATGGGGAAGATGTCAATGGTAGAAGTTAATAATGCTAAGGAATCTGCGGAGCTCACCATAGCCCATGGTTATATGGAGGTTACAAATAAATTCATCATGACTGAATGTTCGTTAAATACCGTTGGTCGATATGGTATTACTAAGGAAAGTCACAACGGGACTACTTACCTGGAATTTATTGTGACTGATTTTGATACCACTGTTACACATTGTTGCCTTGGCTTGAGCCAGTTGTTGTGTTCCTTGACTTTCAAATGTGAGTTTAAACAGTACTGAATCGATAAAGTGTTGCCGTGTCTTAGCCATGTTTTTGAGACCATACAGCATGAAATAGTACTCGAACAGTCTGAAAGGGGTGATTAGAGCAGTCTTAGGAATGTTATCTTTGAACATAGCTAATTGATGGCAGGCCTTGATGAAATCAAGTACAATAAACATTTGTGCACTATTGAGTGCAAAGCCCTGTGTATGTGGGATTGGGTAATTGTCAGTGATGGTGTGGATGTTGAGAACTGGCTGTAAAATTCACAGACGCAGAACATCCTGTCTTTCTTTAGAGCACGGAGATAAATTCACACCCCTCAGTATCATTGTGGATGTTTTTGAACACCTCGTAGACTCTGAGATGCTCACGGTTGATCACTGACCGTTTACACTTTGCAGGCAGGAATTTTTTGGAAAACAATCTGAGAGGTTCATTTGTATCACCAATGTACTGGAAGTGTGGTGCAGTAATGGAGTATCCTGGATATTAGGGGAAAATCCAAATTATTTAAGAAAATGAATACCTAACACAGGTTCATTGACATTCATGACATGCAAAGTCCATGTAAAACTAAGGCCATGCATGACAAAATTATTTAACAATTTTGTTTAATATTAATAATATTTAACACTGTTATTTATTATTATTATTGTTATTATTTAATTAATAATATTTAATATTAATAATATTAATATTTAATCATATTTAAATAATTTTGTCAATAATTGCTTGTTTTCATTGTTATAAGAGCATGAATGTCTGTAGTGCCCTGAATGTAGATATTACAGTTATTCATAGTGCATAAAATCAGTTTTGTTCGTGATGTACATGCAGGTGCAAGTGCAATCGCAATTATATTGGTCTCCACGCTGGTGTCAATCAAATATTTAAGCGCAGTCCACTACATATAGATGATCATGTGGTACGTGTGTTGCATACACTGACTGTTGCTTGGTGAGGTGCGATGAGAAGTTGGCGCGGGCCTGTGCACCTAAACTGGTCCATGGGCAGAGTTTGGGACTGCGCAACGAGGTTGGCAATTCCGTACTGTAGTGCAGTGTAAAACCAGGACAGTGGATATACGTGGTAGGTGTATTCTGTGCTGCCGCATGCCATCTGTTGTTGTCCAAGTGGTGTCTGCCATGCAGTCGGCAGAAACTTTGGCAATGATTGGTAGGGTCAAATGCTCAGTGCAGGTAGTGTGTGGAGGCTGCTGTGAAGTGGCTCTTGTGTTGTCCTGATGTAGAGCATACACTCTCAAGTGGCATCTGCTTGCTGGCCGATGTGGATGGGGTGGGGTTAATCACTGGCACATACACTATCTTCCTCGCTGGCACCTGTATTGGTGAGGTAGTGCCAGTGCCGAAGAATGCTGTAAGCTTCATTGGTGAGGCACAGCTTAGACTCCAAAAGTTCTGAAGTGTGATATAGTAACTGCAGTTGTAGCCCATACTGAAGTCTGAAAAGTCATAAGTCAGAAGCACAATGTCCAGCATGAATTCTACATCGACCAATGCATGTAGGTATTACTAGAGCTGGGATGGGGTCCATGATCCTAAACTCTCTTCATGTATGATGTGGTGTAACACTTCAGATAGCGGGCACAATAAATACTTGATGATCATGACTTTCATAGTAGAGTACTTCTGGTGGGTGGGTGGGCACAGAACTAAATTACTGATCAAGCCCATATGTTTGTGTAGATGGCTGATGAGGCAGGCAAAGCATGAGTCATCATTCATAATATAGTGAAGATAGAAGAGATTGACAGCCAGGGCAAACCAGGTCCAATGGTTTTCTTTCGACATGTGAAGTTGTTTCGGAAACTTGCCTGTCAGCACCCTTTGTTTGGATGAAAGCTGGTGTCAGACCTGGAGGATGCATACATGACATGTCAAAATTTTGACTGAGCAGTGGGCATGTCCCACAGCACCGTAACCCAAGTTTACATGCAGAACATGACATGGTAGATGTGGGAACACAGTTGATCAGCACAGAAAAGATGACCAATGTCACCTCATGTGGCTGTGATACACGTACAAGCAGAGTGAGCACACTTTTTGATGTGTCACCCAAGGCCCCCAGAGGGGGGGGGAGGGGGGGGGTAAGGGCTGGGAGGGGGGATATACCACAATGATGGATGTGCAGAAGCATGGTCGACCAATGCTTATAAGACAGCAGTGGCTGTGGTAGACGGTAATGCAAGTTGCATAAAATGTATGATCAGAGGATGTACAGTCCTTTGTGTAGTATGATGAGCAAAATAGTTCATTTTTTCATGGTCACTGAAGCTCAACAGTGAAGTTTGAAAAGGTCGACAGTGAAATATGAAATACCATTGTTCCACTCTGAGCTGTGATATCCAGTCTGAAGTACATGTGAGCAGCAGATTGTGGAACTTGTATGGTGCTGATGTCAGTGTGATGTTGCTTAAGGATGGAAGACAAAGCAATCGGCACCGTTTTTGGCTCAAACGGGTTAAAGAGGCCAGTTGTGTTGCATGGAGAGGTGAGTGTTCTTGTTGCATTATAACAGCAGTTTGCAGAGAGTAACACACAGTTACAGTCAAGTCCAAAGGTTAAATGTGGACAAGCTGAATTGAGGTAGGCTCATTGTTTGTAAGGTGCAGCACTTCAACATAATCAGTCACTGAAATAATGGGAGTAGAGACATGAAATGAGTCCAGGGTCACCAATCTGACAAATTCTCTCTTAGTCATGTGATGAGGGAGTCAGAAATCACACTCAATTAATCATAGAACACAAAAAGAGTTACTGTTCTTGTGGTTGATGGTTGCCATTGCTCTACCTCCTAATATAGAAATATCAATTTTGCAAAAGGAACAGTTAAACTTTCACTGAAAATCTAGTTGCAGAGTATGTTTCTGAAATGCCTGAGACAGAATGCACCACATTTAAAATTGCTATTATTTGTTTACACAGAAGTCCAAGTAGAAATCTCTGTACTCCCCTTAGAAATTGAAAAATGCCCTTAACTCCATCCAAAGACTTAATGGAAGGAACATCTATGGTGCTGATACTGAGATAACATTCACTGCAGTACCAAACAATTTCATTTAACTGGATGGATAAAAAAAAATCTACTCAACAAGCGGCGGCAGAACACACACATGAAAGACTGCTGTGATTGGCAAGTTTTCGGAGCCAGTGGCTCCTTCTTCAGGCAGAAGCGTTGAAGGAGAAGGAAGAAGGGTGAAGGAAAATGACTGGAGAGGTCTAGGAAGTGGGTTAGATTTTGGGAAAGTCACCCAGAACTGTGGGTTAGGAGAGGCTTACCATACAGGATGAGAAGTTTGTAACTGCTCTTAATCTTTGTGCTTGAACACATTAGATGTATAGTAACCTGCTGATTACTACACCTACTGTGCACAGGGGATGTAAGTTGGGCCACTACAGCAATTGTAGTGCACACCAACATTCAAATGGTGTGCCTGCAGCAGCTGCCAGGGGCAACCAGATCACCAACCACCATCACCAAGTCCATCATGTGCATGCAGCACTACACTAGTGATAACTGACATGGAGAGTATCTTTTATAAGGGCACACAGTTGTTAGTATGTTTGAGACATGTAAACTACAGTCACTGTATTCTTGTTGATGCCACTCCATGACCCAAATAATTGTATCTGTCGTACAGCCATACCTTTCCTTCCACTCATAGTTAGAACACAAGTGGCAACAATGAGCATCAGATTTTCACATGTTTTGGAGTCTGTGGTTCTTTGCTGTTTGTTGCTTCATACCAGTCACTTCTGCAACAACAGCAGGCACATACAGTCATGTTGGAATAGTTGTTGGTTACGCTGACATAGCTCAGCCACTGGTTGTTCATGTGCCACCATTCTTATCCTATGATAAATCCGCAGAAGACAGGATGGTTAGAGAAGCTGCTTTGCCAACATTTCATGGCATTCCGAGTGGTTGACAATGACACCTGTAAGGCTCATCTCTTATCATGGATACTGCATCATATCTTTGCCTTACTGTGCCAGTTAGCATCTCTGCAAGAATTAGCATAGCATTCTTTTGAGATGTGTCATTTGCTGTCCTCCTATCACTTGTAGTCACTGCACATGTTGAATTCTATCAGTTTCACAAACAGCCACAGTAATCATATCAAGCTTGGGTGGCCCAGCTTCATGACTTCAGTGATAAGTATCAGTTTGGCATGGCTGATTTTCAGGCATCTTATGTGGACACCATGGTCAGAGATGCAATTATTTGTGCAGCTCCAAGTAAGGAGGTGCCTCAACATGCCCTTTAGTTTGAGGACACTATGCTGGAGTGGTTTTGAATGTCCAAGAGTTGTTCAAGGTCTCCTGAGCCATGGTCCAACAATGAAACAATTGGAGTGATGTCACCATTGTTGACAGTGTGCAGCCCTGGTGTTGGTGGGGAGGGGGGCAGCCGCAGTACAAACATGCCAATCAGGCTGATGTGAACAGACACATTTCTGGCTGCAGGAACAGCAAATGCCACTTCCCTCACTGTGATGAAAGATAAACTTAATTCTTAAAGATTAGCACATTTTCAATAAACATCAATTTGCAGACAGTTGTAAATGTTATAACTTTACAAAATACTAAGGTTGTTTGCATTTCATTTGCCTTTGGGACTCTGCATAATGTTTCACTCAACTCAGCTCATATTTCACCAATTACTTCGTGCCATAAATTTACCCAACACCAAGCTATGTTCAGATCTGGTGGCATACAACTACTCTTTTGTATTGCAGTCTTTGTTTATCACAGTATAATTTCATCTCTGCTCAATCATTTTGATATTTTAATTGTGTGATTACATTTTAGAATTCTCCTTTCATCCTTATTACCCAAGCTTCATGATCTCATATTCCCTCAGCTATGGGTATTCTGACGTGCACAAATGTTTCTGTATGTTCCTCGAGGTATTACACTTAACTAGTTATCTTGCTTTCTTTGCTGTACACAGGTGACAAGAGTTTACTGTCATGTCCTTTTTATGCCAGATCTTGGCAGAGGTATTCATATCATGACTATTCACAATTTTAAAGTAATCATTTAATTCATTCATTTATTCAAAGAGTTACTTCCTGAACTGAAATTAAGTGTGTTTCTCTATTCCTTGCCTCAGATACTTGCTTCCTTAAACCATGTTAGAAATGTACTCAGATTTATGAAGTTTAATCTGCCAAGTCCATACCACATTACACTAGCCTGGAGAATGCTTGTGTAATGTCAACTTCCTTCCCGTGCATATTTACACCTTATTCTAAAGGCAGATATTTCTCAGTTATCTTTCCATTTGAGATGCCAGTGTCCCTTTACAACAAACATAATGTTTCCATGGTCATAATTTCCATAATGGGGGTTCTGGGAGTAGGCCACTGAAACAACCCACTAGTCTATCCGTAACTTCGATATCTTGCTAGGTACTGTGCTTCTCTTACTTTTTTCCATGGTAACGATACAATACCAATGCTGCAAGGGTCCTGCCATTCAGTACCCTTGAACCATGATACAGCTTCTCCTCCATGAAGTTCATTCTGTTGCATCTAAGACGCTGAAAGAGACTTTTCTTGTTTCAGTGAAGTAACACACTGAAAAAAGTTGAACCCGATGTATTTCCTATAACATAGAAGTCTAACTTCTCTTAATAAATCAGTTACACGTGTGTCACATTCCAGATAGATGTTGACATGCATTAGTCTCACATTAGACTCAGAACAATAGTACAATAAAAAATGAACATCAATGCTGTGATGATTTCTTTGACATCATGAAGGTCACATGTGCTCCATGTCTTTCCCTCATAGCCCCCCTGAAAAAACTGCTCCACCCAGCAGGTAAAAGCACCAAACTGCAGCCCACATCACCAATAGCACAGGATCAGTACCATGTTGACCTGCATAAACCACCAAAAAATCTCCCAAAAGTGGGGAGCTTTCTGCTTACTAACTACCTTAACTGATGAACATCTTTTGTTGACCAATGGGTATCAAAGACATGGAACATCTCTTCTGTGTATGACATGTTATGTCTCATATGCCAAGCTAGGGTCCCCATCATTGGCAAGCATCGAGTGTCAATTAGTAAGCTGTAACAAACATCAGATTCATGGCTGACCACAATTGTCAATTCAGTTGTCTGTTCCAGTGTGCATTTGGTAGTTAACAATGTGAGTACTGAAAATCTGTTCGAGTCAGATGTCTTTGCTGCTTTTGGTTTTCCTATTGCAGATGCAGTGTATCTGGTGCCAGACCAAGTGCCTTATCATGATTTGGATTCCTTGTATTCTGAGTTTTCTGATCTGTTTGCCCCAGGGTTAGTTTGTGCAAACGCGCAGTACACATCGCTCTCAAACCCTCACTTTTTTTTGGTGTGGCTGGTGCCGATAGCTTTATATGGCCAGGTTGAGACTGAGCTGGATTGCTTAATGTCACTGGGAGTGTTTAGACTGATTTCTTCAAGTGAATGGAATGTGGCCTTGATGAGAATAAAGAAGCCATCCAGTCAGCTTTGGCTCTATGGTGGCTTCAAGGTTGCTGTTATTGTACAGTTAGTCATAGATACTTACTCCCTGCCTCACCCAGAGGAGTTGCTTACAAAGTTGGCTGGAGGTCAAATTCTTTTTGGAAACTGACTTGGCTGAAACCTACCTTCAGATTCTGTTGGACAAGGCATCAAAATAGTTGCTTGCAGTTAACATGCCTTTCAGCCTCTAGTTAAATCAGTGGCTAATGTTTGCAGTCACTAGTGCACCTACCATCTTTCAACATTTTGAGAACAGGTTACAATGGTTGTTCCTCATTGCATTAACTATATTGGTGACATTGTCATAACAGGTGCTACCATGGAGGATCACCTACGTAAAATCTATGTTTTGTGTACTGTCCTGCAGGCTACAGGCCTCAAATGTAATCTCATTAAGTCTCACTTTTTCCTTTCTTCCATTGTTTGTTTGGGTCACAAAATTTCCCAGAATGGTGTGCTCCCCATGGAACAACACATTGCAATTACAGCTTTGCCCTGTCCACTTAGTCTACAAGACTTTCGGATATTCCTTAGCAAAGTGGCATCCTATAACAAACTTATTCCCAAAGCAAATACTATCGCCTACCCCTTGCAACTGTTGCTGTGGAAAGAAAGTCCTTTTGTTTGGCCTGCAGCCTGTGAGCGTAATTTTGTGCAGCTTAAGGATAGTCTTCATCCCATGTTTTGTCTTGTAACATTTCAACACAGCAAGTATCTGTTCCTGGCCATGAACATGTCCCATTATGGGGTAGTGCCTCTGAACAGCTTAGTGCCTCTGCATCAAAAACACTCAACTTGGCTTAGCAACGTTATTCTCATGGGGAAAAAGAGGCTCTTGCTATAGTCTATGCCTTAAAAAAATCAAGTGTTCTTGTATGGTGCAAAATTTCATTTAATTATTGACCAAAAGTACTTTGTTTTCCTGTTTAATCTGTCAGCATCTTTACCAGACAAAGCCACTCATTGTCTTTGCAGCTAGGCTCTGTTCTTGTTCCATTACAATTATGAGGTCCATTTTTGTTCCACATCACAACATGTAAATGCAGGTGTCCTGTACTAGCTTCCCAAGGGCCCTGAGCCCTAGTTCGACCAGGAGGAACTGTTTTGTTTTCAACTGGATACTGAGGTGAACCACATGGTTGAAGGACTAGACCACACTCACCAGTTCCCATATGTCTCCCTTGTGCTGATAGATCTGGTGATCCATCAGGTTGTATGCATGATACAGCATGGGTAGCATGACCATCTGCATGGCTGGGCATGGGGCCTACTTCAGCATTTTTATGTGCGTCACTATCACCTCTCCCTCATGGGTGGCATTATTCACCTGTCAATGAAAGGATTTACTCCATGAGTTGTGTTTCCAGTGGCTCTGCAGCAGGAGATCCTCCACTTGTTCCATCATGGTCACAGGAGGATCTTACACACAAAATTGTTGGTACGTCACCATGTATTTTTGATGGGTGTCAAGCAGGAAGTGGGGTGCCTTGTCATGGTGTGCCACTGTGTTCAATCCAGCAGGTGGAATCATACAGTTTTTTCAACCATGGCTGGCCCCTATGCTCCCGACACAACCTTGGGAAGTCCACATTGACTTCGTTGGTCCTTTTCTAGACACACTGTAGTTATTAGCAATTGATGCTTTTCCTCATTTTCCTTATTCATTCATTGTCCATCTGCAACAGCAGATATGACTGTCAAGGTCCTGTTGAAGATATTCTTCAGAGAAAGCTTGCGTTGCACCATGGTTTCAGACAATAGTCCTCAGTTTATGGCACAACTTTTCGAGGACTTTTGTACACACAATAACATTCACCTCGTCATGGCGCCTCCCTTCCATCTGCAGCAAAATGGTAGGATAGAACATCTTCCCTAAACGTTTAAGATGCAGATGCCCAAGTACATAGAACATTTCCCAGCTCAGGAAGCTGTCACACTTTTTAAACTCTTACATAATGATGTCAATTGAGGCCAAGAATTTCACCAAGTTCTTGCATGATTATCAGCCATGGACAATGCTCAGCGTATTACTGCCAGGCAGGTGCCCCCAGCAGCACTGGTTTTGTCGAGATTCATGTTTAGCACACCAGTCTTGGCCAGGGAATTTGGACAATGCTTTCACTCAATTCCAGCTGTCATCCACAGCCAGGGCAGTCAATGTGCCTTCATGGTTATGACCAAAGATCAACTCGTGGCATGCCACCAGAACCAGCTGCATCCCAGGATGGTTGCAGGGCCATCTCCTTGGACAGTGGGCCCAATGCCTTGTCTTTCATCAGCCCTCACCACTCCAGGGGTCATGTAGGAGTGGTCATGCCCCCCTACCCTGCTGGATGGGTCTTCATCAGCACCAATGGCAGGTTTCCTCCCTGCAGCCACATCTGGTGCCACCACTGTGCTGACCCGGACTCGCCATCAGTGGGGTCACACAGCCTCTCCTCACCAGTCTGCCATCATCTTTGCCCGGAAGGTGCCCCTCATCATGGACTCTGATGTGCGGATGGCTCCCACCTCGATGTTGCTGATTCTGTCCACGGTCACCACAGGGACCGCAAGCAGCAGGCGTGCCCTTGTCCACTCACTTTTGTCCATATGCACCGGTCCAGGGATCAGATCAAGAATTCTCACATTGTGGTCACTGCCCATGGCACTGCTATGGTTGACATGTCACAGCATCATGGACGACAACCTCTGGTAATGCAGGACTGATCATGCCTCCTTGTCCTGCTGGGTGGGTCTTTGTCAGCATCAATGGCAGATGGGTCACTCCTTCTACTCTGTTGAGGAGTTCCTTGAAAAAATTAAGCTGGTTCTTATGTTATGTTGTTGACTGCATTTACTGAAACTTACAGCTTGACATTTTTGGGTCCATAAACATATTATTTTTATCTGTTATTACTTTTATGTTGTAATTTCATGTACTCACACATTCCATGACCTTGGAGATTTGCTCCTCAATATGGTACCATGGAATTTGACATGTAAATAAATAAATAAAACAACATCACAGCCTCTCCTCTTCAGTCTGCCGTCATCATTTCCTGGGTGGATGCCCTTCATCATGGACTCTGGTGTGCAGATAGCTCCCACCTCCATGTTGCTGGTTCTGTCCACTGGGCACCCCAGGGACCGCAGGCAGTGGTGGTGCCAGTCAGCCCATTTTTGTTCGTACACACCATTTCAGGTGGAAGATCTGGAACTTCTCACATCATGGTCACTGCCCATGGCACCACCATGGACTCCATCAATGACAACCTCTGGTCTTTCCCCCTGCAAAGAAAGATGAGTTTAGTAACTCACTGGGTGCTAGGCCCATGGCCCCACCATGGACACTGTGGATAACAACCTCTGGTCTTTCCCCTGCAAGGAAAGATGAGTTTAGTAACTCACTGGGTGCTATGCCTATCAGCCACAGTGGATGTAAGTTGGGCCACTATAGCAAGTGCAGCGTGTGTCAACATTCAAACAGCATGCAAGCAACTACTCAAGGTGGCCGACTGAGGCAGCCCTGATGCTAGCCACTGTCATTGAGGCCACCATGTACACGCATCACTACACCAGCAACAACTGATGTGCAGAGCATCTTTACAAGGGCATAGATGGGCCTCTGGGCCCTCAGTTGTTCATGTGTTCAAGGTATGTAAACCACATTCACTGTATTCTTGTTTGCATCATCCCATGACCCAATAAACTGTATCTCTTTTATGGCCATGTGTTTCCTTGTGTTCTTAGTTAGAACAAGATGTATCATCAGCATACAAAATTTTCTTTGAATTTGGGGAATGACATTTTTATGTCGTATACATAGATCAAGAAATGAAGGAGTCCGCATATTTCATGTCAGTAACACTACACATGTGTGTGCCACTTGCAGCTTTCAATAGTACAGATTGCTCTCTCTTAGTTAGATAAAGTATTATCAGATTATAAACAATGCCTGTAATACCTATGATCCATAATGTCTCTGCAAGTATTGTTACATTGACAAAGACAAATGACTTATAAAGATCAAGGAATATACCAATAACATATTCCCTATTTTTGATAGCAGTTATTATTGCTATATCTGTGCCGTAAGACATCGATCTCAATAACATGCTATATATGCTACCAAAATCTTGACCTGTATTCAATAAGAGATGCCCACAAGCAATTACATGAGCCTGGCTTCTGATGTCTTGCAAAAAATAAAACCAGTCACCTTGCCAACAAGAATTCACTTGATATTGTGCTGTATTGTAGCATATCTCGGTGCATATGTAACCGGACTGCTTGCTAAATCTCCCGTTGACAACTCTTTGAATTGTGAATATATGGATGCTGATGGACAATCACGGCCATAGATTACCTTAATTCTTCTCTTGGTGTGTGTCTATAACTTTACAATGACCCAGCATGGACTGGTTTTGTGATCTGCTATGTTATAATTGTGTATATCCTTATTGTGTAATAAAGAGTGTTCGTTGCCCTTTATAAGCTGTAATGTTGGCAATGAGGGCTCAAAGTTAGCATGTGTGTTACAACAACAGAGTAGGTTCAGTGATCATGGAACCAGATTTCTGAGAAACTATCTGTGACAGCAACAGCTTCAGATATTAAAGCAACAGCAGGCACAACAAGAAAAACAATGACAACAAGAAAAACAAAAAAGGCAGCAGACACAAAATGTGGAACAGCAGCAGCTTATCTTACACAGCATGTCAAGCTATATGAGTGTACACCATCACTATTCATGCCATTTCATCCAGAAGAAGAAGACTAGGACTGATAGTACAAATGTCTACAGTTCCACTTCCAGTAGTGAAATATAATCAACATTTCTAAACAGTATACATTTCTGCTGTCTACTAACCTGCCAAGTAATATGCCTCCTACAAAAGTTACATCATCTCATTAAACCTGAGTGTTTATAATTGTCAGAAAGCAATGCTTTGCTCTCTAAGCATTACAAGCAGCAAATGTATGTTGTCGCAGATAGGCTCATATGTCCATAGTCACAAGAAGTTGCATTAGTCATATGCTGCATGGGCAGCTGATCTTAGAAGTCTGACCCAAAAGTGTCAATTTTTGTGCACAAATCAAAGTTGTAAACAATTCTCTGCTGAATCATTAGTTTGTGGTGCAATAATTATGTATGCATCTGATAAAGAAGTTTGTGCACAGACACTGAAATCAATAAATCGTACTCTTGAGAAAGTACTAGGAACAGCAGAAAAACCTTTGAAATGTCAGCTGCAGCACAGCAAATATTTTGAAGAAAGTTATGTATCTTCTGTAAAACTGCTTAAATGTCGAAAGCAGCAGAGCAGTATTTTGATAAAGAATGTTTCTTCCATAAAATGGTGTTCTCATTCATACCTCTGTAATTAACATCAGCATTTATCAACTTCATCTTCAACATCTGACTCGTGATTCAATTCCATTTCAGGCTTTACATAGTTTCTCTGCCACCCGTCCTTGCCATAACATTTACAGAAACCAGTTCATAGATGTTGGCCACTGATGGGATCATGTATATGATTGGAGCTCACACTGTCAGCATCAGTTAAGGCCTGAAGATGGTGTACTGAATCACCAAAACTGGTAGCTATACAATAATTAACATCAAAAGGACAGCTTCAGGTGTTCCATTCGGTTATAAGGCACAGGCAATATTATTGGCTGTTGTGGGACCCATCTCAGTGACCAGATTTCTGATAGAGGGGTCATCAACCGGGAAATGTCTGCTTAGTTCTCCTTGTAACCCAGGATTGCCTCATCAAGTCCAGCATTACATGGTTACATGAAACAGTTGTACAATAGGATTACTATTACGTAATGTATGACCTGTATACGATATATTGAAAAAAATTTCTTCATTAGGATACAAGTAAAACTCTTACACAGATAGTAATAACAAAGTATAAGTTAGGTGTATTACATGCACCTGTAATCCTGTGGGGGGATCTTTTCATTTTCCATCTGCAAACCATCACTCATTGTGCAATATATGGTGGTTAAACTATTAAAGCTTGTGATGAATGCATTCACAGAGTCAAAATCATTTTTGCAACTAATATCCATGACATGCAAGTGTAAGTATCACTGCTGGGTAATTTTATATTATTTCAAAATGTACAGTTCAAATCAATAATGATGGCGGACTGTAATGGCACACCCTCCTCTAACATTACTTTTCCTCAACAGTAGTTGTCGATACCAGTATTATTTTCCAAATTTTGGACAGGTCAGTATTATCTCAGTTGCTTTTCTGAAAACTTTCATATAATTTTATATACAGTATGTTATATTTCAAGCTAAAATTTATGAAAAGGAATTACTTTATAAAATATTTTAGTTTCTATGTTATAATCTGAATGTACAGCTAAAATTATTTTTTTCAGAAGCATTTGAAATTATGAATTATTTGCACACTTAAAATTTATTTTATTAATTACGCAATCCTGTACAGTTTACTATGTTTATTTCTGGATTCATTTATGAAATAATAATCAAAATTAATAATGGTATGAAAAATAGTAGGAATTAATTTAAGAAAAATTGTAAGCCCTTTGGCATATTAGTATTTCTGCAGAGAGTGAGAGTCATAAGCTTGCCTCTGATGTGATTAGACATATTTTTGTATAATAGGTGTAAACAATGTAGTTTCAGCTTTGCTAATATGAAAAATCAAAAAACTGTATGATATACTAAAATGTAAGATAATCAGTGGAAAATATATTTATGTAAAAAATTCTGCAACAACAATCTTCCAATTTATCTAGTTCAAACCAACCATGAGGACTTGATGTTAGATTTTCAGCTTCATAATCAGATCCCTAGACAAGTAGAATTGGAGCCATTTCAACATGACAAGTTAAGTAACCTTGAAAGTTTATTGTAATCTTCTCTCCCCTCAGATCTTCATAAAAGATTTTGTTTATTAATTACTTGGACTGGGCATTGTTTAAGGTGGACAATAGATGGAAGAAGGAAGGAGGGGGAGATTACAAGTGTGGGCGTTGTCTGTGACTAACTGATTAATCATGAAGTTTTGTCTATTGCAGAAATTGTTTTATTTCATTGATTTTTGAAATTTAGGTATGAATAGATTTCGGTCACATGGAGCAGTACTGAATGCTGCCCAACAAAGGACCTTTATACCAACAGTGACAATGCACTACCAATACTGATGGACCAGATCTAACAAAAGTGAGGAGGATTTTACAACTACAACCAGAGATATCAAGAAGAAAAGTTAAAAACAAACTATTTGTGAAGTTAATTTGTTTGTGGACTTGTGCTCTTGTTAACAAAATGAATAGGGATGAAATAAAAGGTGAGGTAGAAATGGAAGATGCAGGATCCAGTCAGGACATGTTTTAGCTGAGTGAAATTGTAGAGAGTACAGAAACAGTAAAGGCTGAAGTTTTTGCAATTAATTTTGGCAAAACTAAAGCAAATAAGAGCAGATTATTATAACAAATTTAGTACAAATAATGAAAGCGTAAATGATTTTCAAACTTCACTATAAGGATAATTAAATGACTTGCAAACTGAAAACAATAGTAAAATGGACAGGGTACAAGATTAGATAGGTCAACTTACTAATCAAGTTTCAGAGACAAAAAATGAGTTGTCAGAGGGGCTAAAAAGTGTGACTGAAGAAGTTGATGTTTTAGAAAATAAAACAATGGAAAAGCCAGGATGAAATGCAACAATATTATGAAAAGGAAAGCTGCTACTCACCATCTAGCTGAGATGCTGAGTCACAGACAGACACAACAAAAAGACTGTCACAAATAAAACTTTCAGCCAGTAAGGCCTTCATCAAAAATAATTGATAGCCCCCCCCTCCCCACACACACATACACACGCACACACACACACACACACACACACACACACACACACACACACACACACACACACACACACACACTCATGCAAACACAACTCACACACACAACTGTAGTCTCAGGCAAGTGAAACCACACTGCGAGCAGCAGCACCAGTGCATGA
This sequence comes from Schistocerca piceifrons, assembly GCF_021461385.2. Taxonomy (NCBI): domain Eukaryota; kingdom Metazoa; phylum Arthropoda; class Insecta; order Orthoptera; family Acrididae; genus Schistocerca; species Schistocerca piceifrons. Next base: position 935,746,275 of record NC_060139.1, on the reverse strand, counting down.
TAAGAGCAGCAACTCAAGTCGGTCGGGATAAGGAGGAGGCTGTGTTGGGGAGGGGGAGGGATAGTAGGGTAAGGGTGGCAGACAGTGAAATGCTGTATGTTAGATAAAGGGTGGGTGGGGGGGGGGGGGGAGGGTTGGGGAGTAGTGGGAAATGAGAGAAGTAAAAAGACTGGGTGCAATGGTGGAATGAGGGCTGTGTAGTGCTGGAAAAGGAATAGGGAAGGGGCTGGATGGGTGAGGATAGTGCCTAATGAAGGCTGAGGCCAGGTGGGTTACAGGAATGTAGGATGTACTCCAGTCAAAGTTCCCACCTGTGCAATTCAGAAAAGCTGGTGTTGGTGGGAAGGATTCATATGGCACAGGCTGTGAAGCACTCACTGAAATGAAGGATGTCATGTTTGGCAGCGCACTCAGCAACAGGGTGGTCCACTTATTTCTTGGCCACAGTTTGTCAGTGACCATTCATGCAGACAGACTGCTTGTTGGTTGTCATGCCCACATAGAATGCAGCACAGTGGTTGCAGCTTTGATTGTAGATCACATGACTGGCTTCACAGTGTAATGTAATGGACCACTGAAACTACCGATACCACCAGACCGGCTGGCGAGGTGTGCGGTGCCGTCAGTCAACTTGAAGGAGCAAGTGAACTTTAACTACATAAACATAAAGTGAAATATTATTATTTTGTTACAAAACTGTTAATATTATGACAATAATGAGGTATATTGCCACAGAACTATATTATAAACACTTTTCATTTTTCATACTATGTTTTTCATATATGTATACGTGCAATGTGTAAAATATTGATATACAATCAAGGTTGGCAGTACTGCACAGTTTGTAAGCTCTGTGAACAGGAGCCAGTTGTTGGCGGGTGTAGAGACAATGGGCAGTTGATGTTGAGACGTCTTGTAATACGCGTGGTTTCAGAAGGTCAAGGATGGAGTGAACGAAATGATGTATTGGAAAACCTGTTACAATGAAAATTATTGAATATCGTCATGATCAGCATTTATAAAATAAAAGTTGGAAGTTTAACTATGTGTCAGTTCTTACGCAGCAAAATACACACCCTGGACCTCAAATTGATTTAACAAACAGCGGATGGCAAGATTCATCACTGGCCGACGAGTGTGCAACAACGACCAATAAAGGTAAGAAAGTTATATTACTCTAAATTCAAATTGTGATGATACCTATCTTTCTCCATGTCTTTAACCCTGTATGTACTCTGTTGTTAGAGTGAACAGCATGACAGGGACTGGTGGTCGACTAGGCACACCAGGGAGGCCACACAGGTTTAAAATGATAATTTGTAGCTTAATATACTACTACTGATAATAATTAATATTTGTCCCCCGGAGAAAGAGGTGCATTACAACAGGTAGCTTTGCCTTTGGTGGGATAGATTATGTTTGTGACCAGAGTGGAGAAGGTCATGGTGGGAGAATGTATGGGACAGGCCTTGCATCTAGGTCTAGTACAGGGGTATGTACCATGAGGTAAGAGGTTGGGAACAGGGGTTGTGTAGGGATGGATGAGTACATTGTGTAGGTTTAGTGGATGGCAGAATACCATTGTGGGAGGGGTGGGAATGATAGTGGGCAGGACATTCTTCATTTCAGGGCAAGATGAGAGGAAGTTGAAACCCTGGTGGAGAATGTAAATCAGTTGCTCCAGTCGTGGGCGAGACAGAGTTATGAGGGGAATGCTCCTCTGTGGTCAGACAGTGGGACTCTGGGAGGTGGTGGGATACTGGAAAGATAAGGCATGGGAGATTTGTTTTTGTGCAGGTTTGGGAGGATAATTACAGTCTGTGAAGGCTTCTGTGAGACCCTCGGTATATTTCGAGAGGGATCACTCATCTCAGCAGATGTGATGACCATGGGTGGCTAGACTGTATGGAAGGGACTTCTTGGTCTGGAAGGGGTGGCAGCTGTGGAAGTGGAGGTATTGCTAGTGGTTATTAGCTTTGATATGGATGGAGATACTGATGTGGCCATCTTTAAAGTGGAGGTCAACATCTAGGAAGGTGGCTTGTTGTGTTGAGTAGGACCAGGTGAAGCAAATGGAGAAGTTGTTGAGGTACTGGAGGAATGTAGATAGGGTGTCCTCACCCTCGATCCAGATTGCAAAGATGCTCATGTCGGCACCAATGACTCCTGCCGTCTGGGTTCAGAGGTCATCCTCAGTTCGTACAGGCGGTTGGCGGAATTGGTGAAGGCAGAAAGCCTCACTTGCGGGGTGGAATCTGAGCTAACTATTTGTAGTATTGTTCCCAGAACTGATCGCGGTCCTGTGGTTTGGAGCCGAGTAGAAGGCTTAAACCAGAGGCTCAGACGATTCTGCGGAGATCTGGAGTGCAAATTTCTCGACCTCCACTATCGGGTGGAGAAATGTAGGGTCCCCCTGAATAGGTCAGGCATGCACTACACGCTGGAAGCAGCTACAAGGGTAGCGGCATACGTGTGGAGTGCACATGTGGGTTTTTTAGGTTAGAGAATTCACTCCCTAGGCCCGACAAGACGCCTCCTGAGATGCGGCAAGGTAGGAGTAGGCAAAATGCAACAGGGAATAACAATATTAATCTGCTAATAGTAAATTGTAGGATCGTCTATAGAAAGGTCCCAGAACTGCTCTCATTAATAAACGGTCACAATGCCCACATAGTACTAGGGACAGAAAGTTGGCTGAAACCAGATGTAAACAGTAATGAAATTCTAAACTCAGATTGGAATGTATACCGCAGAGAGAGGCTGGACAGTGAAGGGGGAGGCGTGTTTATAGTGATAAGAAGTGCAATAGTATCGAAGGAAATTGACGGAGATCCGAAATGTGAAATAATTTGGGTGAAGGTCACGGTTAAAGCAGGCTCAGACGTGGTAATTGGATGTCTCTATAGGCCCCCTGGCTCAGCAGCTGTTGTGGCTGAGCACCTGAAGGATAATTTGGAAAACATTTTGTGTAGATTTCCCCACCATGTTATAGTTCTGCGTGGAGATTTTAATTTGCCGGATATAGACTGGGAGACTCAAACGTTCATAACGGGTGGCAGGGACAAAGAATCCAGTGAAATTTTTTTATGAGCTTTATTTGAAAACTACCTTGAGCAGTTAAACAGAGAACCGACTCGTGGCAATAACATATTAGACCTCCTGGTGACAGACAGACCCGAACTATTTGAAACAGTTAACACAGAACAGGGAATCAGCGATCATAAAGCGGTTACTGCATCGATGATTTCAGCTGTAAATAGAAATATTAAAAAAGGTAGGAAGATCTTTCTGTTTAGCAAAAGTGACAAAAAGCAGATTACAGAGTACCTGACGGCTCAACACAAAAGTTTTGTCTCAAGTACAGATAGTGTTGAGGATCAGTGGACAAAGTTCAAAACCATTGTACAATATGCGTTAGATGAGTATGTGCCAAGCAAGATTGTAAGAGATGGAAAAGAGCCACCATGGTACAACAACCGCGTTAGAAAACTGCTGCAGAAGCAAAGGGAACTTCACAGCAGACATAAACATAGCCAAAGCCTTGCAGACAAACAAATATTACGCGAAGCGAAATGTGGTGTGAGGAGGGCTATGCAAGAGGCGTTCAATGAATTTGAAAGTAAAGTTCTATGTACTGACTTGGCAGAAAATCCTAAGAAATTTTGGTCTTATGTCAAAGCGGTAGGTGGATCAAAACGAAATGTCCAGACACTCTGTGACCAAAATGGTACTGAAACAGAGGATGACAGGCTAAAGGCCGAAATACTAAATGTCTTTTTCCAAAGCTGTTTCACAGAGGAAGACTGCACTGTAGTTCCTTCTCTAGATTGTCGCACAGATGACAAAATGGAAGATATTGAAATAGACGACAGAGGGATAGAGAAACAATTAAAATCGCTCAAAAGAGGAAAGGCCACTGGACCTGATGGGAAACCTGTAGTAACACGGTTCACGTTTTCCGTCGCACTTCTGAGTAGACCGGGAACTGTCTCATAGGCATGCCTGATGTGAACTGACTGGGCACGGCCCGTGCTGCCTGAGTTTTTGTTGTTCCGCTGGCAGAGGTCGCGGCCAAATTCTCGCGTGCCCTCTGGTGGACGGGACTCTATTTGCGGCAACTACCGTCCGTGACGCGCCGTGTGGATGTGCACCTCCCGCGATCTTTCTGGTGGCTACTGCAATACCAGTTCGATTTTACACAGAGTACGTGAAGGAACTTCCCCCCCTTCTTGCAGCGGTGTACCGTAGGTCTCTAGAAGAGCGTAGCATTTCAAAAGATTGGAAAAGGGCACAGGTCATCCCCGTTTTCAAAAAGGGACATCGAACAGATGTGCAGAACTATAGACCTATATCTCTAACGTCGATCAGTTGTAGAATCTTGGAACATGTATTACATTCGAGTATAATGACTTTCCTGGAGACTAGAAATCTACTCTGTAGGAATCAGCATGGGTTTAGAAAAAGACGGTCGTGTGAAACCCAGCTCACGTTATTCGTCCACGAGACTCAGAGGGCCATAGACAAGGGTTCACAGGTAGATGCCGTGTTTCTTGACTTCCGCAAGGCATTCGATACACTTCCCCACAGTCGTTTAATGAACAAAGTAAGAGCATATGGACTGTCAGGCCAATTGTGTGATTGGATTGAAGGGTTCCTGGATAACAGAACGCAGCGTGTCATTCTCAATGCAGAGAAGTCTTCTGAAGTAAAAGTGATTTCAGGTGTGCCGCAGGGAAGTGTCATAGGGCCATTGCTATTCACAATATACATAAATGACCTTGTGCATGACAACAGAAGTTCACTGAGGCTTTTTGCAGATGGTGCTGTGGTGTATCAAGAAGTTGTAACAATGGAAAATTGTACTGAAATGCAGGAGGATCTGCAACGAATTGACACATGCTGCAGGGAATGGCAATTCAATCTCAATGGAGACAAGTGTAATGTGCTGTGAATACATAGAAAGATAGATCCCTTATCATTTAGCTACAAAATAGCAGGTCAGCAACTGGAAGCAGTTAATTCCATAAATTATCCTGGAGTACGCATTAGGAGTGATTTAAAATGGAATGATCAAATAAAGTTGATCGTTGGTAAAGCAGATGCCAGACTGAGATTCATTGGAAGAATCCTAAGGAAATGCAATCGGAAAACAAAGGAAGAAGGTTACAGTATGCTTGTTTGCCCACTGCTCAAATACTGCTCAGCAGTGTGAGATCTGTACCAGATAGGGTTGATAGAAGAGATAGAGAAGATCCAACGGAGAGCAGCGTGCTTTGTTACAGGATCATTTAGTAATCGTGAAAGCGTTACAGAGATGATAGATAAACCCCATTGGGAGACTCTGCAGGAGAGATGCTCAGTAGCTCGGTACGGGCTTTTGTTAAAGTTTCAAGAACATACCTTCACCGAAGAGTCAAGCAGTATATTGCTCCCTCCTACGTATATCTCACAAAGAGACCATGAGGATAAAATCAGAGAGATTAGAGCCCACATAGAAGCATACCAACAATCCTTCTTTCCACGAACAATACGAGACTGGAATAGAAGGGGGAACCGATAGAGGTACTCAAGGTACCCTCCACCACACGCCGTCAGGTGGCTTGCGGGGTGTGGATGTAGATGTAGATGTAGATGTCTTCAGCAAATCTGAACCAGGTGAGCAGTTTAGGATTCTGAGTGTTTAGGAAGGATTCCTCTAGCTAGACCATGAACAGGTTGGCATAGGATTGAGCTATGTGGGTGCCCATAGCCCTACCCTAGATATGTTTGTAGGTAATTCCTTAAAAGGAGAAGTAATTGTGGGTGAGGATACAGTTGGTCATGACAATTAGGAAGGAGGTTGTTGGTTTGGAATCCATCAGGTGTTGGGAAAGGTAGTGTTCAATAGTGCCAAGGCTATGAGCATTAGGGATGTTAGTATAAAGGGAGGTGCCATTAATAGCAACAAGCAGGACACCATGTGAGAAAGGAACAGAAATGGTGGAGAATTGGTGAAGAAAATGGTTGGTATGCTTTACATAGGAGGAGAGGTTCCGGGTAATAGGTTGAAGGTGATTGTCAGCAAGAGCAAAGATTCTCTCAGTGGGGGCACTGTAGCCAGCTACAATGGGGTATGCTGGATGGTTTGATTTATGGACTTTAGGAAGCATGTAGAAGGTGGGAGCGGTAGGGGTGAGCAGAGAGATGGACTCTGGGGAGAGGTTCTGGGATGGGCTTAAGAATTTGAGGAGTGACAGGAGATCCTGCTGGATTTCTGGAATGGCCGCAGAGTAACATTCCCCTCATAACTCAGTACCACCCAGGACTGGAACAGCTGAATTATATTCTCTGCCAGGGTTTCAAATAGCTCTTGTCATGCCCTGAAATGAGAAATGTCCTAACCGCTATCCTTAACATCCCTCCCATAGTGATATTCTGCCATCCACCAAACCTACACAATATATTTGTCCATCCCTACACAACCCTTCACCTCATGGTTCATACTCCTATAACAGACCTAGAAGGAAGGCCTGCCCCATACATCCTCCCACCACCACCTACTCCAGTCCAGTCACTAAAATCACCTATCCCATCAAAGCCAGCACTACCTGTGAAACCAGTCATGTGATCTACAATCTAAGCTGCAACCACTGTGCTGCATTCTATGTGGACATGACAACGAACAAGCTGCCTGTCCACATGAATGGTCAGTGACACACTGTGGCCAAGAAACAAGTGGACCACCCTGTTGCTGAGTGTGCTGCCAAACATGGCATCCTTCAATTCAAAGACTGCTTCACTGCCTGTGCCATATGGATCCTTCCTACCAACACCAGCTTTTCTGAATTGCCCAGGTGGGAACTTTCCCTGCAATACATCCTACATTCTTGTAACCCTCCTGTTCTCAAACTTTGTTAGTCATTGTCCTCACCCATCCAGCCCCTTCCCTAACCCCATTGCAGCAGTACATGGCCCTCATTCCACCATCGCACCCTGTCTCTTTACTTCCCTCCTTTCCCGCTACTCCTAACCCCCACCCCCACTCACCACCTCCCTCCTGACCTTCATCTAAACTGCAGCACTTCACTGCCTGCCACCCTTACCCTACTAGCCCTCCCCCTCCCCACCCCAGCCTCCTCCCTACCCCGACCGACTCGAGTCACTACTGTTATCATGCACTGGTGCTGCTGCTCGCAGTATGGTTTCAGTTGCCTGAGACTGCAGTTGTGTGTGTGAGTGTGTGAGTTGCATTGGCATTAGTGTGTGTGTGTGTGTGTGTGTGTGTGTGTGTGTGTGTGTGTGTGTGTGTGGAGGGGCGGGGTCCTCTTGTCTACTTTTGATGAAGGCCTTTCTAGCAGTCTTTTTGTTGTGCCCATGTGTGACTTAGCCTCTGCACTGTATGGTGAGTAGCAACTTTCCTTTTCATAATATTGTTTTAGAAAATAACTTTGTTGTTTTAGAAAATGACTTTGTAACTGAGTCAGTGAAACAATTAAAGAAAGTTGATAACATCAGAGTTGAACAGAAGGCCAGAGTGGAAAAACTGTGCGAGTTGGGAGCTACCACCCAATAAAATGTTGCCAATTTAAACCAAACAAATTTAAATGTAGAAAACAGTATGCAAACTAATGTTAACTGTTTTAGATCGAAAAACTTCAGCAGTTCATGAAAGTTGTATTAACAAAAACCTATGTGCAAACAATGATATTGCATGGTCCAACATGCCCATCAAAAGTTCTCCATCAGATAATTTACATCCAGTGGATTTTCTGCACCACTGCAGAGATGGCTTTGTGTCAGGTGTGAATGACTATCAAAAAATTAAATTTGTTAAAAGGTTTCCTGAAGGTGAAATTCTTCCATGCGTAAATTTAAATATAAATCAGTGGGAAACATATCAGAGTTTTGAGAAAAGATTTTTAAATAAATTTTGGTCAGAAGCAGAACAGGGGAGAAACAAGAGTGAATTTTTGAATTGTCCTAATTATAGGAATAGGGACAGCACTTTGAAAGAGTTTTGTAAGAACCAACTTAAAAAATTAGCACATCTGGCCAAACCATTGGATGAAATGACCTCGATTGGTGCACTTAAAAGGAGATTACCAGAGAGATTGCAATGGGATTTGGTAATGGACCTGGTGCCTGTTTTGAACAGTTTTTACGAGATGTTGACAGGCTGGATGGAGCAGTAGAAAGAAGTAAGTACCATAATAATAGGCATGATAGAAATCACAATGGGAGTAATCACAGAAACAGAGATAATGGTAACTTTGATCAGGATCAAAGTAACAACAGAGAGAGGAATTCTGAACAGCTCTACAATTGGAATAATGGTAGTAACTGTGGGCATTTTAATAGAAGAAACAATCACAGAAGTAGCTACTTGGGAAATGGCAGTTTGCCTCAATGAAGGTCCACAGTCTTGGGGATGAGGAACATAACAAGCACAGGACCCCTAAGTTACACTTGCAATTAGACACTAATAACAGTGTTAATGATATGGCACAATGTATCTGAAATTTGACAGAAGAAATATCAGATTTCTCATATATGTTTTGATCAAAAGTTTTGGCATACTATGTTTAATAATGGTGATGTAAGTACTAACCACAAACAAGAATGTAAGAGTAGTGAGAATTTTGGTGTAGTATGTACTAATGATTTCTTCTGTTAGGGAGAAAACAGTGTTGTTGATGTATGTAAATCAGGAGATGACTGTATTGGATCTGAACTAGGAGGTATTTTTGATATAGATGAGAATGAGAGCTGTAAAGTAACTGAGTTTAGTAGGTCTGAGACTGGTAGCTTATTGCAAATGAATATAGGTGAGGTAAGTGACTTTGATGGAGATGAGAATTGTATTGTCAGTGATGTTGTTAAGTAATTTTGGAGGAATGTCATGATGATGAGTATCAGGTGTTTATGGGGTTTAATAATAACAAAGTTTCAGAGTTATTTGTAAATGATGGTGGCAATACAGGTAAGTGATATATGTGATGTTGTAAGTGTGGGTCATGGAACACCAGTCCAGTCAGAACAGCTTTTCATTGATGTCATGCACAGTAATGACCCAAACAGTGATGATGAGGTATCTGTCAGCTTGGAGAATGAAGGTGGAAACTTTTTGAAGTTTGTTTGGGACCAGATTAATGATAACTTAGATAAAGGTGCATTTTGAAATAAGTTAGCTGTGGTTAGTCAGAATTTGTATCCCAATTGGTGAAATGAAGTGAAAGAGGATCTAAGCATAAAGTGTAATTTTGACAGTAATGTGTTTTGTGTTCCTTCTGTAACAAGTGATGTTAGTTGTGCCATGGAATTTATCCATTGTGTTCAATCTCTACGCGACAGCATGTCTGGCCCCTGGTAGCTGAATGGTCAGCGTGACGGATTGTCAATCCTCTGGGCCCAGGTTCGATTCCCAGCTGGGTTTTGTGCTGTCCTCATCATCATCCTGTCATCCTCATCGATTGCAGGTAACCAAAGTGGCATCAAATTGAAATACCAGCACCCGGAGAACGGCCTGCCCGAAAGGGGGGGGCCTAGCCATACGATTAAATAAATAAATAAACCTGACAGCATGAGTAATCAAGGTAATGTAATGATATCTATAAAGTTAATAAAACTTTGTGAAGGCAGTGTGGATGGACCATTTGATGAAATTGAAAGTGATCTTTTGCATGGACTGTCTGACAACAGAGAGGATGATTCAGATTTTGGATGCCCTTACATTAAAATTAAGATTGATAAGTAGGAAAGCCAATGTTTGATTGATACAGATTTGTGGTATATCTGAACAATTTAGAGACAATGTCAAGTATAGTAAGAGTTTTGTGGAAATGTCCATTGTAGGTGTAAAGATAAGAGGAGCTACAGGATTCAGTGTGAAAGCTAGACTGGAAGTTACCTATCCATTGGAGTGTGTGATGAGAAATCTAGGGAGGAAACTGAAAGATGTGGGTGGATACACTCCCATGCTCTTATATGGCTGTGCCCTTGTTGGTCCAGTTGACTTTCAAGGGATCATAGGTGCTGTGTAATGTATTTCAAGAATTTCAAGAATTTTATTCACCATAGATCATTTTACAATGATATTGGCTTCGTCATACAAGATGTACTAGTACATACAGAATAACAAAATAAACTTGTGTCAATACATTATAAATACATTTGAAGCATGGCAGTGCACCAAATTACAAAGGATAGCTTTTAAAAGCTAACGCAACAAGCTATCTTATAATCTAATATAATAAGGTATTTTATTGTTTATAGTATAAACTTTGTAATTACACACAATTAACCACAGCACAAAATAATGTGTTTAACTACAGACAACTTTTAAATGCTTATATTCTCCTCAGGCATCTCAAAGAATTCTTTAATGTCATAGAATGGATGATCTGACAGCCAGCTGTACCACTTAATTTTAAAAGAATTTGTATCCATAGACTGAACATGAATTGGCAGTTTATTGATCATTTTGAGTGGGTTAACTTTGTGGGAATTTCCTGTTCTCGCTAATCTGTGGCGCGGTATGTCTAAATTACCGTTCGCCCTGGTGTTGTGTTCGTGTATTTCCTTTCTGGCAATAAATTCTGAAATATTATTTTTAATATAGAGTACAGACACATAGATGTATAAATTTATAATTGTAAGTATTCTGAGTCTGGAGAAAAGAGGACGACAGTGCACCCTATGACCTCTTTTACATATTATACGTATGACTTTTTTTTGTAATTTCAATACGTTTTTGATGTGAGGGGAGTGCCCCCATATAATAAGACCATATGAAATATGTGACTGGAATAGCCCAAAGTATATCACCCTGAGGTACTCCAAGCTCACTACCTCCCTTAGTTTCAAGAGAAGGTATGCCACCAGAGATATTTTTTCACATACATGATTGACATGTTCCTCCCAATATAGTTTTGAGTCAATGTGAATACCTAAGAGTTTTACCGACTTATTGCCTACGTCATTTGATGTTCCCATTAAAAGTTGTTGTGTTTTGTCAGGGTTGCATAGGAGCTTATTGGCTGCAAACCAGTCCAGGGCCTTATCTAGTGTTTCTTTTGTTAGGTTATTCAGATCTGAAATGTTCTGATGTGTGGTAAGTAGTGTTGTATTGTCAGCATAACACACAACAGGGTGAGCTATATTTTTAGGTAAATCATTAATAGCGACAATGAAGAAGAAGGGTCCAAGGATAGACCCTTGTGGTACACCTGTGCTGATTTCCATGATGGGAGAATTTAAATTTCTGACTGAAACGAATTGTTTTCGGTTACTTAAATAAGAATTTATCACAGATAAAGTGCTCCCTCTCACCCCATAAAACTCTAGTTTCCCCAGTAGTATGTCAACAGGAATGCAATCGAAAGCTTTGCTTAGGTCACATAATACCAGTGATACCATGTTATTATTTTCAAAAGCTGTTAAGGTTTGGTCAATGATTTCCAAGATGGCCCCTGTTGTGTTCTTCCCCTTTCGAAAGCCAAACTGATTGTTACATAGGATATTGTGTTTTTCAAAGAAGTTGCTTATTTGTGTGTGTATCAGCGCCTCAAATGGAACAATGGAGACTGGTCTGTAGCTTTGGGGTAGATGTTTGTCTCCTTTTTTAAAAACTGGGACAACTTTTGATACCTTGAGTGCATCGGGAAAAACTCCAAATTCTACACATTTATTAGAAATATAAGCTAATGGTTTGGCAATTGAGTGTATTGTCTTTTTCATTGTGTTATTTGATAACCAATAACAGTCCATACTTTTAGAACCTGAAAATTTGGATACAGCTTTTATAACATCAGCAGGTGTGACAGCCCTCCATTGAAATGCCAGGTTAACAGGCAGTGGTGTTGCAACAAGGTTCATTGCAGATGAATTTGTTGCTTTGATACTGTTACTTATTTCTTTAACTGAGTTTAAAAAGTACTCGTTTAATTCTTCAGGATCAAGCAGAGCTGTTTCTGTGCGTTTCGGTGTATTCTCTTGTTTTATTGTTTGCCAGGCTGCCTTGCATTTATTGGGAGCTCTTTCTATATAGTTCTCCACTGCTTGCTTTTTTGCCAGAAGTAGTTTAGCTTTATAGTATTTTTTGCATTTCAGATATGACCTATGAATGTTCACACTCTGTTCTGCCCCTTGGTCAGAGGCTTGTTTATGCATCTGGTACAGCATATGCAAGTTTCCTCTAATTTCTACTAGCTCTTGTGTGAACCAGTTCAGACTTTTCTTTTTCATTTCATTTGGATATCTAATTTTTTTTACTGGTGAGCAAGAATACCATAAATCTGTGTACTTTTTAAAGAAGTTACCAAAGCTAATTTCAGCTTCCCTTTTTCCAGATTGACAATTATATATAAAGTCCCAATCTGCACTTCCTAATCTATCAACAAACATATTTATGTACTCTTCCTTCTGTCTTCGTACCACTTTAGATACTTCAGTTTTAACTGGCTGCCTCTTACAGAGGGTAAGGAGTAGTGGCTCATGATCTGCAAGTCCACTTCCTGCAAGTCTAACTGTAAAATCCTCCCTATGGAAATTCACAATAATATTGTGTATACAGGCATTCTTACGTGTGGCACAGTTATTTGTACTATAGAGGTCTAATGATCTTAGCATATTCAAAAATGTCCTAGCAACTGGTCTCTGTGTGTTTACCATTTCTATGTTGAAATCACCACATATAGCAATTCTCATTTTACTCTTCAATATTTTTTTAATTATTAATTCACATTTTTCAATAAACAAATTTACATCACCATCTGGCGACCTATATAGACTAACTACCACTATATTTTCATTCATTAGTTTTACACAACTAAACTCCCCATCTAGCTCTGAGGAGTATGTAGATACATCAATTCTGGAAAACATTATTCCTTCTTTGACAAAAATTCCCGCCCCACCATTCTTTCTCTGTTTTCTACATATCATGTCTCCCACAACATACCCTTGGGGAATGAACATATTTACTTGTTCTTGTGTTAACCAGTGCTCAGATACACATATAACATCTACATGCTCAGTGTTACATAAATGTTCTAATTCTAAAATTTTATTTCTAATACAACGTATGTTAACTTGTAGAAAAGTAAGTAGTTTGTCTCTGTCTGTATTCCTCTGAGAGCAATTTGACTTTATATTTGAAGTTGTAGGTTCCGTTAATGTCTTTAATCTTGTACTCAAGCATCTGTCAACTACATCAGTCTTGTGACTGAAATTTGTAAACTGTTAGCCAAGAAATTATCCTATATGCAAAATTGTTGTATTTAAATAAATTTCAAGAAACTATTTGTTTGGAAAAAAAGTCACTGCTATGAACATATTATTCCACATAAATGTATGTTTTTTCAAGTAGGGGGATTAACTTCCCAATACATTATGTAATTTTAAATCTTGACTTGAGTTTAATGCTGTGGAAGGTTGATATTCTATGACTGATGATTTGTTATGTTCAATACAGAAATATGAAAACTTAAAAAGTTCAGAAATATGTTCTATGAACCATGTTGTAAATAATTATCAAAATCTGATAAAATTAGGGACTGTTAAGTTATTAGTCGTGTATTTCATAAACTTTCTTATCTCAGCACTCAATATGTATTTTTTTATCAATTGTAAATGAATTTTCTAAGTTTCTATGTACATAGGTTAGTCTGTATGAACAATTAGCAAATAGTGTGGAAGACATTTCCATTCGTGATCATATATTGTGTGCAAATTGTATATCAACATGTGTACAATTCTGATTTCACAGACTGATTTTGGTCCTCATGCTACTCGATTATGTCATCATTCCAAGCTATTAATTACTCTGATTACCTGAATTTATCCTGAGTACTGTGTTATTGTATCTCACTGGAACTAGAGTTGTGTGCAAACTCATGCTAAACTCTGTTTTGTGTACCCCCAGTTATTGCAACTGTGTTTGTGTATTCAAGGAGAGTGAGCAACTATTGATTGAGGAAAGATGCTTCCCCTTAATTATGCTTTACATATGATTGAACTTATTGATATATGTTTATGAACTTTATTCATTTTGTTGTGTTGAAACATTTCTGCTGGTGTGTACCCAAAATGGTTTGGATTCACAGGTTGGTCCCCACATCATAGGCATAGGCCCCAATATTTTTTCATTACATTTTCTTTTCATGAGTCAACATATCCATACATACTCTGGTTTATGTGGCTGATTGATTTTGTGCTGTACTCCTGCTTTTGACTGAGTATATTCTTCTGGTCAGTACCCATCATTGTGAGTTTTTTGAGTCAGCTCACTTGTCGCACACTTTGGCACTGAACTTTTTCTTCTCTTTTGATGATTTTGAAGATATGACTTTATAGATGTAAACTTGCAATTTGTAATTTTAGTACTTTACATTTCCCCTGCACTTATTGCTATAGTTTAGTGTTGAAATGCTGTAGTTTTGACTTTGTATCTTTTGTCTTGGGACAGAATTTCCACAGATCTGAAAATATGAATGCCATGTCCTCAAATATGTATAGATTATTACTTGTATAGTAGTTATTTTTTACATTTTCTGTAATATGTCAAGATTCTGGTTTTGGGAACATTGTAATTACGTTCTGTAACACATTAATCTAAACCTATATTGCACTAAAGTTGTACTTGCTTCTTAAGTTGCTGATTTGAAGCAGTGTTTCTCGCATAACTTCATTCTTAACTAACAGCCTGTCACTCACATTCATAGAGCTCATTTAATCTTAAGTATATTGGTTAATGAGACCTATAAACTGGTGTAATTAATAATCTTGTAATTTATGTGTTATGTATCAGATACTTCTATACATCTGAATTCTACTTTATGATGGTTAATATGCTTACACTTGTGGTATTTACTATGTTTGTAGGAACAATGTTTCACTTTTGTATTATGTTCATTTACATTAGATTATTTGGTAACATTTTTCTATAGCATTTCATTATTCATTTTTACATAACATTAACAAAAAAATGGCTCTGAGCACTATGGGACTCAACTGCTGTGGTTATCAGTCCCCTAGAACTTAGGACTACTTAAACCTAACTAACCTAAGGACATCACACACATCCATGCCCGAGGCAGGATTCGAACCTGCGACAGTAGCAGTCCCACGGTTCCGGACTGCGCGCCTAGAACCGCGAGACCACTGCGGCCGGCTAACATTAACAGATACTTAAATCTCATTCATTGCAATGCAGAAAGATACTTAAAGATTACACTAGATTACATCATTCTCTATGAAGCTAGATGTGTTAGAGCAACTTCAAGTGAATTTTATCCATAATTTGGGAAATTGTCACCATATGTTAATTTTACCATATCACTACTCAGGTTTCACACTTATTTGGACTATAGACAAATTGTAAGGAAGAAGAACTCTGTTCTAATCAGTAATTTGTCAGATGCTATGTATTCCCTCTATACCTTTTGCAGTTTTTTGTAAGCTATCCTATCCTTACATTCATAGGGAAGTGATGATCATATAACCTAATATTCTTTGTAATTTTGGAATTTAACTTTGACAATCTATATTCTACCTTGTGACATCATTTTGTACAGCATTTGGCAAACCTTATAGTAGGTCAAAAAATACTGTAAACACATTGTTTCCATATTATGTGAGGGGGATATTGTAACAGGTCATCCTCCTGCAGCATTACTTTTCCTCAAGATTAGTTGTCGATACCAGAATTATTTTTCGAATTTTGGACAGGTCAGTATTATCTCAGTTGTTTTTCTGAAAACTTTCATGTAACTTTATACAAAGTATGTTATATTTCAAGCTAAAAATTCTGAAAAGGAAATACTTTCTAAAATATTTCACTTTTGATGTTATAATCGTTAAGCATTAGTTCTGAATGTACAGTTGAAATTGTTTTTTCAGAAACATTTGAAATTATGAATTATTTGCACTCTTGAAATTTGTATCATTAATTATGCAATCCTGTATTGATTACTATGTTTATTTCTGGATTCATTTATGAAATAATAATCAAAATTAATAATGTAATGAAAATTAGTTGGAATTCATTTATTAAGAAAAATTTTTAACCCTTTGGAATATTGGTATTTCTGCAGAGTGTGAGAGTCATAAACATGCCGCTGATGTGATTGGACATATTTTTGTATAATAGGTGTGAATAATGTAATTTTGGCTTTGTTAATGAGAAAAATCAAAATACTGTTTATTTATTTTTATTTATTTATTTATTTAATTTGAGATACATATTCCATAGATCCAGTATGGCATGATTACGCATGGATGTGGAACGAGTCAAAGCAGATACAATATAGATATCATACAATACAAAACAGACTGCTTTATTACATATGGTAGATGAATGATTCAAAACTGGTACAATACAATAATATAACAGAGATAATAAACAATACAATACAAAAATACAATAATGATAAAAAACAATACAGATACAATGACAAAGGAAATAATCTGAATTACTAGTCAAATTATTTATCCTTGCTGAAGAATTCATCTAAAGAGAGAAAACATTTTTCCAGTAGGAATTCCTTTAGATTTTTTAAATAGCATTTCATTTTCTTTTAGACACTTTATATTACTTGGGAGTGTGTTAAGGATTTTTGTACTTGTGTACTTTACCCTTTTTCTACCAGAGACAGATTTTTCCATTCACAGTGCATTTCACCTTTCCGCCATGTGTTATAATGATGGTATGCCTCATTTGTTTCATATTAAGAGGAATTGAGAAGTGTGAAAGCCATGAGTGAGAGGAGATATTGTGAGGTTTAAAAAGATTGCGACATGAGGTTCTTGGAGGAACACTACATGTAATTGGGACTACTTTTTTCTGGCTTACAAAAAAATTTTTTTTTTAAATGTTGAGTTGTCCCAAAAGATTATTCCATAGCACATCACTGAATAAAAGGAGCCAAAATAAGCAGACTTTCATACGTTGATGTCTCCAATTTCGGAGATTATTCGGATGGCAAATGTTGCTGAGCTAAGCTTTTTTAGTGTTTGCTGTATGTGGAATTCCCATTTGAGCCGGTTATCTATGTGAACGCCTAGGAACTTTGTGCACTGAACACTCTGTAACTGTTAGCTCTCATGTGCAACATTAATCTCTTCTGGGCTTATGTAACTGGATTGGCATTGCATGTAATTTGTTTTACTGAGGTTTATTGCTATAGAATTTGCTGTGAACCAGTTCAAAGCATTTGCAAGTGCTTGGTTGGCATTTAACTCTATGACAGTGGAGATTTTGCTGGCTGTCACTATACTTCTGTCATCTGCAAAAATTGTGATGTTGCTAGCACTGTTCGAGGACAGGGGTAGGTCATTAATATATATAATAAATAGGAGGGGACCAAGGACTGACCCTTGCGGAACTCCATGGTGTACTATTTGCCCGTCAGACTCTACCTATCCTACTTCTAGATTGTTAACACCTAATACTATTTTTTGCTGTCTGTCTTCTAGATATGACCTGAGCCATACCTGTCAAGGCATTCTAAAACATTATCTGTAAGTGCGTAAATTGCTTCGGTTGTAGATATACCTGATCTGAAACCAAATTGTTGTTTACTTAATAGTGTAAGTTTTTCAAGGTGATTGACAATCCTGACGTGTATTAATTTTTCAAAGACTTTAGAAAATGCTGTTACAACAGAGATAGGAAGATTTATTTATTTATTTATTTATTTATTCTGTGCCCATGGACTCTAACTGAAAATTCTGCTGAGAGTATTGGGTGTGTCATACAATAGGCTATTAACATCAAACTTGATTTCATTATATATAAATGAAACAAATGGCTAAACAGAAATAGTCCATAATCATACAAAGGTATTACATGTTTCACATTATATGTACACACAAATCCAAACGACATCCATGATAATTTTTAAACGTACATTTCAGTAATGATATAACATATTAAACACCATCTTAGTATTCACTCAAACTGTATATACATTTCTCTGTGAGATATAGTTTCAAATGATTTTTAAAACATTTTACGTCTGTTTCTTTTTTAATGATTTTGGGGAGTTTATTAAAAAACCTTTTTCCTGCTTCTTCTGGGGCAGCCATAGACAGTTTTAGATTTCTGTTTATTCTGTAGTAATTTTCATTTCCTCTTGTACCGTGTTTGTGTATATCTTTATTTAGGAGGTGTTTATCACTTGACCTTACCGCCATTATGCTTTGGTATATGTACAGTGAATATACTGTCATAATATTATAGTGTACAAAAGCTTGCCTACAGGTGGTGGTATTTTTGCAATGCATCTCACTGCCCTTTTCTTAATTGTGAATATTCTTTTTAGGTAGCCAGCTTGTGCACTTCCCCATACATGAACTGAATAAGACAAATGTGGGAAGACAAGTCCATAATACATTGATCTGAGGACTTTATCATCCACAGTCTTAGCTGTTTTATGCATGATGAAGATCTGTTTGTTTATCTTTTTACATAGTGCATCTATGTGCTCCCCCCATCCCAAATGTTTATCTATTATAGTTCCTAAAAAATTTGTGCTGGTTACTTCTTTAATAGTCTTTCCATTTACATTAACATTTATAATTTTCACTATGCTTGGTCTGAAATACTACATTCATTGTTTTAGACTGATTCATAAACAGGTTGTTTTGTGTTAAATATTTATTTGCATTTTTGATAGTCAGGAGAGCTTCCTTCTCAAGCTCCTCCTTTGTGTCAGCTGTGCAAATGATTGTTGTGTCATCAGCATACATTATAAGTTTCTGATTTATATAGCTAGGGAAGTCATTTACGTAGAGTATAAATAGTATTGGCCCAAGCACAGACCCTTGAGGCACACCGTGTTTAACTGTTTGTAATTCTGATCTGTAGTTTGTTATATTTCCCCCACTAGTATGTCTGATTTCTGTGCATTGTTTCCTATTTGTAATGTATGATTTAAGTATGTCATAGCATTTTCCTCTAATTCCATACTGATATAATTTCATCATTAATTTTGAGTGGTTCACACAATCAAATGCCTTAGATAGGTCCATAAAGATCCCACAAGTCTTTTGTTGCCTGTCAAGTAAATTAAGAATGTGCTCAATTATATCTGTTGATGCTGTTTTTGTTGACTTCCCTTCTCTGAAACCATGTTGTGATGAATGCAGTATACTGTACTTTGTTGTAAAACTTACAATTCTATTCTTTATTATCATTTCATAGATTTTAGCAAATGTTGAGATCAATGATATTGACCTGTAATTTCCTAATTCATCCCTGTTCCCTTTCTTAAATATTGGCTTCACTTTACTTACTTTCAGTGAATCTGGAAATATATCTTCTTCTATCGCAGCATTTAGCATGTGTGTCAATGGTTTTAATATACATTCTCTGCATTCCTTTACGAGATGTGATGTGACACCATCCAAGCCAGATGAATGTTTAATTTTAAGTTGTTTTATTAGGTTTGACACTTTTGCATCCATTGTAGGTATGAAAACCATAGTATGATTTGTATGTGGGGGGGTTTAACAATTTACTTACTGCATTTGTTTTATTTTGACTTATTAATTCGGTTGGAAACATCTGTGGGATCACCTTCTTTGTATAGGGGCTTCACAGTAACATACTCCATTCTGTCAGGGAAGATTCCTTGATTTATAGAGACATTGAATATATCAGCTAGAACTTTAGAGAGTTGATTACAGCTGGCTTTTAGCAGTTTGGTGGAAATATTGTCTACACCTGATAAATTTTTACTTTTTAGAGAAACTATGGTTTTTCTTACTTCTTGCACAGTTATGGGGGCCATACCTATCATGTCTGTAGAATCAGGGAAATGTTATTCCAGAGTTTTTATTGCCTTTTCTGAAGAGCCTTTGCATGCTGTTTTCTCAGCAACAGTTAAAAAGTGCTCATTAAAGATTTTAGCTACAATATCTTGATTTTGAACTAACTTACCTTCATTGTTAAGAGCAATATTTTTGGTCTTGTTGGGGTAATTTGCACTAGTCTCATTTCTTATCATTCCCACACAGTTTTGATTTTATTAATGGAGTTATTAATTTTTGAGCACAGATACATACTTTTTGATTTCTGAATGACTTTGTTCAATATTTTACAGTTTTTTTTATAGTTATTTAAAAGGGTAGGGTCATCTGATTTTTTGAGGCAATGTACAACTCTCTCTTTCTTTTGCATGAAATCCTAGTTCCAGTGGTAATCCAAGGCTTGTTGCTGGATTTTTTAGTATGGGTTTTATATATTCTTTTTGGGAAAGTACTTTCAAATATTATAGCCACTTCATTACTGAAAAGATTGCATTTGGAATTGGCATTTTATACATTACGAGGGTCACTCCAAAAGAAATGCACACTATTTTTTTTTTTAATCCATCTTTTATTCTACATGTTTGAAAGTTTTACAGTGTGTAGGTACATCATTCAGGAACAATATTTTCATTTCTCCACACAATTTCCATCCCTCTCAACTGCCTTATGCCATCTTGGAACCAGCATCTGTATACCCGCACAGTAAAATTCTGGACCAACCTGTCGGAGCCACTGTTTGGCAGCATCCACAAGACAGTCATCATCTTCAAACCCTGTTTCATGAAGAGAGTCTTTCAGTTTTCCAAAGAGATGATAGTCACATTGAGCCAGGTCAGGAGTGTAAGACGGGTGTTTCAGTGTTGTCCATCCGAGTTTTGTGATCGCTTCCACGGTTTTTTGACTGACATGTGGCTGTGCATTGTTGTGCAACAGCAAAACATTCTGCTTTTGCCTATGTGGTCAAACAAGACTCAGTTGAGCTTGAAGTTTCTTGAGTGTCGTCACATATGCATTAGAATTTATGGTGGTCCCACTTGGCATGATGTCCACAAGCAAGAGTCCTTCGGAATCGAAAAACACCGTAGCCATAACTTTTCCAGCAGAAGATGTGTGGTTTTGAATTTTTTTTCTTGGGTGAATTTGCATGATGCCACTCCATTGATTGCCCCTTCATCTCTGGTGAAAAATGATGGAGCCATGTTTCTTCACCTGTCACAATTCTTCCCAGATATTCATCTCCACCATTCTCGTACTGTTCCAAAAGTTCACTGCATACTGTTTTTCTTGTTTCTTTGTGAGCCACTGTCAACATCCTGGGAACCCACCCGGTACAAATCTTTTTTAACGCCAACACTTTCAATATTCTGCAAACACTTCCTTCCCCTATCCCAATGTAGCATGACAATTTGTTCACTGTGATGAGTCTGTCAGCAGTCACCAATTCGTTAACTCTCTGCACATTGTCTGTAGTGTGTGCAGTACGAGGCCTGCCACTGCAAGGACAATCCTCAACATTGCTGTGCCCACTTTCATCACATAACCTGCTTGCCCACTGACTAACTGTACTGCAATCGACAGCAGCAGCTCCATACACCTTTTCCAACCTCTTGTGGATGTTTCCCACTGTCTCACTTTCACAGCACAGGAATTCTATGACAGCATGTTGCTTTTGATGAACGTCAAGTGTAGCAGCCATCTTGAAGACATGCTGTGACGGCGCCACTCACGGGAACAGGTTGAACTAAGTTTGAAAACAAGCGGGAAGGATGTATCTACAGACTGTAAAACTGTCACACATGGAGAATGAAAACTATATTTTTATATAAATAGTGTGCATTGCTTTTGGAGTGACCCTTATATATACTGGACCCCAGTGTACTTTTTGGAGACGTGATTTAAAGATCTCAGTAGTTTCATCAGTAGATTTCCTAGTAATTTTCCAGTTGGGACCGCTATTAATCTCACATATACTTGAATTGTTAATGGGGTCTTTGTCCATCATGGTCAGAGAGACCATTCAGGACTTGCCTGACAGCTATATCATCAATCTTGGTTATGTCAATAAATACATTATCAATTAATGATTTTGTTCATGAAGTTATACTGGTGGGAAAATTTACAACAGAAGCAAGATTATATGAGGACATCAAGTTCTCAAGGTCTGTTCTGTCTCTGGAGCTCGTTAGGAAATTTGCATTGAAGTCGCCATCAACTATGACATCTCTACTGAGTTTAAATACGTATGTTAAGAGTGCATCTTACTGTTTCAAAAAAATGCTAAAGTTACCTGAAGGTGCACTGTATAAAGCCACTACTGCTATATAAGAATTATTTAAAGCCAGCTCTATGGCACACACATCAAATTGTTGATCTGTACAAAAATTCTGCCCATTAATTACACTACATGTGATGCTGTTTCTGACATATATCGCTACTTCACCTTTTTCTATGAATTTTCTACAGTAAGATGTTGCTAACCAGTAATTATCTATAGCAAGTTTTTCAACATCCAACATAAAATGGTGCACACTAAAGCACAGAACATGGGCATAATCTATATCTTGTGGCTCCTGGATATTAATTAAGAGTTCATTAATCTTGTTGCTCAGGCTACATATGTTTTGATGGTAAATAGTCAGATTTTGATTTCCATAACCACTTACACATTTATCCCTAGAAAAGAAATATCAGTTGACAGAGTGAGTTTGGTATTTTTCACTATCCATTTAGTCGAGTTGGTCTGTTTCCATGTATTGGGAGACTGGGAAGAATCAGGTTTACCTGGTGTTTTCAGCAGCCATTTGTCCAATGTTGTCTGTCTATACCCATTCCTGCAGTCTTCTTGTGTTGTGGAGCACTCATTCTTTGAATGTGTGTGTCTTGAGTATATGTTGTTCCTGGCATTTAGACGATTTCACAAATAGTGGATGCTAAGTGACTTTTTCCACGCCGATTGAGGTGAAGGCCGTGAGTGGTGTAAAGTTCTCTACTAAAATTTTGCATGTTAACCATTTGTACATTCACATAACAGTTGAAAATTTCTGCATATTGACTGTTTGTATATGTATGCCCTATAAACACACAAGAATTGAGGCAAGTCATACCTGTGCGGAATATCGAGCACAATGACGTTTGAGAGATGTATGATATACTAAAATGTGGGAAAATCAGTGGAAAATATATTTACATAAAAAATTCTGCAACAACAATCTTCCAATTTATTTAGTTCAAACTAACCATGAGGACCTGATGTTAGATTTTAAGCTTCAAGAATCAGACCCCTAGACAAGAAGAACCTGGTGCCATTTGAAAACGACAAGTTAAGTAAACTTGAAAGTTTATTGAAATCTTCACTCCTCTCAAATGTTCATAAAAGACTTTGCTTATTAATTACTTGGACTGGGAATTTTGTAATGTGGACAATAGATGGAAGAAGGAAGGAGAGGGGAGATTACAGTGCCCAGTAGTTACAGTGACAATCAAGTCTGGCACTCAGGCCCCAGAATGGTTGAGCATGACATTGCATCATTTTGCCCGTTGTGCGCTGGACACCTGAGTTCTTAGCATGTGTGAAAATGTGTGAAGTGAAGTTCCAGCAATCTCAACTGCCGCATCAGCAAATTTGCTATAATCAGCCTTGGGTTCTATCTCATTTCTTGTTTCAGTTTTCATTTTAGTGGATTTCTCTTTTTTTACGCTAACATGTAAGATGACTGAAATCATGTGTGTAAAATCACATACCTCAATTAAATATAAGCATACCAATAACTGTACTGCTGAGCAAGAACATTCTCAAAAGACGACATTATTGAGATGAAACAATAAAGAACCACTGCTCCATTATGCATGCTTGTGATGCAAAGTCAGTCATCTTGTATTGTACTTTATAGTATTGTATTTTTTTATTGGTCCTGTTGTCTTCATAGCAGCTTATGCATAAGACATTGGACAAGTCAAGTTATAAATATACAGACTGATTTTTTATTGGTCCTGTTGTCTACATAGCAGCTTATGCATAAGACATTGGACAAGCAAGTTATAAATATACAGGCTGAAAGTCATTTCAAGGCATACATATTTAAGGTTACAATAATACACTTTACGCGTAAGTATTTATATAACACATTTCATAAATTTAAATATTCTTCAATGGAGTAAAAGCAGTGATGCTGTAAATATGAGTTTAGAGATTTTCCAAATGTATTGACCTCAGTGATAGCTTTTATGTTTTCAGGAAGTTTGTTATAAAGCTTAACTCCAATGTGAAAAGTACCTTTTTGGGACAGTGCTGTGCTGATTTGAGTCATATGTAAGTTTCTGTTTTGTCTGGTAAAGTGATCATGTGTATCACAGTTTTTTGCAGTCTCCAGTCCTTGCCTATTACATTTAATTTAAAGAACAAAAGGGTTTCCATAATGTATACACATGGTAATGGAGGAGTACCATATTTTTTAAACAGGGATTTACAAGAGTCTCTAGGCTTGCACCCAAACAAGATTCTAATGGCCCTTTTTTGTAGTTTAAAAGTGCTATTAGCTGTTTTAGAGTTTCCCCAGAAGGTGACCCCATATCTAAGATTAGAATGAAAGTACGCATGATATGCATTCAGTACTGTTTTCTCACTACAGCATGATTTTAATGAACAAAAAGGTAACATGTTTTGCTCAGTTCTGCATTGATATATTCAATATGCTTATTCCATCTGATGTTACTCTGCAGCCAAAGTCCTAAGAATTTTGTTTCAGAATTGTTACCAACTGGTTCGTCATTGATAGAGATTGATGGGATAAACATGTCCTTGTTAGGAACATTGTGGAATTTTAGAGCAATGGTTTTCTTACTGTTTATTACAAGCTGATTACTCTGTGCCCAGCTGCTAAGTTGTTTCGTGACCGTGTTTACTGTCTGCTGTAACTGTTCATCGTCATCTCCTTTTAGTAGAATCGTGGTGTCATCTGCAAATATGATAGTCTTGTGCGCATCAACATTTAAGCTTAGATCATTTATGTACAGAAGAAACAGAAGGGGTCCCATTACTGATCCTTGGGGTACACCACATTTAATTTGTTTATAGTCAGATAAGTGATTAGATACAGTTTTTAGTTCAATATTTGTGTGCTTGATGCACACTGCCTGTTAAATTATCAAAAGTTACACTCAGGTGGCAGATTTCTGTGAGGATGGTTTTCAAAGCTGGTTGTATGATATGGTAAGTGCCTTGATATTGATGGTAATTATGTGAAGAAGTAGGTTAAAGTACAGGCTTTAATGTAAAAATAATATAGCTAAGAAAAATCTACTTGTTTTATTTTTATTTCAAAATGGTATTTAATTAAAAAGACACATGGCATATTTGGTGTAACATTCAAGTGAAAACTTTTCAGATGAGGGTAGTTTGCATCCAATTGACTTTTTGTGACATTAGAAAGAGAACTTTATAGCAACAGCAGGAAAATTAAGTTTGTCAAACAATTTTTTAAAGGTGAAGCACTGTCATGAGCTAATATAATTTTTCTCTGGACATATCTTACTCAGAACATAAAAAAAGGCTTTTAAATAAAATCTCAAGAGAAAAAGAGCAGGACAGGATAGAAGTGCATTTTTGAGTGGACTGAATTATATGGATGGGCTCAGTAGCATGAACCAATTTTGCAGAGATCAAATAAAGAAGTTAGCATGCTTAAACAAACCATTTGATGAGTTCATATAGATAGATCCTTTGAAAAAGAGGTTACCAGCTGACATTCATGGGTCTTAGTATATGGGCCAGATGATACTATAGATCAGTTTTTAAAATATATGGACAAGCTAGACAGAATAACAGAGAAAATGGGCAGACAACACCACAACAAGTCTCTTGCAAAAGGGGAGGTAATAAAAGCTGGAGAAATGCTAACCATAATAGAAGGGAACACAGTGATAACAATGGTGATAACTTCACTCAGGAGAATACAATAATTACACTGCTAATCATTTTCCTATGAGGGGACACTATGGCAATGTTTGGGACAGAAATGGGAATAGAGACTGTGACAATAGAAACAGAAGTCGGCATGGACATAAGGAAACAAGGTAATGTAACTATTCAGGAAATGAAGAACTAGCACGCACTCCATTATTGGTCCACAGGAGAGGGGGAAAGCAAATTAACTGAATAACCAATGGACCAATAGTAACAACACAGAACACAAAGGCTCATATAAAGAAATTAGCAATTTTTCTCAAATGTGGACCATTCTATCAATAAAATGTCTGTTGAAAATGAAGTATGTCAACCAGTCAGACTGGAAGATGCAGGTAAAGAAAAGAAAAGTCCACATGCTGGTGAAGAAAATGAAGTAATTAGCTTAGCAGAATTTTGTAACTGGGTAGAAACTTATCACTTGTCAGAAAATGAGCAGGTAACTGATTGGTACAATGATTTAGGAACTGCAAAGTTGATAAAGGAATTAGGTAAGTAGGATGTGAAGACTGTGTTAACTGAAAATGATTTAAATGTAGTTGGATGTACAAGTAGTGTTGAAAGAGTAGTGGAAGGTGGCATTATTTAGGAAGAATATTGGCTATCGTGACTTAGTAACATATGAAGAAGAGAAGTATTTTCTTTGTTTTGAGGAGGAATTAGAAGCAGTGGGAATTGATGAGGATATTAGTGATGGTAAGAATGTTGTGGAGATACCAAAGGACATTATTAGAGACTTGAGTAACATTAATGATAGCGTAGTAGCTAATGAGTTGCTTGATTTGATTTCTTGTGAAAAACATACGTAGATGTTAAAAATATTTCAGTTGCCTAATGTGGCAGTGAAGATAAGTTACCTATTGAAATGGGGAAAAGTAAAATTTTTATGACCTGTATCTAAATAGTGATGCTATTAGTAAAGATGAGAACTTCTGGAAAATGATTATCAGTGTGTTTATAACTTTGTATCCAGATAACATTAAATACACTATTGTTGAACAACTGAAAAGTAAATACCATAGTGAAGAACAGTGTCAAACAAATGAGTGAAATTGGCTTAGTAAAATTATTAATGAAAATAATAATTATGATGATGCTTCTGTTAGTTAAATGATAGTGTATCATGGAAACAAAGATAGCAAATAACAGTAAATCTGGAGGTCTTTTATTTTTTTTTTTTTTTTTTTCAAGAAATTGAGGTAGACTTATTACATGAAGCTGTTGGTTCTAATAACAGTATTGAATTCTACAGTCCGTTTATCAAACCACAGATTGGTTCTTGGGAAGGCAGGTGTGTTATAGACAGAGGTAGACAGCTTTCAAGTTTAAGTAAAAAAATTGAGATGTGGAAAGGATTATATTAAGTTGCCTGTAATTGGTGTAAATATGGAAGATGTAGTAAGGTAGTAAAATACTGAACTTTATTAACTTTTACTGTTGAAGGAGAGACTTTTACACATGGATATTTAATTACACCTGATCTCTATGAGGACTTTATTCTGGGGACAGCTTGGATAGGTAATGTGAGTGCAGGGTCCAACCACTGAGGATAAAAGTTTTGCATGACAGCACACATGGAGAATGTATTTGCACTAGATTTATTACATCAAATGTAACCTGTAATGACAAAATAAACAGCATAAGATTTTTCACAAGATGTAGTACTTGTAGGATTAGACACAGATGAAACAGTCTTTAAAATACTGGTAGACACAAAGATTTTTGAAACAGGAGGGTTTACTGATGAGCTCGAATCTTTATTGTTGGGACATATTGATGTTTTAGTAACATACCAGGGATTATTAAAGGATGCAAGTGTACCTTACAGTTAAAACTGCAGCAACCCCTTTTCATTAAACCATATGGGGTCTCCATTGCAAAAAGAGCAGCTATTGGAAAGGAGTTATACAAAGAAGGAATGTGTGATATTATGGGGAGTAGTGTTAGTCCATACAAAAATCCCCATGTAATTGTTTCAAAAAGAGATGGAGGAGTGAAGCAAGATTTGGATTCTAGACATTTGAATAAACTGTTGTATAGAGAAACAGATCATCCTGGAAACGCTAATGAACTTATGCATAAATTCAAAAATATTCAGATTATTTCAAGTTTAGATTTAACATCAAGAGCTCATCAGTTTCCTTTAACACCAAAACCAGAAAATATACTGCTTTTCTTTACTGTGGATATTCATCAATGATATGTGGTGCCTTTTAGTTTAAACTCATCTGTAGCAGAATTTATTAGAGCATTAGACCATGTACTTGGACAGGAACTTGTATCTAAATTAAAAGTTTACTTAGATGACACTTTAGTAACCAGGTGTGATGGGAACAAATGCACTGACCCGTTGAAACACATATGTGGAAAACTAAGACAACAAGAAATGATATTAAAATTAGAAAAATGTAAATTTTCAGTACCTGAATTAAAATTTTTGGGATGTGATTACTAAAGAAGGAGTTTTAGCAGAGCCAGAGAAAATTAAAGTTATTTTAGGCTGTCCAGCCCTGCATAACAGAAAATGAGTGAAGTTATTTTCTGGTTGTTGTGTGCTTTTTACAGAAAATTTATCAGTAGACAAAATTTAAATTCACACTGTCAAAGTAATTTGCCCAGAAAGAACAGTGAGTATGGAGTGAAGGATGCCATTAAGCTTTTGAAAATTTCAAGAAAGAATCAAATAACCAAAATGTGTTACTTTGACCTGAATTTAATTTACCATTTTGTTTACACACCAACAGTAGTGGTTGTGGTTTTGGTTTGGGTGCAGAATTATTTCAGAAAAGAGAAATTGATGGAGAAATTATACATGACACAATTGCTTTCATAAATAGAACACTTTTAAAACATGAAAAATCTTACACCTTTACTGAAAATAAGTTATTAGGAATGCATTTGGTATTTACAAAGTTCAGAAGTTATTTTTTGCAATATAAAAGTAGATTCAAATCATGAAGCTTTGAGATCTCTTCAGGAATGTAGACTTTAAAACAGACTTACCAGATTGGCAGAAATGAGATATATTAAAGGCTCTGTTGCAGATGTTTGGTCAAGAATGCTATTAGGGGGAATTAATAAAATTTAATGAAAAAAAATTTGAGATGAGTTATTTGAAAGGTATACATAATGGAAAAATCATTAGGTCCTTGGGCAAAAAAAATAAATAAAAAAATAAAAATAAAAAAATAGGGGAAGTCAGAATCATGATCACAGGTAAAAATCAGTTTAGGACAAAATAAATATGACAAATTGGATGAGTATAACAAGGTACACTATTTAGGAGAGCATATGCAGATTCTGATAATTGTAAATTATGCTGGCTGTAGGAGGAAGCAGAGAGAGTAGTTAAATAAATACATGAAAGTTATGGTCATTGTGATTTCAAAAACCATGAAAAAACTACAGAAAAATGTTTATTTTTATAATATGGCTAGAAATGTATGGAAAGAGTCATCAACTTGTGATAAATGTCATTGAGTCAAGGTAAGCAATTGACAGGTCAAGGTGAAATGCAAAATATTATTCCTGAAAAACCTTTGGCTTTAGTGGCTGTTGATTTCTATGGAGCTTTACCAGAAATTAAAGACAGACACTATTATATTTTTATTGTGCTAGCCGTTTTCTCAAAATTCATGATGTTGCACTTGTCAGGAAAGCTACAAGTACAGCAATTATTTCAAAAATTCAAAAAGACTGCTTCAAAAATGTTGGGAAACCAAAAGTTATCTTGTGAGACAATAGTTCATGGTTTTTATCTATGTAAGAATTGGAAATCATTTATAGAAAACTCTGAAATTATACACATTTTTATTTCAGAACAGAATTCACCATCAGATCCTGCAGAGAGGTACATGCATGAAATTAGGCATTTGTGGTGTGCATGTTGTAGTCATAAATGTCAAATGTGATAGGAAAGTGTGAGTGAGTTTGAGGATGTTATGAACAGCTTACAACACAGTTCTAGTGGATTATCACTTTTTGAAATTACTTTTCACAAAGAGTCAGCAAACATTATTTCTGAACTAGTGAGTTTTTACCATGTACACTTAAGCCTGAACATGAACCTGAGGCAATTATCAAAGAAACTATGAGAAAAATAGGGAACAAGGAAAAAGAAGGCATGATGATAAAGTAAAAACAACAAAACTTAAAGATTTAGA
Source organism: Schistocerca piceifrons (assembly GCF_021461385.2). Taxonomy (NCBI): domain Eukaryota; kingdom Metazoa; phylum Arthropoda; class Insecta; order Orthoptera; family Acrididae; genus Schistocerca; species Schistocerca piceifrons. Next base: position 935,716,362 of record NC_060139.1, on the reverse strand, counting down.
TTATGTATGTGTCAAATCACATGAAAGGTGTATAATGCTAACTGCTGAATTAAAAAGAGTTTTTTTTAAATATATATTGGTCCATTTGAAATTTTGAAAAATCAAAATCCTAATGCTTACTGCTTGATCTACCCAAAATCTAGGAAATTTCTTGGGCTTAGGAACATTGCTTTGAAACCATATAAGCAGAATGGTGGTGATAATTCTTAAAGAATTTGTACTTGAAAGAAAAAGATTTTTCACTGGAAATAGAATTGAATATTTTCTTGTATTAATCAAATATTGATAGATGCATTTATTGATTGTCAAATTTATGTACATACATGAAATTACTACACTCCTGGAAATTGAAATAAGAACACCGTGAATTCATTGTCCCAGGAAGGGGAAACTTTATTGACACATTCCTGGGGTCAGATACATCGCATGATCACACTGACAGAACCACAGGCACATAGACACAGGCAACAGAGCATGCACAATGTCGGCACTAGTACAGTGTATATCCACCTTTTGCAGCAATTCAGGCTGCTATTCTCCCATGGAGATGATCGTAGAGATGCTGGATGTAGTCCTGTGGAACGGCTTGCCATGCCATTTCCACCTGGCGCCTCAGTTGGACCAGCGTTCGCGCTGGACGTGCAGACCGCATGAGACGACGCTTCATCCAGTCCCAAACATGCTCAATGGGGGACAGATCCAGAGATCTTGCTGGCCAGGGTAGTTGACTTACACCTTCTAGAGCACGTTGGGTGGCACGGGATACATGCGGACGTGCATTGTCCTGTTGGAACAGCAAGTTCCCTTGCCGGTCTAGGAATGGTAGAACGATGGGTTCGATGACAGTTTGGATGTACCGTGCACTATTCAGTGTCCCCTCGACGATCACCAGTGGTGTACGGCCAGTGTAGGAGATCGCTCCCCACACCATGATGCCGGGTGTTGGCCCTGTGTGCCTCGGTCGTATGCAGTCCTGATTGTGGCGCTCACCTGCACGGCGCCAAACACGCATACGACCATCATTGGCACCAAGGCAGAAGCGACTCTCATCGCTGAAGACGACACATCTCTATTCGTCCCTCCATTCACGCCTGTCGCGACACCACTGGAGGCGGGCTGCACGATGTTGGGGCGTGAGCGGAAGACGGCATAATGGTGTGCGGGACCGTAGCCCAGCTTCATGGAGACGGTTGCGAATGGTCCTCGCCGATACCCCAGGAGCAACAGTGTCCCTAATTTGCTGGGAAGTGGCAGTGCGGTCCCCTACGGCACTGCGTAGGATCCTACGGTCTTGGCGTGCATCCGTGCGTCGCTGCGGTCCGGTCCCAGGTCGACATGCACGTGCACCTTCCGCCGACCACTGGCGACAACATCGATGTACTGTGGAGACCTCACGCCCCACGTGTTGAGCAATTCGGCGGTACGTCCACCCGGCCTCCCGCATGCCCACTATACGCCCTCGCTCAAAGTCCATCAACTGCACATACGGTTCACGTCCACGCTGTCACGGCATGCTACCAGTGTTAAAGACTGCGATGGAGATCCGTATGCCACGGCAAACTGGCTGACACTGACGGCGGCGGTGCACAAATGCTGCACAGCTAGCGCCATTCAACGGCCAACACCGCAGTTCCTGGTGTGTCCGCTGTGCCGTGCGTGTGATCATTGCTTGTACAGCCCTCTCGCAGTGTCCGGACCAAGTATGGTGGGTCTGACACACCGGTGTCAATGTGTTCTTTTTTCCATTTCCAGGAGTGTATTATTTTCATTATTTTGATGCAATATGTCAATTTTGTATGAAAATGTATATGAATCCTCCAGAGGAATATATACTCATTAGTACATTATGTGTGTGGTGAGTACAGGGCCCCAAGCTGCTGTAGCACTGTTTCCTCCTCATTTTCTGTGCTACACCCTCTTTCTCTATCTTAAAATCTACCTGTTTCATTTCTTCCTGTCCAAATTATCTTTATCGCACTGTATGTTCTTTCATACATCTCCAAAAGCACAGGCACCATGTATTCATGTAATTCACATAACTTATTGTTTTTCATAATTGTTCAAAAAATATGAAATCAATAGAAGCCTGTATTTGTTTTTGCTTTCATAAAATATTAATCAACTGTAGTTCTTTGGTCAACATACATATCTTTGTACTATCATTTTGATACAGCTGTTCTTGTCTGCACAGGCAAAGTGGGTGTTATGTTTTGGAATGAGGTAGGTGGAAGGCAGTTATTGTTCTGAGATGCAACAAGTTGGTTGTATGCAGTTATGGTGAGTGAAAAGGAGTGTGTTAAATTGTGGAAACTGCAAAATATGAAATAAATTAATAATGGAGAGAATTTATATTCCTGTTTCATGATGCCACTGATTTTATGTATGGATAAACCAAATCCTGATACCTCTTTGCAGTTTTTGCATGAGGGCATCACCAAACTATGACCGCTATTCCAAGAAAGAGAAGCTGCAACAATAAACAATGAGAAATAAGGTAAGTGCAAAATACTTTTCACTGATTCTGTGGCTCTCTACTTCATGCTTTAAATAATTGAAGATTTCTAATCTCCAATATACATTCAGGTATTCAAAAGAATTATTAATAAGTTAAAGTAATATCTGAAGTCCAAGCCTTGTCTGGTGCCCTCTGACCCACCAAAATGTCTCATCCTAGCCACCAATGCTTTGCAACATGGTGTCTGGGCAGTCATTTCTCACTAAAATGCTGATGAGCATGAGCAACTAATCACATATGCATATAAAACATTAGCTTCAGCTCCAATAAACTATTGTCACATAAAAAAAGACGCCCTTGCAGTGATCCTGGACATTCAGAAATTCAACTTTTTTTCCCCCCACAAAATTTCACCTCATTGGTGACCATAAACCACAGATTTCCTTGTTTACTTTCTGAAAAAAGACCCATCTCCAATGCTAGGCCCTCTTCCTTAGCAATTATATTTATGCAATTCATAATCATCAGCTGGTAGCACAAGATGCTAATTCTGATGCATTATCCATATGACCTATGGGTCCAGACTCAACACTTGACCCTCAGGAAGCACTGTAGTTCCAAATCAATGATGACCTAAAAAACCACCTACAAAATTTTCACCTCACAGCAGCCATAATTACAAAGAACACAGTTGAGAAGCTCCTCCTAAAGCAAATTATGAGATATATGTGCCAAGGTTACCCTGAATGCCTCCCACTCCACTCTCTTCCAGAACTCCACACATACTTTTCTCCCAAAAGTAAGATCCATATGGTACAGGGAGCACTGATCCTGACAACAGATCGTGACTGCTATATAGGCCTATAGTTCAAACAAAAATAATGCTCATAGCACCATAACTGGTTATGCAAATTTATTATTTTCAGTCTGTCATCTTTCTTGAAAACAGGAGTCATTTGGGCTGTTTTCAATGGGCCAAGAAAACCTTCTAATATTAATTAATATGCTATTAATTGCATTGAAAAGAGATCTGGATGTTTCCAATGCAGGACTTTAGAATGTTTATATTTAGCACACCATATTCAGCAGACTTAAAATTTCTTAATGATTTTTCTATGCTGTTTACTTCATTGCTGCCAATACATGCTGTATACAGCAGAACTGCCCTTAAAGTCATGTTTAAGGTTATTGAAATTATTGTTGATGGACTTAAGAGAACGGAACTATTCAGTAAAACTACAGAATTTGCAATATGTTGGCATTCTTTAATAGTAACACTGCAGTTTATTACAAAATCATGAACAAATTTATCCTTTCTTTTGCAGAAGCTATTTATGTCATTTCAGACACTAGCCACAGTATTGCTTCCATTTTTTTTAGTATGTGAGTTACATATTTAGTTCTTGTGTACACTAATAAGTCCTTATTATATTCATGTTATTTGCTGTATGCTTCTTTTAGCTAAACATTTTTACCAGGTTCCAACATTTTGCATGGGAAAAGTGTTAATTTTTTCTTTGCTTGTACAACTTTGTTGTCACTACACCTACTTCCATGTATATTTTGTTTATTTTTCACTGCTATGGTTTTCATTGGGCAATCAGTGTCAAAATAGTAGAGTGAGTCACTAGCAAAATGTTTACAAGTGTAACAGTTTGTTTCAGCCCATGCGGCATTTCCTCAATATGATCTTCGTATAAAATTCTTTTCAGTACATTGTTTCACTTCATTGAGTGGAGTGTTTATATTAGATGGACTTCATAATGCCATAGCACGATGGTCAGAGATAGTGAGTATGGCAGCTGTCTTACATTGAAACTTTCTGTTGTACTGAGAACATTATCCAGACAGATACTACTGTCACTTACCTCTTTAGTTGGTTCCTTAATTAGTAAATTTAAATTAAATGCATCTACATCTACATCCATACTGCACAAGCCACCTGATGGTGTGTGGTGGAGGGTACCTTGAGTACCTCTATCAGTTCTCCCTTCTATTCCAGTCTCGTATTGTTCATGGAAAGAAAGATTGTCGGCATGCCTCTGTGTTGGCTCTAATCTCTCTGATTTTATCCTCATGGTCTCTTTGCGAGATATACATAGGAGGGTGCAATATACTGCTTGACTCCTCAGTGAAGGTATGTTCTTGAAACTTCAACAAAAGCCCGCATCGAGCTACTGAGCGTCTCTCTTGCAGAGTCCTCCACTGGAATTTATCTATCATCTCCGTAATGCTTTTGCGATTACTAAACGATCCTGTAACAAAGTGCACTGCTATCCGTTGGATCTTCTCTATCTCTTCTATCAACCCTATCTGGTACGGATCCCACACCGGTGAGCAGTGTTCAAGCAGTGGGCAAACAAGTGTACTGTAACGTACTTCCTTTGTTTTCGGACTGCATTTTCTTAGGATTCTTCCAATGAATCTCAGTCTGGCATCTGCTTTACTGACGATTAATTTTATATGGTCATTCCATTTTAAATCACTCCTAATGCCTACTCCCGGATAATTTATGGAATTAACTGATTCCAGTTGCTGACCTGCTATATTGTAGCTAAATGATAAAGGATCTTTCTTTCTGTGTATTCGTAGCACATTACACTTGTCTACATTGAGATTCAATTGCCATTCCCTGCAGCATGTGTCAATTCGTTGCAGATCCTCCTGCATTTCAGTACAATTTTCCATTGCTACAACCTCCCGATATACTACAGCATCATCCGCAAAAAGCCTCAATGAACTTCCGATGTTATCCATAAGGTCATTTATATATATTGTGAATAGCAATGGTCCTACAACACTCCCCTGCGGCACACCTGAAATCACTCTTACTTCGGAAGACTTCTCTCTATTGAGAATGACATGCTGTGTTCTGTTACCTAGGAACTCTTCAATCCGATTATACAATTGGTCTGATAGTCCATATGCTCTTACTTTGTTCATTAAACGACTGTGGGGAACTGTATCAAACGCCTTGCTGAAGTCAAGAAACGTGGCATCTACTTGGGAACCCGTGTCTATGGCACTTTGAGTCTCGTGGACGAATAGCATGAGCTGGGTTTCACACAATCGTCTTTTTCAAAACCCATGCTGATTCCTACAGAGTTGATTTCTAATCTCCAGAAAAATCCTTATACTCGAACATAATACGTGTTCCAAAATTCTACAACTGATCGACGTTAGAGATATAGGTCTATAGTTCTGCACATCTGTTCGACGTCCCTTCTTGAAAATGGGGATGACCTGTGCCATTTTCCAATCTTTTGGAATGCTACGCTCTTCTAGAGACCTATGGTACACTGCTGCAAGAAGGGTGGCAAGTTCCTTCGCGTACTCTGTGTAAAATCGAACTGGTATCCCATCAGGTCCAGTGGCCTTTCCTCTTTTGAGCGATTTTAACTGTTTTTCTTTCCCTCTGTCATCTATTTTGATATCTACCATTTTGTCACCTGTGCGACAATCTAGAGAAGGATTTACAGTGCAGTCTTCTGTGAAACAACTTTGGAAAAAGGCATTTAGTATTTAGGCCTTTAGTCTGTCATCCTCTGTTTCAGTACCATTTTGGTCAAAGAGTGTCTGGACGTTTTGTTTTGATCCACCTACCACTTTGACATAAGACCAAAATTTCTTAGGATTTTTTTCCCAACTCAGTACATAGAACTTTACTTTCGAACTCACTTTACTTTTGAGTAAGAGCAGTAATTTTTATAGTACGATTATTAGATAGAGTATCAATACTGATGTTCCCAGTTGCTATTACATTTATCCAGCTACCTTTCCCAGAGTATCTGCCATCTATCTCTCCAAGCACTTGATAGAGGTTAGCTAGAAAAATATCTATGCTTGCAAATGGAGGTCCACATATATCTACGATTATATGTTGCCTCTCCCTTCTATATCTTATCGCAGAAAGTTCAATGACAACCTATGTCTAATGGCATGATAATTACTATACAGTTTGCAAATTTTATCACATCAGACATTTCCTCCCTAATGAAAGCTGGGTAAAAATTCATTATTAATGGGTGAATAGTGAGAATTTTTTCTTCAGAGCATCAAAGCTCAGTAATAACTAAAACATTGGGTTTATTAATACATGCTGTGGTGTCCAAATCAGTGTGCTTATTTCCTATGCCTTTTAGAATTTTGGCTGATAAACTTAAAGCTATTTTGAGATTGCTGGATGTATATAACAATACATGTGAAAAATTTGTTTTCCAAAAACAATTACCATCATTGTAATGTATCATTCCCAGTCAAAAAGCAAAAACTTCAATATTGTGTCAGAAATCTATCCCGGCTCTCTACTTGTATTACAGTATCTTGTGCAGAAAAATGAAAACTTCATAACATCTCAAAAACTTGCATAGGGGCTGATAAATTTCACCCATATTTCAAAATGTACAAAACAATATTTAACAACGTTATCCATGAGGCAAAGAAAATCTCAAATGACAGTTATATCTGAGTTGGAATGTAACAATATTATGAAAAGGTGGCAATTGGCTCTACTCTGGGATTAGAACAGGAATTTAACATGTATTAAGTGCCACAATGTACTTGGCAGATTCTGAATGCCGGGGGCTGCAGACTTTCCATTTGTGGAGTCCTTGTAGAATGTGAAGCATTTAAGTAGTATTGTGTCATTCCTCTCTTTCCTTGAAAACTGCTACCAGTTTTTGACTGTCTAGGTTCTCACCTAATAGGTGCCCCCAATTGGTTGAATTCTCAATAGTTGAAAAATATCTCCTGAATCCACACTGGGAGCAACTAAGGAGCATCTTGATTTCTAGAACCCTAGTTAATTGTAATTACTATCCACTCAAAGTTTTTTCTAAGCATCTAGCAAATGCAACATTTCAGTCAGCATTCAATCATGCACATCACTTCCCTGGTTTCAGGAAGGTGATGACAATTGTTTCTCTCTAAAAATGTGGAAACTATTATGTCTGCCACATTTGACTAAAAGTTAGGGGACAGTTGTCTTTCATTGACAGTTAAATTTTTACCATATGCTATATTGGACCTAATCACTGTCAGGAGACATGTCCAGAACCTTAGACAGAATGGACTCCAGCTCCCACATAGAGAAAGGACCTTTGGAAATGAAATTACAGCTACACCACTTCAGAACCTTTTTGTGGCAGCAAAATAATGGATCCAAAAAGCTATTGTAATATTGTAATCACAATAGCATAATGTTCAGACCAGTGGTGGATACATATGAGGTGGGGGGTGGGGGGTGGGGGGTGGGGAGGTGCGAGGGCCCCCCCCCCCTTCCAATTCAAGGTCCCCCAATTGCCACCCACGCCATTCTGTCAGCCCGCATGCTATTCGTTCATTTCTTTTGTCAGTTGACTCCACCGAATCGAGTTATCGAGTAGCTGTACTTTCCTATGTAGCACACGTGTCATATTTTATACATTTCCGTCTAGCGCACAGATAGCTAACTGATACCTACGAGAAAAGTCGCAGACATTCTAGTGATCTCGATACATTATTCTGTCTGGTATTTGTTCGAGAAAAGTCACGAATATTTTACTGTTTTGTGATTAAAAAGAGATTAATGGGAGAGATTCTTCAATGTAAGCAAATGAGCATAAATGCCCTTAATGATTATGCAAGTGTTGTCTGTTTGTCCTAGATCTGACTATCCTACTTTGCACACACTGTATACAAAATATTTGCTTGCCTACCTGCATCTATTGCTACAGTAGAAAGAAGTTTATCAACATTGCAGTGTACAAAGACATGGCTGAGGTCAACAATGAAAGAGGATCAACTTAATTGCTTAGCTCTGTTGAACACTCACCCTGACATTGATTGTTGTATTGACGATGTAATTAACAAATTTCCCAGGAAGAATAGATACATAGAATTCATCATTTGAGGAAGAGAACCATAACTGTAACTTTTTTATATCATAAGATGGCATTGTCTTGTATATATGTATAATCAGTTTAAATAAAACTTTCTTAAACTTTGCATGTAACTTGATTATTTTTTATAATGGTAAAAGTAAAGGTAGCTCAAGATATCTTTAGCACCCCCTCCTTGAGGTTTTTCTGTATCTGCCACCGGTTCTGACACTGCCCAGGCAACATCTGCATTTAGGCTTTCTTGTATAAGTACAGTAGATACTGTTGCCATGGATTCTGTGCAAGAAACCCTATTGATAGCTTGCTGTATTTTGATTGAAGTCATTCATTCAATTCAATACAGGAACTCCTGTTATGACCTTTTCATGCTCTCTATTACTTTGTTTTGGGTGCATATCATAACTGCAACTGCTTGAAAAAATGTGGAGAGGAAAACATATGAGGTATGTTATTCATTGCTACTCAATACACAAATACCTCCCATCAGCTGTCTTATCATGGAGATTGTTCTTCCAGTACTGAATCATATTCCCCTAACATTATCTTTTTTAGAGAGATAACCAATACCATGTATAATCTCGAGTCTTGCATAGGTTAAAATTATCTCAGCTGTTTCATTAAAAGAATTCATATGATTTTTTACACAATGTATTATATTTCAGACTAAAATGTATAAAAAAAAAGAAATTATTGTATTAAAATTGATATGTACTAACAGTTAAAATCTGTGCACAGAATGAGAACTTTAATGGTGATGTGTGGGAGGGTAGGATCACAAGTGGTGGCGTCAGCCGGGATCTGTTGACTGATAACGAAGTTTTGGCTGTGGCAGAAGACGAATGGTTTTTGGATATGTGTATTTTCAGTTTTCATGTAAATGAAGATTCAGAACTCCAATTACTCAACAAAAGATGACCAGAGAACTGCCCAACAAAGTCGTTATCAACAGTGACGAGAATTTCATATAATATCAACAGTGATGGGGCAGATGAATTGAAAGAGGACTTGACAACTACAATGAAGGACATCAGAAAAGATAAGTACAAACCATTTGTGAAATTAATTCTTCTTGGTGGACTCGTGTGATTGTTAGCAAAATGAATAGGGATGTGGGTAGTGGTGATGAAGTGAAAGCTGTAGGTTGTAGCCTAGACATGTTTGAACCAAGTGAAAGTGTAGAAAGCAAGGAAGCAGTGAAAACCGATATTACGCAGCTTATTTTGGCAAAACTGGGTGCAGTTAATGATCAGTTAACAGAATAAAAATGGACAACAATAGCAAATTTAGTGCAGTCAATGATCAGTTAGCAGAAATTAAAACAGAACAGTCTGAAAACAATGATAAAATGGACAGGGTACAATACCAAATAGACCTGCTTAGTAATCAGGTTTCAGAGCTAAAAAATGGGTTGTCAGAGGGATTAAAAAGTGTGAATAAGAAAGGCAATGTATTAGAAAATAAATTTATTGCTTTGGAAAATGAGTTCGTGGCCCAATCGGCACAACAAGCAAAGAATGTTGGTGATGTGAGAGTTGAACAGAAAACCATAGCAGAAGGAATGGAACAGAACTTACGTAGTTTGGATCAAAAAATAATAAATATTGAAAACAGTATGCTAACTAATGTAAATGTTTTAGACCAAAAAATTTCATTAGTTCAGGAAAATTGTACTCACAGTAATCTGTATTCAAACAATGGTATTGCATGGTCCAACATTCCAATTAAAAGTTTTCCATCAGACAATTAAAATCCAGTAGATTTTCTACACCACCGTAGAGACAGTTTTGTGTCAGGCACGAGTGATGACCGAAACATTAAATTTTTTAAAAGATGTCTTGAAGGTGAAGCTCTGTCATGGGTAAATCTAAATTTAAGTCAGTGGGAGACATATCAAAGTTTTGAAAAAAGTTTTTTAAATAAATTTTGGTCAGAAGCTGTACAAGGTAGAATTAAAAGTGAATTTCTGAATGGTCCAAATTATAGGACTAGGGACGTTACACTGAAAGACTTTTGTAAGTATCAACTTAAGAAATTAGCACACCTTGACAGGCCATTTGATGAAAAGACCTGAATTGATGCACTAAAAAGGAGATTACCAGAAAGGTTGCAGTGGGATTTAGTCCATGGACCTGACAACTGTCTAGAACAATTTTTACAATATGTAGACAGCCTTGATAGGGCATTAGAAAGAAACATGTACCATAAAAATCGTAATGATAGAAATCACAATGGTTACAACTACGGAAACAGAGATAATGGTAATTTCAATCAGGGTCAAAATAGTAATAGAGACAGAAATTTTGAACCTCAGCAGAATAAGAACAATGGGGATAACTATGGGCAATTTAATAGGAGAAACAAACATAGAGGCAACTATTCAGGAAATGGTGGTCCACTTAAATGAAGGTTCCCAGTTCTGGGGCAAGGAAACACAACAAATACAGGACCCCCAATTTACATTTACATTTAGACAATAATAACAGTATTAATAATGTAACACAGATATCTGAAGTTGAACAGAAGGAACTTCCAATTTCTCATTTATGTTTTGATCAAAAGTTTTGGAATATTATGTTTAATTACAATCATGTGCCATTGATATAGTATGTATTAATGATGTCTTCTCTTGGTCAGAAAACCGTGTAATCGAAGTATGTGAAAGAAGGTGCTGACTGTGCTGGATCTGAATTAGGTGGTATTTTTTATGTAGATGTGAATGAGAGCTGCAAAATGACTGAGGTTGGTAAGTCTGAGACTGGTAGCTTATTGCAAATGAATGTAGGTGAGGTACGTGACTTTCATAGTGATGAGAACTGTGATGTTAATGATGTTGTTGATGAAGTAATTTTGGAAAAATATGATGATGACAATAATGATTATGATGATGATGATCATCATCATCATCATCACATTTTTGTATTGGTTAAGAATAATGGAGTTGCAGAGTTATTTGCAAATACAGGTAAGGTAAGTGATATTTTTGATGATGTAAGTCAGAGTCATGGGATACCAGTACATTCAAAGCAGTAAAGGTGGGTTATCTGTAAACTTAGAGAATAAAGGTGAATTTTTTTGAAATTTTTTTGGAACTATATTGATGACACTGTAACATAGATAAATTTGCATTCTGGAATAAGATACCTGTGGTTAGTCAAAGTTTGTATCCAAATTGGTGGAATGAAGTGAAAGAGGATCTAAGAAGGAAATGGAATTTTGACAGTAATGTATTTTGTGTACATTCTATAATATGTTATGTTAGTTGTGCTATGGAACCATTCCAGTGAATTCAATCTTTAGCTGACAACATGTGTACCCAAAGTAATGCTATGATACCAGTGAAGTTGATAAAACCTTGCAAAAAGAGTGTAGATGTAGCATTTGATGAAATTGAAAGTGATGTTTTACTTGAAGTGTCTAATAGCAGAGATGATAATTCAGATTTTGGATGTCCTTACATTAAAATTAAGATAGATCAGTGGGAAGCAAACTATTTGATTGATACAGGCAGCCCATTTGTGACATGTCTGAACAATTTAGAGATGAGAACCAATATAGTCAGAATTCTGTGTAAATGTCCATTGCACGTGTAAACAGAAGAGGAGCTATTGATAAGCACAGCAAGTATGTAAGATGCCAAGTACTGTTAACATTTAGTGTCAAGGACAAGATATATGAACATGTATGCATAATGACACCTAGTCTAGAAGAAAATATTCACTATGTCTGTAGACTTTTAAGACTATTTAATAGTGTTTTGTTTGCCATGAATTTAGTATGTAAGATGATGTGATTCCCAGAGTTCTATTTTATCCATTGAGATAGTTTAAATCTCTCTGTAGATTCATAAGACTATATAACTGTGTTTTGTTTTCTGAAATTTAGTATGTGAGTTGATGTGAATTTTGAAGTTCTGTCTTATGTATTGACTGGGTTAAAATCTATGATACTCTATACAATTATGTTCTGTAATGGATTTGCGCTCCAAATTTGATACATATATGCCATGACACAAAATGAGAAGAACCTTTTACAGTTTTGAAATAGGACAATATTCATAATTTGTACTTTAAAGATTAGGAATAGTATTTGAGCATATCTGTGTGCATTACCTTATTAGTCCATTTTTATTGCACTTAATTGTGATTATTAGTGTTTCATATGTGAACATTTTTTAATCTCAACTGACATAAATCTCATTTAACTATGTAAAATGAAGATGGAGAACATATCTTGTGTGATGTGAAGAAGGTATTGAACAACATATTTAGTACACAAAACAATGTTTCAAGATTTGATGTGAATGCTAGACAGGAAGTTACCTATCCGTTGGAGCATGTGACAATAACTCTAAGGAGGAAGCTGAAAGGTGTAGGTAGATCCACTCCCCACACTGCTGTATGGCTGTACCCTGCCGGACCAGTCATCTTGCAAGAGATCATGGGTGCTGGGTAATGTACTCGAGCATCTGTCGACCGGAATGTGTGTTATCTCTGACATTTGTGAATTGTTAACCAAGAGTGCTAAAGACAATGTTATTCAGTATAAATGCATCGTGGTTTTTTTTATTATCAGGGGCTTGACTCTCCAAGCATTATGCAAATTTAAATCAGTTTTTTTTATGTCAATTGAAAATAAATCTTCTAGGTCCTTGTATACGTAGGTTAGTGTGGAAGACATATACTAGTACGGACAATATAATTAGATGTATACACGTTTTCTTTCATGTCTGATTTTGGTTCTCAAGCTTCTGGATTGTGCCATCATTCAAAGCTAACTATGACTATGTTTACTTGAATTTATCCTGAATATTGCAATATTGTATCTCACTGGATCTTGAGTTGTATGCAGAGACATGCTGAGTTCTGTTTTGGGTATCGCGACTGGGTGAGTGTGTACTCAAGGACGGTGTACAACCATTGATTGAAGCCAGATGCTTCTCACAATTTCTCTTTGCATATGATTGAACTCATTGATATGATTATGAACTTTATTCATTTTGTTGTGTCAAAACTTTTTTGATGGTTTGTACCCTGTATGGTTTGGATCCATTGGTCGATCCCCACATCATAAACTTAGGGCCTAATATTTTTCCATTATTTTGTTCATTCATGAGTCAACATATCCGTAAATACTATGGTTGATTGAGTATATTCTTCTGGTCTGTACCTGTCATTGAGTTTTTCGAGTCGGCTCACTTGTTGAACACTTAGGCTCTGAAATTTGTTCTCTTCTCTTCTGAAGATTTGATTGTATAGATCTTAACTTAAAATGTATGATTTCTAGTAATTTACATTGTCTCTGTATTTATTTCTATAGTTTAGTGGTGTAATGTTGTAGTTTTGTCCTTGCATTATTTGTGTTGTGACAGTATGTTTCACAGGTCTGAAAATCTGAATGCCATTTCCTGATATATGTATAGATTATGATTTTTATGGTAGATATTTTTCTTATGTTCTCTGTAATATGTTATGTATCAGATATTTCTGTACAACTATCCGCTGTCATGGGCAACATTTTGTACACTGTTTGGCAAACCTTGTAGTCCGTCACAAAATATTGTAAACATTATGTTCTCAAATTTTGTGAGGGGGATATTGTAATGAATCTTCCTACCCTTTTGTTTTTTTATAGAGATAACTGATACCATTTATAATCTTGAATCTTGCATAGGTTAAAATTATCTCAGCTGTTTCATTAAAAGAATTCGTATGATTTTGTATATGATGTATTGTATTTCAGGCTAAAATGTATAAAAAAGAAATTAATGTATTACAACTGATTTGTACTAACAGTTAAAATTACTCTTCTTTTAAAAATAATTGAAATTACAACATTTCTGGCATATTTAAAATTCATATTATTAACTGTGCAATCAAACACTAATTATTAAATTTGTTTCTGGATTTATTTATGAAATAATGATATAATTTGGTAAAGATATTTCTTCAGTCAAGAAAGTTTGTAAACTCTATTGCTTTGTAAACCCTTTGGAAATTGTGAGTATTGTAGAAGTCAGGTAGTGGTGGACATGCCTACATCTACATCCACATCTACATTTATACTCTGCAAGCCACCCAACAGTGTGTGGCGGAGGGCACTTTACATGCCACTGTCATTACCTCCCTTTCCTGTTCCAGTCGCGTATGGTTCGCGGGAAGAACGACTGCCGCAAAGCCTCCGTGCGAGCTCGATTCTCTCTCATTTTACATTTGTGTTCTCCTCAGGAGGTATAAGTAGGTGGAAGCAATATATTCGATACCTCATCCAGGAATGCACCCTCTCAAAACCTGGACAGCAACCTACACCGTGATGCAGAGCATCTCTCTTGCAGAGTCTGCCACTTGAGTTTGTTAAACATCTCCGTAACGCTATCACACTTACCAAATAACCCTCTGACAAAACGCACCACTCCTCTTTGGATCTTCTCTATCAACCCAACCTGGTACAGATCCCACACTGATGAGCAATACTCAGGTATAGGTCAAACAAGTGTTTTGTAAGTCACCTCCTTTGTTGGTGGACTACATTTTCTAAGGACTCTCCCAATGAATCTACACCTGGCACCCGCCTTACCAACAGATAATTTTATATGATCATTCCACTTCAAATCGTTCCATACGCATACTCCCAGACATTTTACAGAAGTAACTGCTACCAGTGTTTGTTCTGCTATCATATAATCAAACAATAAAGGATCCTTCTTTCTATGTATTCCCAGTACATTACATTTGTCTATGTTAAGGGTCAGTTGCCACTCCCTGTACCAAGTGCCTATCCGCTACAGATCTTCCTGGATCTCGCTGCAATTTTCTAATGCTGCAACTTCTCTGTATACTACAGCATCATCTGCAAAAAGCCGCATGGAACTTCCAACACTATCTACTAGATCATTTATATATATTGTGAAAATCAATGGTCCCATAACACTCCCTATGGCATGCCAGAGGTTACTTTAATGTCTGTAGACATCTCTCCATTGAGAACAACATGCTGTGTTCTGTTTGCTAAAAACTCTTCAATCCAGTCACACAGCTGGTCTGATATTCTGTAGGCTCTTACTTTGCTCTTTGTTTATCTGGTGACAGTGCGGAACTGTATCGAACGCCTTCCAGAAGTCAAGGAAAATGGCATCTACCTGGGAGCCTGTATCTAATATTTTCTGGGTCTCATGAACAAATAAAGCAAGTTGGGTCTCACATGATCGCTGTTTCCGGAATCCATGTTGATTCCTACAGAGTAGATTCTGTGTTTCCAGAAATGACATGATACACAAGCAAAAAACATGTTCTAAAATTCTACAACAGATCTATGTCAGAGATATAGGCCTATAGTTTTGCGCATCTGCTCAATGACCCTTCTTGAAAACTAGAACTACCTGTGCTCTTTTCCAATCATTTGGAATCTTCCGTTCCTCTAGAGTCTTGCGGTACACGGCTGTTAGAAGGGGGGCAAGTGCTTTCGCGTACTCTGTATAGAATCGAATTGGTATTCCATCAGGTCCAATGGACTTTCCTCTGTTGAGTGATTTCAGCTGCTTTTCTATTCCTTGGACACTTATTTCGATGTCAGCCATTTTTTTTTTCGTTCATGCGAAGATTTAGAGAAGGAACTGCAGTGCGGTCTTCCTCTGTGAAACAGCTTTGGAAAAAGGTGTTTAGCATTTCAGCTTTACGCATGTCTTCCTCTGTTTCAATGCTGTTATCATCCCAGAGTGTCTGGATATGCTGTTTCGATCCACTTACTGATTTAACATAAGACCAGAACTTTCTAGGATTTTCTGTCAAGTCGGTACATAGAATTTTACTTTCGAATTCACTGAACGCTTCACGCATTGCCCTCCTTATGGTAACTGTGACGTCATTTAGCTTCTGTTTGTCTGAGAGGTTTTGGCTGCATTTAAATTTGCAGTGAAGCTCTCTTTGCTTTCGCAGTATTTTCCTCTGGTGGAAATGAACGTATTTTGCTACACTTGTCAACAAAAATGAAATTATTGGTTTTTGAATGTGGAAATTGTAAAGTCAGTGTGATTTAGAAGAATGGGATAAAATAAAAAGATATTCATAGCAACAGGCAACTCTTCATCAGTTACTTTGTCATCAAGGACCTAAGAAATCGAATTTTCAGCTGCAAGAAGGTACTCCTGCACAAGACTTTGAGCCACATACAACAACGATGAAATAATGAAGATAAGTAAAAAAGTTCTTCTTTTGTAATCTTACTCCTCTCACAATTTTCAAAAATTTGTGCAAAGAACGAGAACTTAAATGGTGATCTGTGGGAGGACAAGATTACAATACCCATATGCAAGTTTACAGAGGATTTATTGCCCTTGGGTTAATATGTCTATATTGATGCATTTACTTTGGAAGTCAACTTCTTGCCAACAAAGGTAGAAGATAAATAGGATGTCATAGCTGCAGTGCTTACATAGTTTATTCACCTCTGCACAAAACATTTGCTTGATAATACCGATATCTTGTATCTTCTTCTTCTCAGCACATTCAATTCCAGTTATGTATCTCCCACAAATTGCCTATTTGTTGCATGCCAAGGTTGTCAAAATGCTGGCTTTCATAGCAACATAATGGTTTTGGAAGAAACTGAAAGCACAAGACAAAAAATACCAAAACCACAACAAAGACACACTGACATGGAAGGGCGGACAGTAAAAGTCTCACACATCATGAATAAAGACCAAACACCTGCAATAAGAAATATAACATGAGATCAAAAAATATAAACAAAAAGCAATGGACGACAGGAACCCACATAAAAGAGGAGACCAGTTAAGCAACACATGTCACTGACCTTTAACTGACCAAGAGATGCAAAACTACAAGCCACGGATAAGATGTCCTGGCTCTACATAGGACAACTGAAACCTGAGACAGCATCAGACTCAATAAAATAATTCCTCAGTAAGAGGAGAGACAAAGAAAATGTGATATGTGAAGAAGTGACTAACAACAATAACACAAAATTTTTTAAAAATAAGACTCCCCTTTAACTACTTATAAATGGTAAATAAAACTGAATTCAAGTCAGTAGGGGTCACTGTAGAATGCTTGGGATCCCCCAGGATCTTTTCCAATAAAATGGAGGGGCATCCCTTGAATAAGTCACAAAAACACTGTTTAAAAAAAATCAAAGATACAGAAACAGTAGGAAACTTGAAGACCCTCCTATGGCATATAGAGGTCTGAAAAGTGTAATGAACATGGCTCCAAGAAACTTTCTACATGGATATGATATAGCAATCCTACAAGAAACTGACAACACCCAGAATTTTGCTGCACTGATCATCATCATCATCATCATTTAAGACTGATTATGCCTTTCAGCGTTCAGTCTGGAGCATAGCCCCCCTTATACAGTTCCTCCATGATCCCCTATTCAATGCTAACATTGGTGCCTCTTCTGATGTTAAACCTATTACTTCAAAATCATTCTTAACCGAATCCAGGTACCTTCTCCTCGGTCTGCCCCGACTCCTCCTACCCTCTACTACTGAATCCATGAGTCCTTTGGGTAACCTTGCTTCTCCCATGCGCGTAACATGACCCCAACATCTAAGCCTGTTCGCCCTGACTGCTACATCTATAGAGTTCATTCCCAGTTTTTCTTTGATTTCCTCATTGTGGACACACTCCTGCCATTGTTCCCATCTATTAGTACCTGCAATCATCCTAGCTACTTTCATATCCGTAACCTCAACCTTGTTGATAAGGTAACCTGAATCCACCCAGCTTTCGCTCCCATACAACAAAGTTGGTCAAAAGATTGAACGGTGCACAGATAACTTAGTCTTGGTACTGACTTCCTTCTTGCAGAAGAGAGTAGATCGTAGCTGAGCACTCACTGCATTAGCTTTGCTACACCTCGCTTCCAGTTCTTTCACTATGTTGCCATCCTGTGAGAATATGCATCCTAAGTACTTAAAACTGTCCACCTGTTCTAACTTTGTTCCTCCTATTTGGCACTCAATCCGTTTATATTTCTTTCCCACTGACATTACTTTCGTTTTGGAGATGCTAATCTTCATACCATAGTCCTTACATTTCTGATCTAGCTCTGAAATATTACTTTGCAAACTTTCAATCAAATCTGCCATCACAACTAAGTCATCCGCATATGCGAGACTGCTTATTTTGTGTTCACATATCTTAATCTCACCCAGCCAGTCTATTGTTTTCAACATATTATCCATAAATAATATGAACAACAGTGGAGACAGGTTGCAGCCTTGTCTTACCCCGGAAACTACTCTGAACCATGAACTCAATTTACCGTCAACTCTAACTGCTGCCTGACTATCCATGTAAAGACCTTTAATTGCTTGCAAAAGTTTGCCTCCTATTCCATAATCTTGTAGAACAGACAATAACTTCCTCCTAGGAACCTGGTCATATGCCTTTTCTAGATCTATAAAGCATAGATACAATTCCCTGTTCCACTCATAACACTTTTCCATTATTTGCCGTAAGCTAAAGATCTGGTCCTGACAACCTCTAAGAGGCCTAAACCCACACTGATTTTCATCCAATTGGTCCTCAACTAATACTCGCACTTTCCTTTCAACAATACCTGAGAAGATTTTACCCACAACGTTGATTAAAGAGATACCTCTGTAGTTGTTACAATCTTTTCTGTTTCCATGTTTAAAGATTGGTGTGATTACTGCTTTTGTCCAGTCTGATAGAACCTGTCCCGACTCCCAGGCCATTTCAATTATCCTGTGTAGCCATTTAAGACCTGACATTCCACTGTATTTGATGAGTTCCGACTTAATTTCATCCACCCCAGCTGCTTTATTGCACTGCAATCTATTGACCATTTTTTCCACTTCCTCAAATGTGATCCTATTTCCATCATCATTCCTATCCCATTCTACCTCGAAATCTGAAACATTACTGATCGCATTTTCACCTACATTGAGCAACTCTTCAAAATATTCCCTCCATCTGCCCAAGGCATCCACAGTATTCACCAGCAGTTTTCCTGACCTGTCCAAGATACTTGTCATTTCCTTCTTGCCTCCCTTTCGAAGACTGCTAATTACACTCCAGAATGGTTTTCCAGCAGCTTGACCCATAGTCTCCAACCTGTTTCCAAAGTCTTCCCACGATTTCTTCTTGGATGCTGCAATTATCTGTTTGGCTTTGTTTCTTTCTTCAACATAACTTTCTCTGTCTACCTGGGTTCTGGTATGTAGCCATTTTTGATACGCCTTCTTTTTCCTTTTACAGGCTGCCTTGACTGTATCATTCCACCAAGCTGTTTGCTTCATCCTCCCTTTACACACTACTGTTCCAAGACATTCTTTAGCCACTTCTAGAACTGTGTCCCTGTACCTTGTCCATTCCTTTTCCAATGACTGTAATTGACTACATTCAACTAACCGGTACCTTTCTGAGATCGCTGTTATGTACTTGTGCCTGATTTCCTTATCCTGAAGTTTCTCCACTCTTATCCTCCTACATACAGACCTGACCTCCTGCACTTTCGGCCTCACAATCCCAATTTCACTGCAGATTAAATAATGATCAGTGTCATCAAAGAATGCCCTGACTACACGTGTGTCCCTCACAGCCTTCCTGAATTCCTGATCTGTTGTTATATAGTCAATGACAGATCTGGTTCCCCTGCCTTCCCAAGTATACCGGTGAATGTTCTTATGTTTAAAAAAGGAGTTTGTGATTACTAAGCCCATACTGGCACAGAAATCCAAGAGTTGTTTCCCGTTCCTGTTGGCCTCCATATCCTCTCCAAATTTACCCATAACCTTTTCATACCCTTCTGTTTGATTTCCAATCCTGGCGTTAAAATCACCCATGAGCAGAACACTGTCCTTGTCCTTTACTCTAACAACTACATCACTGAGTGCCTCATAAAAACTATCCATCTTATGTTGATCTGTCCCTTCACAATGCGAATATACTGACACAATCCTAATTTTCTTGCTAGACACTGTCAAATCTATCCACATCAGTCGTTCGTTTACATACCTTATTGCAATTACGCTGGATTCCATTTCTTTCCTGATGTAAAGCCCTACACCCCATTGTGCTATTCCTGCTTTGACTCCTGACAGGTAGACCTTGTATTCTCCCACTTCCTCTTCTTTCTCACTCCTTACCCGAATGTCACTAACAGCTAAAACGTCCAGCCCCATCTTACTTACAGCCTCTGCCAGCTCTACCTTCTTCCCAGAGTAGCCCCCATTGATATTAATAGCCCCCCATCTCATTACCATTTGTTTGCCAAGTCGTATTTTAGGAGTCCCTGGTTTGTCAGTTAGAGGTGGGACTTCGTCACCTCCAAAGGTCCGAGGCATTTTGCTCTGATTGTTGCCAGCATCATATTTAAAGTACCAGGGAAGCAGGTTGCTAGCCTTACTTGCCCCGAGTCCCATTGGGTTTTACCCCTAACGGCTGAGGGACTAACCAGTGGATTTGGTAGTCTTTGTCGTATGAGCACAAAGGTGACCACAACTCAGAATATGTTCGAGATGCCCAGCCTTATTCCAAAGTAACTGGTATCCCGACTGTCAGGACCACTTACTTGGCCACTCATACATTGCCCGTGGTTCATGAACTAGGACATGACTACAGGAACCCACACCATGAACTGCACTGATCTTCAAGCAAAAAGGGGCAAAGGAGGAAGGCCTACAGGAGGAATAACTGTCATAAAACTGGAACTAACAACAAGAACTACAACAATAAAACGGGAATGTACACTCCTGACAGCAACAAAACATGGTACAATAGTATCAGCACACTTCCAATTGAACAAAACAGCTATTGATATAATTAATTAAGCATTTCAAACCGACATTATCTTGCCGTGGACACTCACAAAAGTGTAGACTTTTACATACTCATACAATTTTTCAGTGCTTTCTGAATAGTAATTGAGGTTAAAAAATAATGTTAGTGCTTTCATTGTACAACGTAGAATATTTACACATTGTTTCAAATCTGAAAAAAACGTTGTGTACAGTTACAACACAGTTAACAGTTTTTCCTGCAGGTGATAATACTGAGTCTTCAAAGAGTTAATGAAGATCATTACTACAGTGGGTGCATGTAAGAAGGTAGGTGAGGGGGCAATGAGTAATGGTTGAGGACAGTGTACAATGTGATCAGAGGGTGCATAGAACATTTTGCATTTATTTTAATGTTAATTTAGGTATTGTGAAGTTCTTAGTCACTGTAGAGTTCGTTACAGGTGTCATAAAGCAAACATGGTAAATATCATGTCAAGAACTGACAGAGCCATTTTCTGATCATATTATTAGGTTGGTGCATAAGTTTGTAGTGTTTTTGTTTTGTATGTTGGTATTCGGGTGCTATTGGTTTCTTTATTGATTGTCATTTTTTATTTGTAGTTCACTGTTGCTATTTGAGTTTATGTATTGTCATTTCATCATTTGGAGATAGTGAGTGGAGCTGTGGATGCTAGACAATGGAATGCCAATTGGAGAAATTGGAACATTTCCCACATATTCTTCTGTACAAGTTCAATAGAGGGGTGACAGCAGTGAATGCAGCCAGAAACATTTGTGCCATGGGTAAGGACAATGCTATTGGACAGAGCGTAGCAATAAAATGGTTTTCTCATGTTGAGGAGGATCATTTTGACATTAGTGACTCTGCATGTTCAGGATGACGTTTGGGGTTTGATGAAGATCATTTAAATGCATTAACCCACAATGATTCAGTGATAGTACTTGAGAACAGGCAAATGTGATGAACTGTGATCATTCCAACATTGTGCAATATCTGCAAGCAGTGGTGTAGGTTTAAAAATCAGGTTTATGTATACTGCATGCTATAACCCAAAATCACAAAAATTAACAAGTGGCCAAATGTGCATCGTCAACTGGCTCATGAACAACACTAACCATTCCTATTCTGTATTGTCACTGGTGAAGAGAAATGGTGTCTTTAGGCCAATGTAAGGAAAAGAAAGGAATGGTTGAGCCCAAACAAAGCAGCAACTCCTTGTACAAAGACCTGGATGTGTCCACAAAAGATAATATTATGCATCTAATGGGACAGCAAATTGCTTCCCTGCGGTGTAACTATCACTGCTGACATTTACTGTCAACAACAAGAGGCCTTGCAGATGCAATCCAAGAAAAACAAACAGGAAGACTGTGTCAAGTGATGCTACTTCACAATAACACCAACCCACATTCTGCTAGACTGACAAAAATTACAATACAGGAATTTGGTTGGAAAGTTACTGAGTACCAGTCTTACTCACCTGATCTTGCGCCCTCAGATTTTCACCTTTCCCGCTCTCTATCAAAGATCCCTCAAGGAACTTTATTTCTGGATGAAAATGCGCTCCAAACATGGATCAGCAAGTTCTTCAGCTAAAAATCACATGATTTCTATAGTCATAGAACCGAAAAGTTACCCCATCTTTGGCACACTATATTACTAATAACTAAAGCCTCTTTTACGTGTATCTGTTATGTTTATTAAAGTTATGGCAATAGATTACAAACTTATGACCAACCTAATAATTTTTATAGGGAGAGTGAGAACCAGAAATGTTGGCTCCATGTAGTGCTTTACTCTAGAGTTGCCAGTTGCCAGGGAAGGCAATGATTGGAGAGTTTGGCGTGGACAGAGACAAAGGGCACACAAAAGTATGCTCTGTCCCTCTCTACACAGAATAGATCACTGCAGCTGCCTTCTTACTGGGACACCACTGCACTAAACAACAAATATTGCACTGTACATTGAACTTAAAGGTAAAATATAAGCAGCAATAGGAAGCAGGATCGTTGCAGCATTGCCTCACTGACACACTGATGAGCAGCACCGGCATTCCACACCCAGTCTTGTCTGACACTTACATTTTGATTCTTGAATTTTGTCTTAACCTTCATTTTTCTTTAAGCAGTTGGAGGGTGAGATTGCAGGTTTGCTGAGTTGGTGCCCAGAGTTTCAGGGTGCAAACCTCAGAGAGAACACAGGGGTCACTGCCATGCTGCATGATAAGTGTACTGGACACTCAAAAGTATAAAGTGAAACTCCAACCTCATAACATCAGTCCATTTATGCTCCAGAAGATGACAACTTATTTTGTTGGCAAATTATAATGCATGTCCGCTATCTAAACAGAGATGTTCCCTTGACAACTTTTCACACAGGACAATAAATTATGTTTCTACAAGCTGCCCAAAAGAGAATACTTTAATTTATTTATTACCGGATTAGTGTCAGGTGCACACACCCATCATCAGTGGTTTATTATATATTCTGGTTACTTAGTACACGTCAAAGATGTATGCCGATAATATTCACATAATTATCTATAAGCAGGAATCGTTGACCCTTCAAGGCTTTCTCTAAGGGACCAAAGGCAAAATAATTACTTTGGGAGAGATCAGGACTATAGGGTGGGTACTAAAGTGTCTACAACGTGTCTGTAATGGATGAGGCTGGCCTGCCAGATCAGCCGGCATCTTATGTCGAACTGCAGGCAGCACAGAACTTGGCACACGATTCCACAAAGGTGCTTTTCAAAAAAAAACCCTGTCCCATATGCATTCTTCATTCTCCCATGGATATTTACTGGTGTTTATCCTTCAGCAGCTACAAAAAGAATGACAGCACATTTCCCATTTGAACACATTTGGTAATAACGTCACCATATTTCATGTTTGCACATTTACCACACACATGGAAGATAGATACTAAGGCCACACTAATTCCTTGCCTACGTGTTGGTGCTTATATACCCATATCAGAGTTGTGTTACGTGACATTGATAATTAGTATATGAATTTGGGTATTATGTACTTGTCAATCGTGAAATCTTTCATGTCCAGAGATACTAGCCCTCAGCGATGCTATCTGATAGAAAGTGAGGAGGCACCTTATCTCAAGTGAGTATTTCCCAGTATAACTAAATCTCCTTGAAAAACTAGAATACTGAAGCCTTCACAACATATCAGAACTAAACCTGCCCTTGGTGGAATGAGCAATGTTGTTCTGAAGGTTCGAGAGCAGTCACCCTGTAGAGAAGAAATCTAAAGGAAATCATGGCACCAGTTCCTGAATGTTGTTAATCACTCCAACACATCAACTAAATTTGAGAGTCTCAGTAAGGAAGATTTCAAGATGTGCAACTGCCACCTTAGTGAAGAAAGCAGTGTCCACAAAGATATCATAAAAGTCTACATCTACTCTGCAAATCACTGTGAAGCACACGGCAGTAGGTACATCCCATTGTACCAATTTTTAGGGTTTCTTCCTGTTCCATTCACATACTGAGTATGGGAATAATGCTTCTTTAAATGCCTCTATGTGGTCTGTAATTAATCTTTCCTCATGATGCCTATGAGAGTGATAACTAGGGGTTGTAGTATATTCCTAGAGACAACATTTACAGCTGGTTCTTCAAACTTTAAGTTGACTTTGTCTGCTTCTGTTGCCGTCATCCATAGCTCCACTCACTATCTCCAAATGACAGAGTGACAATATGTAACCTCAAATAGAAACAGGGACTACAAATTTAAAAAAATTGTCAGTAAATAAAACCACAGCAACCAGAATATCAACATGTAAAACAGAAACGCTATAATCTTATGCGTCAACCCAGTACTAAAGAGACATTTCAGCTTTCTACCTGTTCTGGCATAACCACAAGTGCCAGAATGAAGACGCAGAACAGAAGACCAGAGAAGGGGGGTGAGGAAATGTTGGCCAGTGGTACGAGGAATTAACCACACTGCGCCAGGAGCACTCCCTGCGAGAAGTGAATATGAGTGCTGCGCCCGCCAGCCTCGGCCACTCAGATCACCTGACATTAGTGGAACATATTTGCAGAGCATGCTACAAGGACAACTGGTTGTGATCCTTATCAGTTCCTTGTCTGGGCTTTGCCTATAACAATGACTATTACTGTTTGCATGTTACCTGCTACGGCAATGTAACTCCAAAGTTAAGTATTGTCAGTTGCTTTATAGCATTCCGAGAACCTAACATCCTTAGGCACCCTATAAGCAACAAGTGGGCAAGACCACACAACTGGCGATGAGGTGTTACAAATAAACTACATGCCTGCTGGCCACAGACTTCTGTATCTTTTTCTTTTTTCTTCTTTTTTTTTTTTTTTTTTTTTTTTTTTTTTGTGCAGGCACCTTAATTCACTCTAGTCTTTACTTTGAAGGGGCGCATATTGCTTTAGCAGTTTCTTGTCGTTTTTGCTAATCAGTGGTTTCAGGTGGGTGTTTCTTTCTTTGCATATATTTTTGCCTATTTTTCTTGCCTCATCTTTTTGTTACATTTGTGTCATCCATCATCCATCATACCCCCCCCCCCCCTCCAGTCCTGCCCCCTACTCAGGCGCCACAGATGCAAGCGTTAGATGCCACATAGCTAAGGCAGATGTTTCAGTTTCAGTTCCAGACTCGACAAATACCCACATTACTCAACATGGTGCAGCTGTTACTACATCTACATCTACATTTATACTCCGCAAGCCACCCAATGGTGTGTGGCGGAGGGCACTTTACGTGCCACTGTCATTACCTCCCTTTCCTGTTCCACTCACGTATGGTTTGCAGGAAGAACGACTGCCGAAAAGCCTCCGTGCGCGCTCTAATCTCTCTAATTTTGCATTCGTGATCTCCTTGGGAGGTATAAGCAGGGGGTTGCAATATATTCGGTACCTCATCCAGAAACACACCCTCTCGAAACCTGGACAGCAAGCTAGACCGCAATGCAGAGCACCTCTCTTGAAGAGTCTGCCACTTGAGTTTGTTAAACATCTCCGTAACGCTATCACACTTACCAAATAACCCTGTGACGAAACGTGCCGCTCTTCTTTGGATCTTCTCTATCTCCTCTGTCAACCCGACCTGGTACAGATCCCACACTGATATGCAACACTCAGGTATAGGCCGAACGAGCGTTTTGTAAGCCACCTCCTTTGTTGATGGACTACATTTTCTAAGGACTCTCCCAATGGATCTCAACCTGGCACCCACCTTACCAACAATTAATTTTATATGATCATTCCACTTCAAATCGTTCCATACGCATACTCCCAGATATTTTACAGAAGTAACTACTACCAGTGTTTGTTCCCCTATCATATAATCATACAATAAAGGAACATTCTTTCTATGTATTCGCAATAGATTACATTCATCTATGTTAAGGGTCAGTTGCCACTCCCTGCACCAAGTGCCTATCTGCTGCAGATCTTCCTGGATCTCGCTGCAATTTTCTAATGCTGCAGCTTCTCTGTATACTACAGCATCATCCGCGAAAAGCCGCATGGAACTTCCGACGGTATCTACTAGGTCATTTATATATACTGTGAAAAGCAATGGTCCCATAACACTCCCCTGTGGTACGCCAGAGGTTACTTTAACGTCTGTAGACGTCTCTCCATTGAGAACAACATGCTGTGTTCTGTTTGCTAAAAACTCTTCAATCCAGCCACACAGCTGGCCTGATATTCCGTAGGCTCGTACTTTGTTTATCAGGCGACAGTGCGGAACTGTATCGAACGCCTTCCGCAAGTCAAGGAAAATGGCATCTACCTGGGAGCCTGTATCTAATATTTTCTGGGTCTCATGAACAAATAAAGCAAGTTGGGTCTCAACGATCGCTGTTTCCAGAATCCATGTTGATTCCTACAGAGTAGATTCTGGGTTTCCAGAAATGACATGATACACAAGCAAAAAACATGTTCCAAAATTCTACAACAGATCGATGTCAGAAATATAGTCTATAGTTTGGCGCATCTGCTCGACAACCCTTCTTGAAAACTGGGACTACCTGAGCTCTTTTCCAATCAGTTGAAACCTTCCGTTCCTCTAGAGACTTGCAGTACCTGGCTGTTAGAAGCGGGGCCAAATGCTTTCGCATACTCTGTGTAGAATTGAATTGGTATCCCGTCAGGTCCAGTGGACTTTCCTCTGTTGAGCGATTTCAGTGGCTTTTCTATTCCTTGGACACTTATTTCGATGTCAGCCATTTTTTTTTTTTTTCGTTCACGCGAGGATTTAGAGAAGGAACTGCAGTGCAGTCTTCCTCTGTGAAACAGCTTTGGAAAAAGGTGTCATCCTCTGTTTCAATGCCATTATCATCCCAGAGTGTCTGGATATGCTGTTTCGATCCACTTACTGATTTAACATAAGACCAGAACTTCCTAGGATTTTCTGTCAAGTCGGTACATAGAATTTTACTTTCGAATTCACTGAACGCTTCAAGCATTGCCCTCCTTACGCTAACTGTGACATCGTTACTTGTGCTTGAGTAGGCGTTGGCGCTACTTTTCTAAAATTGATTTGTGCAGCAGATATCTTCAAATATCGCTTGATGAAGTATCTCAAAAATTGTGTAGTAAATACTTACATGGGATTGTATAAATATTTGTGTTTGCCATTTTCCAACAGTATTTAGAACAGCTGACTGCACATGAGCCAAACTGTTAAAACTTTTTGGATGATATTGTAGTAGCAGGTCATACACCTGCCGAACACATTGCAAATTTATGTGCTTTGTTTCATGTGTTATCTGGAGTAGGACGCAGGTGTAGACTGGACAAGAATGATTTTTTTTTAAACCTGAGTTGCAGTATCTTGGTCATGTCATAAACAGTCAAGGTGTACATCCTCTTCAGTCGCATTTGTTAGTCATACGAGATTTGCCAGGTCCTCACAGAATTGATGTCAGTTTTAGGGAAAGCGAAATATTATATTCGGTTCATACCAAATGCCTGCACACAATGCTGTTCCATTGCATCGCTTGTGTCACAAGAATGTCAAGTAGCTTTTCAAAAACTTAAAGATGCATTGCTTAGTGATTGATGCTTAGTTCACTGTGAACCTGAAAATTCAGTTGCATTGCAAGTTGACACTTCCTCTTACAGAATCAATGCAGTGCTTTTGCACAGAATTGGTGGTAAGGACAGACCTATCGCTTTCACATTAAAAGTGTTGTCCAAAGCTCAGTGTAACTATTCACAAATTGAGAAAGAGGATTTGGCTATTGTGTATGGTGTCACCAAATTCCACCAGAAAATTCTACTAGTAATGGATTACAAGCCTTTTCAGTCCTTGTTTCATCAAACGAAACCGGTTTCTGTATGAACTGCCTAAAAATTGCAAAGATGGGCTTTGTTGTTGCAATACCAGTACAAGATTATGTACCATCTGACGCCTCAACATGGTAATGTGGATGCACTTTCACGTCTTCCAATTGGCCCTGATACAGACTTTGATGCTTCTGCTGCATCTTGTTGTCACATCGATGCTCAGGATTCTGAATTGCTTCAATCTTTTCTGCTGAACTATAAGAAAATTGCAAAGGCCACAGAAGCTGGTTCAGATTTGAACATTTTGATTAATTATATTCGCACATCTTGGCCTCACTCATTGCACAGCAAACACAACTCTTTAGTGCACCAATACTTTGCACACCGGCATAGCCTCGCTGTACAGAAAGGTGTGATTCTTGTTCAAGTGGCCAGTCACGTGTGTTGAACTCTAAACCTTTGCAAAAAGAAGTGTTGCTGTTATTTCATCAAGGACACTGGGGGATTGTTCATACAAAAGAGTTAGCACGTCAACACTGTACTTGGCAGGATATGGATGCACAAATAGAACAGATGACATCATAGTGTCACGCATGTGCGGAAAATCAGTCCGCTCTGCCACAAAAATTCTCTGCTTGGCCTAAGTCACAATTGCCATGGCAATGTGCGCAGATAGACTTTGCGGGACCTTTTTGAAACACCTGTTGGTTAATTGGGGTTGACTCATATGGCAAGTTTCCTTTTCCTGTGCCAATGAACTCGACAATGTCACATAGTACAATTCAGGCGTTGTCTTTTGCCTAGAAGGTTTACCTGAAGTAATAGTGTCAGACAACAGCCCTCAGTTCACGTCATGTGAATTTGAAACATTCTGTGAATGGAATGATATAGAGCATCTAACAAGTACACCGTTCCATGCACACTCAAATGGTGAAGTGGAACATTTTGTCCGGATATTCAGGCAGCAGATGGCCAAACTTCGCTCCGCACACCAGGGTTAAAGCCTTGCAACTGTTTCTCACCTCATTTTGCTCGCACCAAAGAGACGGACCATCGCCGGGGAAATTCCTTCACAGCCACCACCATCGCACACTGCTCAGCATCCAGCACTGCAGGAAGGCCGCAAGTATTGCTTTGCACCACACGATATTGTCTTTTACAGGGTTTTAGCAGCAGCAGACGGTGTGCATGAGGTGAGATCTTCCGTCGACTTTGTGCTTGCATGTATCTTCTTTCAGGTCCTGATGGCTTGCAGTGCCGCCAACAAAATCAGCTTTGGCTCTGTCATGTACACGATCTTTCAGTCTCTCTACCCCCAGATTCACGGGTCCAGAGGACAGTGCAGCCACAGTAGCCGCCAGAGGGTGTCATCACAACATAATGGGATGACCCCACAGAGACGGAGCCTTTGCCTCTTCCACTCCTCTTGTCCTACCGATGGAGCTGGACCTGCCCAAACTGCAGCAGTCACTGCCTTCTTCATCTGGTTCATGGCAGCATGATGTGGATGCTTACCCTTCTGGTCGTTTTCCGGAGGACGTTTCTATCAGAAGTCAGGCCAGACAGTGGGGTACGGCCAGAAGCTTGACGTCCCCTGCAACCACAGCTTCCGGCCTGTTGAGGTGCCCACACTCCACCATCTCCTTACACAACGATGTTCCGTTGCTTTAGGGGGGTGGAATGTTCTGGTGTAACCACAAGCACCGGAACGAAGATGCAGAATGAAAGACCAGAGAAGGCAGTGAGGAAACGTCAGCCAATGGTGCACGGAATTGGACTGCGCAGCACCAGGAGTGACGCCTGCAAGAAGTGAATATAAGCGCCACTCCTGCCAGCCTCGACCATTCAGATCACCTGACATTAGTGGAACGTATTTGCGGAGCATGCTACAAGAACAACTAGTAGTGATCCTAAGTTACTTGTCTGGACTTTGCCTATAGCAATGACTATTACTGTTTGCATGTTACTTGCTACGATGATGTAACTCCAAAGTTAAGTATTGTCAATTACTTTATAGACATAAAACTACTAATGTTATTTGTTTGGATTGTTGTATAGCATTCAGAGAACTTAGCATCCTTAGACACTCTATAAATGATGAGTGGGCAAGACCCCACGCTATCTGCCACTTAATTCTACATCTTAAAGGAAGTGGTGTCTGTCCTGAAATCACTGCACTTTTGGTATTCAGATTTTCCATTAGCAGAACAATTTCACTGAGACTCTTGTCCCTGCTTCAGTTACTTCATCATATTATGTGTATAAATATATAACATGTATGAGTAATGTGTATGAAGAGTAGAATAGGATACAACTGCAGGGAATGCAAGAGGTTTTTACAGGTGATTTAGGTTCTTCAGGAAAGGATACACACTACAGATGTATCGTATTAAAGATGAAAATGCAATATAGTTTTGGAAGGAACAAAATTTACGGAAATTTGGAAGGAATATTCTGAGGAGCTTTATACATTTAAGATGAAAATATGAAAACAGAGGAACAACATATAGATCAGAACATAAATTTCTTAGTTGTGCCACTGACATAGAAAGAGATAATAGATGCAATCAAAATACTTAAAAAAAGAAAAACAAAGCTCCAAGGATAGATGGAATAATGGTTGAACAATTTAAGATGGGGTACAATTGTAAAACAAGTACACAAACTCGTGACCAACATTTAAATTGAAGAAAGAATGCTATATAAGTGAAAAGAAGTGGTCATAGAACCAATACATAAAAAGGACAGTAAACAAGAATGCAGAAATTATAGAGGCGTTTCATTAGTTGGCACAAAATACTAAATCTTCTTCAAGATTCTCCATAAAAGACTGGAACCATATTTAAGAGATATTTGTACTGAAAGAAGGCATATCAAAATATTGAGAGTACAAGAAAACAATGGCAATATTGTTTGTTGATTTTAAGAAAGCCTATGGTAGCATAAACAGAAAAAAGTTGTGCGAGAAAATGCAAAAGTTTGGAATACCAAAGTTCACAAATCTTGTGAAAGTTACACTGGAAGGCTCAAAAGCAATAATACCCACTGAGTGGCTTATTACAATCTGAGTGCAAATAGTACCCCATGGATAAAATCTTTATTGATTTTGTGGGGATCCTTCCCCATGGTAAGAAAGGAAATCTTTATATTCCTGTGGTCGTTGACACATACAAGTGAAGTGTTTGGCTCATTCCTAGCTGGGGGGGGGGGGGGGGGGGGTTATTGCTGCTATTACTGCTAGACACCTCACCAATATCATCTCCTGGTTTGGCCCTCATAAGGCTCTGGTGAGTGATAATGGACTGGCGTTTGTTTCTAAACAATTTAAACAGTTTTGCTTTCGCAATGCCATTAAGCACATCACTATCACACCATATTATCCTCAGGAATCCTTTGCCGAAAGAGTGAACCATACTCTTAAGTCGAGCTTGCTTATATACCATGACAAGTCCCTGAATAAATGGAATACTACACTTCCTTGGCTCAATTTCAGGTTTAATTCTGCTCAATACGGAGCTTCAAAGGCTGCTCCTGCCCCCCTTATGTTGCCTTATCCCCTCAACTCTCCACTATCTAACATGTGGAATATTAATGATCTTCTGTCACTTCTATCACTCCTGATACCCTTGAGGAACATTGGGAATGGGCTAGGAACAATACCGTATTATCCCATTGTCTAGCATTATAAAAAGGGCATTATAAAAAGGGCAAGGTAGGGGATAAGATCTGCATTAGAAATGATGCCAGGCATGCTCAGGGTGGCATTGACTTGGTAAGTTCACCCCCCCACTTTATTGGCTCATCTTCCATTGTTCAGGTTTTGGGTCCAGTTAACTTGCTGGTCAAGGATTTACCCACAGGGAAGATCTTCAGAGTCCACCTTAGTCAAGTTACACCAGTTAGTTAGCTTCCCGCCTTTTCTCAAAGGGGGGGGGGGGGGAGGGGGGGGGGAGAATAATTGGTTTAATGGGAGGAGGTTGAGCCATGGTGGCTCCAATCTTGAAGGTATGGCATTCCACTGGTGCCTCTTACTACTTAGGTTGCCAATATCGATTCAGTCGCGTGTATTTGGTCGAGGTGTGTGTGTGTGTGTGTGTGTGTGTGTGTGTGTGTGTAGTTGGTTTGGTGGGGCCTGGAGTGGAGTTGGCTAAGGGGCACGTACCTGGCAAGTTGCAGTTTTTGCGGCACTCTGGCTGTCCAGTGCGGGCCTTAAGAAACGGTGTAAAGTTACATCGGTCAGGGGAGAGCCTGGCCGGCTCACTTAAGAACTGGTAGCAGGGGGTGGCACTAAGACACATGTCATTGCATGCAACCTGGTCAGCAAGTTCCTGGCATACTCTGGAAACGATCATCTGCATGGGTTGGAGGCAATAATGCCCTAGTTGGAATCCTGCAAGTCACGACTTCTTCACATCAGAGTGGAGTTAAGTGTTGTTTTCTTATTTAGAGTACCAGATATTGTAAGGCCATGCCTGTGTTATATGGACTTGGACCTGTTATATTAATATGCCTACCAGCATTTGAGTGCAGGACTATCAATCAGTGTTACTAATTGCAATTTGTGTTCTAGGCCATATTTCATGCAAATGTAAGAGTATTCCCTGTAATAGGTTTTGTGAAGGGAGAAAATTGTGACTGGATCTGTGTTGGAGGCAAGGTGATACATGTGTATGTTTGTGTTATTGTGCCAGCAGGCACTGATATGATCCCTCATGAATACTAGTAATTTTTAAGGAGTGTTAAGTTTAACCGTATTGGTACCTGCTCTGAGACAAAGGGAATGAGAGAGAGAGAGCTCAATATTAAGTTGTTTCAGTATTGTTTCCTTCCTTTTTAGCTTATAACTTAATACATCAGAAATTTTGAAGAGCTGCATACTCGTTAAAATGTAAATCTCACTTTTCTGTGACCTTAGCTTCTTCCAATACAGAATTAACCACAACTAAACAAGCTTTGAATTTGTCTAAATAAATTCTTTTATTGACTCAACAAGTAGCAGAGGCAATGAGATGTTGAAAGTCACATTAGCACTGCAGTTTGACTGGTGTGAAACATTTGTCGTGTGGAGTGCACGTGGAGAGAAAGAAGGTGGGGAGTGGATAGAGGAATGGGCGGTGGACAGCTTGTACGGAAAGGCAGCAGATATGGGGGTTATTCCCCTGTGGAAAGCTCAGGTGCACAACCTGTCTGATACAACCACCCAGCACAGCCTACTTCAGTTCCACCACAGGGTTCTCCTATCTTATCAACTGTGAAAGCAGTCATGCCATTTACCAACTCTGCTCCAATTTCTGCAGTGTTTAATGAGGACATGAGCACCTTCCAGCTGTCACCCTGGATAAATAGTCAGTGCTTAAACTGTGGCCAAGAGCAGTCACTCAAGGCCTGGAACACACAGATAAGCACAACATGCTTGATTTCAACAGCTTCTTCATAAATCATGCCATCAGGATTCACACTCCAAACATCAGCTTAGAATAATTTAGATGTTTTCCTTCAATTCTATTAATTCTCCTACCCTAAATCTCTATTAGACTCCTACCACACACCCAACTCTATCCCACTCCATGATCTTAATTTCACCCTTGCTGTACTCATATCCTCTTCCCTACAGTCTCCCCCTCCCATTTCACCCCACATCATTGTATGCTTCGTTCCACAAGGTTTCCAATGCCTTATTTAAATCCTTTTATTGTATTTTTCAGCCTCAGTCACAAAAGTGGTATCATGCCAGTTGGTTGGTTGGTTTGTGGGGGTTGAAGGGACCAGACTAAAAAGGCCATCGGTCCCTTTTTACACAACCACGAAACACCCACAAGGAACAAAAACAAGAAATGGAGATGACAAGGGATGACACAGGACAAGAAAGACACACACAGAGACCAGACAAAAGGAATTACAAGCACACAGAATGTTACAGTGGTTGGCCGACCATGGAAACGAAAAAGGAAAAGCAAACCACCTAAAGACACACTAAAAATCCCAATCTAAAACAGTAGGCCAAAGGCCACAAGCAAAGCACAAGAGAGACAAACCCTCAGATCAAGCAATAAAAGCTCCCAGCTCAAATAAAACTCAAAACTAAGTCTGCCATTGCAGTGTCATCTGTTAAAAGTGCAGAGAGCGTATCAGGCAGCGCAAACGTCTGCCCGAGAACAGTTAAAAGCAGACAGTCCAGCAAAATATGGACCACCGTCAATGCTGAACCACAGCTACAGAGAGGTGGGTCCTCGCGGTGCACTAAATAACCGTGCAATAGCCAGGTGTGGCCAATGCGTAGCCGGCAGAGTACAACGGAGTTCTTGTGAGAGGCCCACAAGGAGGAGCGCCACACACCGGTAGTCTTCTTGACGACCTGAAGTTTGTTGGGGAAGGCTGGGTGTGCCATTCTTCACTCCAGGTACCAAGTACCTTCTGCCGCAAAACTGACTGGAGATCTCACTCCAAAAGGCCAATCTCCAGGGCCGCACTGACAGCCTATGTGGCCCGCGTGTCAACATGTTCATTACCCGGGATGCTGACACAACCCAGGGTCCACACAAAAACCACAGAGCAGCCGCAACAGGCAAGAGTATGGATGGACTCCTGGATAGCCATCACCAGACGAGAGCGAAGAAAACACTGGTCATAGCTCGTAAACCGCTCAGGGAGTCACAACTGATAACGAAGGACTCACCTGAGCAGGAGCGGATGTACTCTAGGGCACGAGAGATGGTGACAAGCTTTGTAGTGAAAACACTGCAGCCAACCAGTAATGAGAGTGGTTCAGATTGTTCCCCAAGAGTAAAAGCATACCCAAGTCGACCCGCAACCATCGAACCGCCAGTATAGATGACAGCAGAGCCGGGAAATGTGGCAAGGATGGGAAGAAAGCGTCGGCAGAGGGCCCCAGGAGGGACTGAGTCTTTCGAGCCTTGTGTCAAATCCAGCTGAAGGCCTGGGCGGGGCACACACCGCGGGGGGATAGATATATGGGCCCAGTAAAGAGGGGGGAGAGGGAAAAGCTCAAGCCCAGAGAGAAGAGACTGGATGCGAACCACAATCAGACACCTTGACTGGGGCCGCCATTTGGGAAGAGGACGACGAAGTTGGGGAACAGCAGACAGCAATTTGGATGCCTGGGCAAGCTACAAACATGTGCAGCATAAGTGGCCAGTACTCGTTGGTGCTGGATCTGCAATGGAGGGTCACCAGCCTCCACACGGATGCTGTTTACAGGGCTTGTGCGGAAAGCTCCAGTTGCAAGTCGGATCCCACAGTTAAGTATGGGGTCACGCAACCGCAACACGTGAGGCGATGCCGAACCATAAGCCAGGCTCCCATAATCGAGATGGGACTGAATCAACGCCTGATACAGTCTTAGAGGGGTAGACCGATCGGCACCCCAGCTGGTGTGACTCAAGCAACAAAGAGCGTTAAGATGGCGCCAGCATGTTTGTTTAAGCTGTAGAATATGAGGGAGCCAAGTCAACCGAGCATCAAAAAGCAAGCCCAAAAACCGAAGCGTCACCAACATGGCAAGAGGTTCACCATCAAGATAAAGCCATGGCTCAGGGTGAACAGTGCGATGCCGGCAGAAATACGTGACACAGGTCTTGGCGGCCGAGAACTGGAAGCTGTGTGTGACAGCCCAAGACTGCACCCTGTAGCTGCCTTTCAGCAACCACAATGCCAGTGGAGCTATAGTACACGCAAATGTCACCAGCATACAAAGAAGCCGATACGGATGTTCCCACAGCTGCAGCTAGCCCATTGATAGCAACTAAAAACTCAAGACAGAGCCTTGCAGGACCCCATTCTCCTGGACTCAGGAGGAACTATGGAAGGGACCAACTTGCATGCGGAAAGAACGAAGCGACAGAAAATTTTGAATAAAAAATCGGGAGCGGGCCCCCAAGACCCCATCCATGAAGCGTGGTGATGATGTGATGTCGCCATGTCGTATCATATGCCTTCCACATGTCAAAAAAGACAGCTACCAGATGCTGACGACGGGCAAGTGCCATGCAGATGGCAGACTCCAGGCAGACTAGATTATCGGTGGCAGAACAGCCCTTACGGAAACCACCTGGGTACGGAGCCAGAAAGCCACGAGACTCAAGTAGCCAACTCAATCTCCGGTTCACCATGCGTTCGAGCAACTTGCACGGAACATTTGTGAAGCTAATGGGGCAGTAGCTGTCCAACTCCAGTTGGTTCTTGCCAGGTTTCAACACGGAGATGACGATGCTTTCCCGCCATTGTGATGGGAACTCACCCTCAACCCAGATACAGTTGAAAAGGTCTAGGAGGCATCACTGGCAGTTCACCGAGAGGTGTTTGAGCATCTTATAGTGGATGCAATCCAGCCCGAGAGCCATATCAGGGCAAGTGGCACTTTGGAACTCCCACTCACTGAATGGAGCATTATACAATTCGGGGTGGCGCATATGGAATGAAAGATTCCGACGTTCCAACTGCTCTTTTGGGAAGTGGAAAGCCAGAGGGTAATTTGTAGAAGCGGACTCTGAGCATAATGCTCTGCTAAGAGTTGTGCAATCATGTCAGAGTCAGTACAGACTGCTCCATTCAGGGAAAGCCCAGGTACAATGACGGGGGTCCGATAGCCATAGTCACCTAATCTTGGCCCAAACCTGCGATGGACAGGTACAGATGCCAATGGTGGAGACATACCTTTCCCAGCACTCCTCCTTCCATTGGTAAATAAGGTGCCGGGCTCGGGCACGGAGCTGCTTAAAGGGAGGTGCTGCTTATGACGTTGGAGGGCATGGCTGCGATCACGAATCGCCTCAGCAAT
This sequence comes from Schistocerca piceifrons, assembly GCF_021461385.2. Taxonomy (NCBI): domain Eukaryota; kingdom Metazoa; phylum Arthropoda; class Insecta; order Orthoptera; family Acrididae; genus Schistocerca; species Schistocerca piceifrons. The sequence goes on along the minus strand of NC_060139.1, from coordinate 935,679,158 downwards.
CTCTGGTGACCACCAATGCACAGTGCTCCACCGAGGGGACCCAGAAGAACAGGGAATTGCAGATTCCGCTGCAGAAATGACCGTGGTGACCGTGTGAACCACCACATCAATGGCATCATGAGAAAAGAGGCTCAATAGTGGCAATGGAGGCGAACGAGTCCCAGTCAGCCTTATTCAAAGTCCATATTGGACGGCGCCCAGGTGAGTGATGCTGGGGCAGTGACAGAAAGATCAGAAAGTGGTCACTACCACAAAAATTGCCATGCACACTCCATTGGACAAACGGTAGAAGGGCAGGGCAGCAGACCGAGAGGTCGATGGCTGAGTATGTGTGCCACACTGAAATGTGTGGAGGCACCATTATTTAAAAGAGAAAAGTCAAGCTGTGCCAACACTTGCTCAAAGACAGTGCCTCAGCCTGTTGACACCAATCCACCCCACAAAGAGTTATGGGCGTTGAAGTTGCCCAGTAATAGAAAAGGAGGTGGCAGTTGGGCTATCAGTGCAGTCAGTACATGCTGTGAGACATCACCATCTGGTGGAAGACAGATCCTGCACACGGTAACAGCCCATGACGTCCACACCCTAACAGTGACAGCCTCTAAAGGCATTTGAAGAAAGAGAGTTAAGGATGTAGATGCAGACTCCACCAGATACCCTCTCATAAGCTGCCCAATTCTTATAATAACCCCGATAGCCACGGAGGGCGGGGGTTCCCAACACCGGAAACCAAGTTTCCTGGAGAGCAAAGAAAAAGAAAGGGTGAAGGCTGAGAAGTTGTCAGAGCTCAGCAAGGTGGTGGAAAAACAGCTGCAGTTCCACTGGAGAACGACATTGTCCATGGCCGAAAAAGGCGTGAAGGGACTGAGGAGGCAGATTACGCCGCTGGATCATCTACCACCACCAAAGGAGAGCTGGAATCAAGGACCACTGCATCTGAGGAAGAGGCGAGATTGAGGTTGTTGGGGGCTGCCAAAATCTGCAAATCGTCCTCAGACGCAGAACTGTAGTAACACATGGCACAGAGCCAAGCTGAACCTCTTCCGTCTTGCCCAGCTTCTTCTTCTTCTTCCCTCCTCTCGCTGCTCCTTAGGAGCAACCTGGGAGGGAGTCACAGGAGGGGGGCCAGGGACATAAGAAGAGCAGGAAGCTCTGCGATCTGCCACTCCTGGCTCCTTGAGCCACTGACTGATGTCAGCTGCTGCACTGGAGAACGCCTTAGAAGGTAGACTTCCAAGGGACCCTTTCCGTGCGAGAGAAGCCTGAGGAGGCTGGTGTTCCTTCGGCAGGTGGGTGGGGGGGTGGGAGTCCGATATCTCCATCAATTTGGGGGGTTGGTCTCCCAAAGGAGGTACCTTGAGAGTACCAAAAGAAGCAGTGTTTCCTATCACAGACATGGGGGAAGAGCTAGGGCAGCCCTGAGAGCCCACTGGAGGCTTAACAACCGCAGGGACAGCCGTCGCCATCAGGAGCAACGAAATCGCAGTCACAGCATACGATGTAGTCATCTGCACAGGATGAAGCCGTACATATTTCCTCTTCACATCCTGATAGGTGAGCCTGTCCAGAGTTTTTATTTCCATGATTCATCACTCCTTATGGAGAACAGGGCAGCCAGGCGAACAGGGGGAGTGGTACTTCCCACAGCTGCCCAGGTGCAGAGGACGACTGCAATCCCTGCATGTGGCACTGGAAGCACAATGAGGTGACATGTGAGCAAACTTCCAACACTTGAAGCACCGCATAAGGGGAGGGATGTATGGTTTCAAGTCACAACAGTAAACCATCACCACGACCTTTTCAGGCAAAGAGTCACACTCAAAGGCCAAGATGAAGGCACTGGTAGCAACCCTGTTGTCTTTGGGTCCCCTGTGCACGTGCCAGATGAAGTAGACACCTCGTCACTAAGTTGGCGTGTAGCTCCTCATCCGACTGCAAACAGAGGTCGCGATGGAAAATAAGACCCTGGACCAAGTTAAGGCTTTTATGAGAAGTAAACGAGACGGGGATATCACCCGGCTTGTCACAGGCGAGCAATGCCCGCAACTGGGCTGAGGAGGCCGCTTGGATCAAAATCGCCCCGCTGCGCCGCCACTTCCCCAAACCTATCTTCAAGGTGGTCTATGAAAAATTGGGGCTTCATTGCCTGAAAGGTCTCTCCATCAGTCCTGCAGCAAAGTAGGTACCAAGGCGAATACGGCTCACGAGACTGGGTCGCCCTATGGTCCTCCCAAGGCATGGCCAGGGAGGGGAACGATCGGGGAATCATAGGTCACAGCATCAAATTCATTTCATATGCGCTTCGAGACTGCTGGGGCCAAGCTACCACCAGCTTGATTCAATTTAACCTGTTTCTTTGCTGGTCATCTGCCTTGATGCCACCCATTCCAACTAGGGGCTCCCCCATGGGTGCCACCCAGCCTCAGCAAGGGCCACACATCGGTGTGCCATGTGACAGATATTATTTCCAATGGCCATTGCCGGGAGTCCTGGTGCCCCAGAAAGATGGGCACCTACTCCTTGGCATATGCGGGGAGGTCTCAGCTCTGGCATCAGCAGTGCGATCCCTATGTTGTCAGGGGGCTACCACCAAGAGGGTGCATGACAACCCCACCACCACGGACTGGCTTATGGCGAGGGATTTCGGGTGCTGAAATGGTCCAGAATTGTCATGGGCGCAAAGGATGGTACGGCGCAGGAAACGAGAAGTAGGCAACCCATAAGATGTTGGGTGCAAAGCCTGCTACACGACAATAAGTAGCATGCAAGATTTTGGTGCACAATGGACAAACAAAAAAATGCCATGTAAGGTGTTCTTCCCCAAATGGCACACACTAGCAACAGAAATTTGGAAAAGATGGAAGTCGAACCCGAGAGGGGACCCCAACACACAAAGGCAGAAATGTGAGAGACTCCTTTTAGTCACCTCTTACGACAGGCAGGAATACTGCAGGCCTATTCTAACGCCCGGACCTGCAGGCAGAGTATCACCACCAGCTTGGACTTCTTAACAAGTTGTTAGCAGTTGATTAGGGCACATAACATAGAAACCAGTCATAGCACAACTTTGATGAGTTACTACGTAATGCACTCAGATCATCTGACAATTCGTTAAGGAGTCGAAACCTCTTATGACACCATTTGTATCACCAGGGGTGAAAAATACAATAAAAGAATTCAGTTCACAAAATGGTCACTGGGTTCCTCAAAGGCAGAATGGCTAGTCAGTGTATGTCTAAATAATTCTCAGTACTATACCCACATAAATTTTTGGTTCGAACTCGTGATTTGAATGACAACACCCGCACTCTTCAGTGAAAGTTATAATTTAAATTTTTCCCAAACTACAAATCGAAACAGCCTCAGAAGCACCACAAATGCCTCCCACCTCCCCCCCCCCCCCCCCCACACACACACACACACACTCTCCACCCCACGAATCATAGCTCTAGTCAAAGAACCAACTTACCTGAATCTGCATAACACTCCATCGTTTTTTACAAAAATAAACACTGCCTGTTAATCATGCAATTAATTTCCTTTATGCACTGCATGCAGCCATGAAGGAGGCTCTCACTCAATAGATTGGCAGATCCAGCAGGCAGGCAGCCCCTGCATGTCTCAGCACCATTAGCATGACATGATGCCATCAAGACTGGCCACCAAGTGGCTACCATGGAACCTACACATCGGCGTGCCATGTGACAGATAATATTTCCAACATTACTCCGCTGCAGGTAGCTCTATAAGCCGGCAACAGGACAGCACGAGTCAGACAGGCGTCAAGAGCATCTTCTAGTCTGAGCAATGGCTGCTACTAACCCCACCAAACAGGACTTCTATCGTTAAGGACAAACGCTGCTATCAGAAGTAATTATCATTTCTTCTTCCAGACACTCATGCGAGCTGATACCCAGAGCAGCAGCACAGTGTGCTCATCAGTTGTGATGTTATTCTGAATTGGACGTTTTGGTCTTCGGCTCCAAACTCTTACATGCTACCTTACTGAACCTAAATCAGAACAATCCCCATCCTTGGACTCAGATATAAAGGCATGAACATAGCACCCAGCCAGTGATCATCTTCAGCGTCTATCAAGTGCTCATTCCCAGCTACAAGGTGTGTTTAGTTCCACACAGAGCATCCTGCCAGTATTTTCCCTGTGAACTTATTCTCCGACTACTGCCATTTGCACTTAAGAGCCAATCCGACCTTATTGAGATCTACATTTATTTTGTACATATTGCATTAGTCTTGTTACCGTATTCTTGGCCTTTATTTCCTTACTGTCGATGCAAACATCTTTTTTCAATTAACTTGTTATATCCTGGATATTGTTACCCAGTGTCATAGAGAGCAATATTTCATGTCCTCTAGGAACAAGGGCACATAGCATTTATAATGGTGAACAAGAAACACACAAACAGACAACAATGTTTATTGAATTTTGCCACCTTACATATTCATCACATGTATTACTGGCCATTCCCATATAAATTTTATTTAAATTGACAATGTAAATTGGCAATGTGCTCCTCCCCCCCCCCCCCCTCCCCCCCCCCTCTCTCTCTCTCTCTCTCTCTCTCTCTTTCTCTCAAGATAAATATAACGTACTTTGACAAGGGCTGTATTATTATAATACATACATGTTAAAATTATGAAATTGTACATGTGCAAAGATATATATATGCTACAATACCAAACACAACAGTTCAGTTTTTACATGTGTGATTAATGATGTCACTCAACAAATAAAATGTTATTAATATCTGAAAAGTCATCTGTAATTTTAAAAATATCACTTATTAACATTTTATTTCAACAAGTTAAAAATAGTTTTACTGGAACATATAATTGGAACACACAGTAACCATAACCATAATCATCACTTGAAAAAATAAGGTGGCAAACAGTCAGTAGATTACAATGAACACAACTTAGAGCCTCTCATCTTCATTGGAAAAATAAAATAAGAAAATACAGTCTCTCACTAAACATTACATATGATTCTTCACTTACTATGAGAATTTTTTTCAAGTAAAATTGTCCACTCATAAATTTTCCACTTGGTAAGATTAGTGACAAAAATAAATCATTTTAAAATTAGTTCATAAATATTCCTACACATTTGTACTTTTAGTCATCCAAAAAATCAGCACACTTTCTGAAAGCATTGCTCAAAGATATTTGCTTTCACCACTAGCAAACCTATCATTTAATAATTGAGCTTTCTTGAAAATTGCCTTCTTTTGTGCCTCATCAAATCTGTTTGCCTGCAGGTCAACATTTCTGTCAAATGGCCTCCGTTCTTGCTTACTGTCACTGTTTTTTTTCTGTAATGAAAACATAACACCGTATATAAATGAAAGAATATGTTTATAAGAGTAATATAAATGACACACTCCAATAAAACACTGAAAGACGATGTGTAGCACTATTAGCTCATATTATTTTGGAAATAAAAGTGCTACACTTATGAAGAGCATTGGCAATGACAACCTTTTACATATGAAAACTAAACTGAAGTCTGTGGTGCTGCTGTTGTATTAGGTGCTGACCTGCTGACTGAACACTTCATGCTCTACCTAGACCATCAATGAATAGCAATACTGGAAGGACATTTGGACACTATGCCAGATCTGATATTTAGCACTTGGTAATACAGAATATAGTATCCAAACTGCTTTTCTTCTGATAATAACCACCAACAAATCTCTGAAATTTTTCACTACTCCACTTATTTATGGTGCCAGTTCTTGACCACTCAACAACGAGAAGTATCCTATGTTGCAAAATTTCAAAAAGTAATATACCTAGTTAAAAATAATGAAGAATTGCTTGAATATTCTGCTAATCGAAATTAATATTGTATTAGTATACTCAGCAGTGATTTCAGTCTTATTTATATTTTTGTCAACGACTCAGTGCTCCAACTCAACAACAGTTGGTTACCATTGTTCCATTCAATGATGGGAACGTAGATACAGGGTTTTCAAAGTTTTATCTGTCTACAGGAGGCAGTCAAAAATTTGGAAACACCAAAAGCACAACACATTACCAAGCCTAATGCCATGCAGGAAAACTGTTAGCATTCAAAACAGCTTCCACTCATCATGGAATGGATAAATACAGATCCTGTATGGTTTTCAAGAGAATCTTGTACCAGTCTTCCTCCAAAACAATGTCAAGATCAAGTAATGATGAAAACAGTGGAAAGTGATTACACACCCTTCGCTCCAGAGTAGACCACAAAGGCTCAATAATATTGAGATCTGGTGACTGTGTTGATCAGGAGAATGTAACAATTTATCCTCATGCTCAGAAACCAGAAAACCAATCCTGCACAGTGAGAAAAAGGGGCCTGTCATCTTGGAAGACAGTGTCATCACAGGGGCGACAAACATTGTATTTTGGGATGGACCTGATCAGCCGAAAAGGTCCATAATACTTGGCAGTAACGCACTCTTGCAGAGTAGCCATGAGGGCCACAGAATACCATGATGGCTCCCCAAATCACCACCAAACTTCTGCTATGTTTCGCTCTTAACAGCAAGCTTCAGCAGCACAGGCATGGGACAGCCTACACCAGTTGTAAACTTGGACAGAAGTTGCAAACACTGTGAAACAAGACTCAGCCAACTAAATGACATTCATTAATTGCTTCAAACTTCGGCAGCTCATTTTCCTGTTATGGTTATTTGCATCACTCATGCGGTTTTGGAATTCCAGCATGCCCTGCAATTTGCAGCTTTGGGAGCACTCTTGGTGTTGTTTTTGTGCTGAGAGTTCTTCAGTGTGACACTCCGTGCTGTAGTTATTTTTGCAGCTGTTGTCATCACATTTTTTGACACAATCCTCTTCCATGAGTGTCTGGCACGATCATTCAGCACACACTTTTGCCCACATTGCCACATGGTGGATGATGTTTCTCCACTTTCCCTGCATATGGTGTAAATCTTCAGTAAGGTACCTCCTAAAACACCAAACGCTTTGCCTACCTTGGTTAAGAAAGCAGTACCCACCATAAGAGCATCAACTATTTGCCCATGTTCGAATTCACTTAACTCCAATGTAATGCACTCGCAACTACACAGAACACTGTTCTGACCATGACTGAGACTTGCAATGTACTAAGGGCACTGCAGGGAGCCATTCATGGTCAAATATGACAGCACCACCTGCAGGCTTGGCAAGCATCTGCACATCTGCATTTATTTTCAACCATGCATTTCTCGCAGTGTTTCCATATTTTTATCCAACCCCATAAATTTAATTGCATATCCTGGGTTATAAAACAATACAAAATGTATGCATTTTTGACATTAATAAAATTTTATCATGGTAGTTTCTTTCTTATTTTTCATAATGAAGCATCTATTATATTTAAGTACATCATATGTAATCAGATACAAGTCTTATGGTCCTTTTAGGCGCAGAAACAATATTATCTAATGAAAATCTGCCCCTTGTATTTACTACTAGCTTAGTGCCTGCTGCTTCACTCATATACAATGTATGGGCTCTGCAAATTATTCTCTCTGCTTTTCTTCAATTGAATTTTTTATGTTGTTCACAAACTGCAAAATCATCTAAACTTTCCATACTAATTAAGGCTATAGATGTATGCTCTTTTCTGGATGTAATTCTGAGCAGTGATTCTGGTAGCTGGAGTCAAAGGTTTTTGTTAATCATGCCTTTTGCTTTCTTGTAGTGATATTTCCATAGAAACTTTCATCCCATAACACATATTTCTTTATATCAAACCAAGAAGTGAAATACCAATTTTCATAGATTTACCTTTAAATTTTTTAATATAACAAAATATTTTCACAAAGTTTTTCATTCCCTTTTTCACTCCCTCAGGGGGTTCAATTTCCAAAAACACCAAAACACGTACCTTTTTTTTTCTTTTTTTTTCTTTCTGTTCTGTGTGAGAACTCAAATACCAGTATTCATAGATGTGGCTTTAAAAACACTTTAGTAGTTCTTTAATAACGATTTATTTTCAAAAAACTTTCACTCACTATTTTACCATCTTAGAAGTTTAATTTGCAAAAATGCTGAAAACCATTTTTTTTTAATTTCTGACTGAGAAACCAAACACCAATTTTCATAGCTCTAAGTTGAAAATTGCCTTAAAACAACATATCTTCAAAAAGCTTTTCATCCTCTTAGGAATGGAATTTTGACAATCCCTTCTTAAACGATACTTAAAAATATAAGATATACATCCTCTTCTATCATTAGTGGTTTGGACTAACATAGAAGAAAATACAAATTTTCATAGAGTTAGCTTAAAAGTGCTTGCATAAAGAAATATTCCTATTTCAACCCATAGAGGTTGAATCCAACTCCATGAACCAAGGACCTTGCTGTTGGTGGGGAGACTTGCGCACCTCAGCGATACAGACAGCCATACTGTAGGTGCAACCACAATGGAGGGGTATCTGCTGAGAGGCCATACAAATGTGTGGTTTCTGAAGACGGACAGCAGCTTTTTCAGTAGTTGCAGGGGCAACTATCTGGATGACTGACTGATCTGGCCTTGTAACGCCAGCCAAAATGGCCTTGCTGTGCTGGTGCTGCGAACAGCTGAAAGCAAGGGCGAAACTACAGCTGTAATTTTTCCCACGGACATGCAGCTCTACAATATGGCTAAATGATGATGGTATCCTCTTGCATAAAATATTCCAGAGGTAAAATATTCCCCCACTCGGATCTCCGGGTGAGGACTACTTAGGAGCATGTCATCAGGAGAAACAAAACTAGCATTCTACAGATTGGAGGGTGGAATGGCAGATCCCTTAATCGAGCAGGTAGGTTAGAAAATTTAAAAAGGGAAATGGATAGATTAAAGTTACATATAGTGGGAGTTAGTGAAGTTTGGTGGCAGGAGGAATAGTACTTCTGGTCAGGTGAATACAGGGTAATGCAGGAGTAGGCTTAATAATGAATTTAAAAAAATTGGAATGTGGATAAACTGTTACGAACAGCATAGTGAACACATTATTGTAGCCAAGATAGACATGAAGGCCACACCCACCACAGTAATATAAGATTATATTCAACTAGCTCCAAAGGTGATGAAGAAATATATGATGAGATAAAAGAAATTATTCAGATTGTTAAGGGAGGCATAAATTTAAGTTATGGGGGACTGGAATCCAATAGTGGGAAAATGAAAATGAAGAAAAATAGAAAGTGAATACGGACTGAATGAGAAAATCCCCTGTACAAATTTTCACAGAACATAATTTAAGCTAACACTTGGTATAAGAATCACGAAAGAAGGCTGCCTATGTGGAGGAGACCTGGAGACACCGGAAGGTTTCAGATTGATTATATAATGGTAAAACAGAGATTTCGGAACCAGATTTTTAATTTTACAATTTCCTGGTGCAGATGTGGACTCTTGACCAAAATTTATTGGTTATGAACTGTAGATTAAAACTGAAAAAAACTGCAACAAGGCTGGAATTTAAGGAGATGGGACCCAGATAAACTGAAAGAACAAAAGGTTGTAGAATGTTGCAGAGAGAGCATTAGGGAACGATTGACAAGAATGGGGAAAAGAAATACAATATGAGAAGAATGGGTACCTTTAAGAGATGAAATCAGCATCAGAGGATCAAGTAGGTAAAAAGATAAGGGCTAGTAGAAATCCTTGGGTAACACAAGAGATATTGATATTAATTGATGAAAGGATAAAACATACAATCAGAGTAAATGAAGCAGGTGAAAAGGAATACAAACGTCTCAAAAATGAGATGACAGAAACTGCAAAATGGCTAAGCAGAGATGTAGAGGCATATGTCACTAGGGGCAAGATAGATACTGCCTACAGGAAAATTAAAGAGACCTTTGAAGAAAAGAGAATGATCTGTATGAATACCAATAGCTCAGATGGAAACTCAGTTCCAAGCAAAGAAGGGAAATCAGAAAGGTGGAAGGAGTATAAAGAGAGTCTATACAAGGACGATGTACTTGAGGGCAACATTATGAAAATGGAAGAGGACGTAGATGAAAATGAAATGGAAGATATGACACTGCGTGAAGAATTCCATAGAGCACCGAAAGACCAAGTCGAAACAAGGCCTCAGGAGTAGACAACATTCCATTAGAACTACTGACAGCCTTGGGAGAGCCATCCATGACAATACTCTACCATCTGGTGACAAGATGTATGAGACAGGTGAAATACCTCAGACTTCAAGAAGACCCAAAGAAAGCAGGTGTTGACAGGTGCAAAAATTACTGAACTATCAGTTTAATAAGTCATGGCTGCAAAATACTAACATGAATTCTTTACAGACAAATGGAGAAACTGGTAGAAGCTGACCTCGGGGAAGATCAGTTTGGATTCTGTAGAAATGTTGGAACACACGAAGCTATACTGACCCCATGACTTATCTTAGAAAGATAGACTATGGAAAGGCAAGTCGACGTTTCTAACATTTGTAGACTTAGAGAAAACTTTCGATAATGTTGACTGGAATAATCTCTTTCAAATTCTGAAGGTGGCAAAGGAAAAATACAGGGAGCAAAAGGCTATTTACAATTTGTACAGAAACCAGATGGCAGTTGTAAGAGTCAAAGGGTATGAAAGGGAAGCAGTGGTTGGGAAGTGAGTGAGACAGGGTTGTGGCGTATCCCCGATGTTATTCAATCTGCTTACTGAGCAAGCAGTAAAGGAAACAAAAGAAAAATTTGGAGCAGGAATTAAAATACATGGAAAAGAAATAAAAACTTTGTGGTTCGCTGATGACATTGTAATTCTGTCAGAGACAACAAAGTACCTGGAAGAGCAGCTGAACGGAATGGACTGTGTCTTGAAAGGAGGATATAAGATGAACACCAACAAAAGCAAAACGAGGATAATGGAATGTAGTCGAATTAAATCAGATGATGATGAAGGAATTAGATTAGGAAATGAGACACTTAAAGTAGTAGGTGAGCTTTGCTACTTGGGGAGCAAAATAACTGATGATGGTCGAAGTAGAGAGGATATAAAATGTAGACTGGCAATGGCAAGGAAAGCGTTTCTGAAGGAGAGGAATTTTTTAACATCGAGTAGAGATCTAACTCTTTCTTGAAAGTATTTGTATGGAGTGTAGCCATGAATGGAAGTGAAACATGGACGATAAACAGTTTAGACAAGAAGACAATAGAAGGTTTTGAAATGTGGTGCTACACAAGAATGCTGAAGATTAGATGGGTAGATCACATAACTAATGAGGTGGTACTGAATAGAATCGACGAGAAGAGGAATTTGTGGCACAACTTGAGTAGAAGAAGGGATTGGTTGGTAGGACACATTCTGAATCATCAAGGGATCATCAATTTAGTATTGGAGGGAAGCACAGAGGGTAAAAATCGTGTAGGGAGACCAAGAGATGAAAGCACTAAGCAGATTCCAGAAGGATATAGGTTGCAGTAGTTACTCATAGATGATGAAGCTTGTACAGGATAGAGTAGCATGGAGAGCTGCATCAGACCAGTCTTTGGACTGAAGACCACAATAACAACATCACTGATGTCGGTTTGCGGGAGGATTTTGGAATATGTAGGGTGTTCGAACATTATGAATTACCTAGAGGATAACAATCAGTTGACACACACTCAGCACTGATCATTCTTGTGAAACACAACTCGTTATTTATTCTCTCAAAGTAATGAAAGCTACCAACAGGGTATCTCAAATTGATTCTATATTTCTAGATTTCCCAAGGTCTTTTGACACCATTCCCCACAAGTGGCTCCTAATCAAACTGTACGGCTATAGCATATCATCTAAGTTGTGAGACTGGATTCATGATTTCTTGTTGGAAAGATTACAAATAATAATAACTGATGGAAAATCACCGAGTAAAATGGAAGCAATCCTCAACTATATAAACAATTTAGGACACAATCTGAGCAGCCATCTTGGATCGTTTTCAGATGACAGTCATTTAAAATTTACTAAAATCATCGGAAGATCAGAATCAATACCAAAATGACTAATACAGGATACCTATATGGTGTGAAAAGAGGCAATTGGCGCTAAATAATGAGAAGTGTGAAGTCCTCCACATGAGTACTAATAGGAATCCATTAATTTTTGGTTACAAATTTAAAGGCTGTCAATTCAATTATATACCTTGGGATTATAATTATGAACAACTTAAATTGGAACAATCACAGATAATCTTGTGGAAAAGATGAACCAAAAACTGCTTCACTGACAGAACACTTACAAGATGCAACAGGTTTACTAAAGAGATCGCCTGCACTGCGCTTGTCCTTCCTCTATTAAGAGTATTGCTGTGCAGTATAGGATCCTTACCCTACTGGATTGACTGAGAACATCAGAAAAGTTCAAAGAAGGGCATTTTGTTTTGTATTACAGTGAAATAGGGGGAGGGGGGGGGAGATGGGATTGACAATCCATTAAAACAAAAGCATTTTTCACTGTGGCAAGGTCTTCTCACCAAAGTTCAATCTCCAACTGTTCTGTGTACAAGAACACACCAATAATAATGAACACAACACTTTATTACATCAAGAATATGGATATAGAAAAGTACTTGCCAAGGGCTGCCCTACTAGTTCAAGACACACTGGCTGAAGTAACAATAGGACTGAGGGTGACGCTGACCAGACCCAATTCTATCAGTTGTCTGCTGGCCAGTAGAGTGCACAATGTAAAGGCTGTGCATGCATCAAAGAGTGGGAGCCTCTGACGCAACGGGCGTCTTGCAATTTCTGTGGCATGCCTTACAGCTGCGCATCCAGATTGCAGGTGTGGAATGTTACACATGTCACTATACCCTTCCCCATTTGGGGGTGCATCATCACTGATTCACAGGGCCAGAACTGAATGGATGCAACGTGGACATGGTGCCCACATCCTTGGAGGCCTGAGAGGGGAGAAAGGGGAGATAAACTTCCGGTTAGCAGGGACTTCGGCAAATGGAACGAAGTGGCCAATACAGTGAGCGCCCTGATAGACCCTGCAGGAGCATCAGATGACAGGACTGCCGATCGGCATTCCAAGCCAGGATCCATGGTGATGTCCAGTGGCACTGGGGAATGTGGAGATGACTGCCACAGGCAGAGGTCACACAGGAGACACTGAACAGGCAAAGGTGTGTCCACCGACTGGAGGGGCACTGGAGCGGCTGATCGGGCGGCAAGGCACTGACACACGTGGAAACTGAGGCTGGAACTTCACTGGATAGGTGGCACACACCAACTGGGGCACCGGCTAGGGCGTTTGCGTGGCCAGGAAAAGTGGGTGAATGCCCACCATCACTCGGAGCTGATTTTGATGCTTTAAGACCTCCAGTTCTCCTGTCCAGAGAGTGTAGACACGACAGCCATTCCAACACATGGACACATGATGGTTGCCAGCAACCAGCAGGGGCACTGACCAAAACCATTTGCCCAGAATGCCATCGCCGGTGGAAAATGCGGTACATTGGAACATGATGGCAGGCAAGAAGCTGGATGGAGGAGGTGGAGTGGCGTACGCAACTGGCGACCATGAAGAAGCTCAGCAGGGCTATGGGAACCAATAGGATTCACCTAGTAGGCCACAAGAAAAGAAACCAGTTAACACCTCCTTAGTGGGATAGTCCTGCAGATATTTTTTCAACTGAGCCTTAAAGGTGCGAACCATGCACTTGGCCTTCCCACTACATTGTGGGTGAAAGAAAGGGGACCGAACATAGCAACTGCCTGACAACACACAGAAATCACGAAACACCTGGGACAGGAACTGAGGTCTGTTGTTAGCAATGAGGGTAACTGGGAGACCTTTCACAGAAAAAATTTTTTCAAAGAGTCTGAATAGTAACCTCCACAGTGTCTAAAAAGCATGGGCCACGTATGGTAAAAGCGAAAATGTGCCAACGATAAACAGCCAAAAAACATTCAGAAATGGACCACCAAAGTCCGCATGGATGCATTCTAAGGGCTGGGTCGCTGGAGGACACGGAGAAAATGAAGCATCGGGAGCTGCCTGTTGACTAGCACACTGGGGACACAGCCACCAAATGCTCCAGCTCCTGGTCAATGCTAGGCCAGTACGTGTCTGCAAGCCACGTCTTTGGTGCGGGAAACACCCCAGTCACCCTCATGCAACAGCTGTGAGACGTCCTGCCGAAAACTCCAGAGAATGACCACTCTGGGAGCTGTGTTCTTGGAGAGGTGGAAGACCCCATCTAAGATCTCAAGAAAAAATAGTTACAAAGCAGATCAGAAGTGCAGCCCAGACGACAAGATGACCAACTTTGCTGGATGAGGTGGACAATCTGCATGAGGGCAGTAACAGACACTGTGACCCTTGTGACCTGGGTACGGGCAGAAGGCAACATCCAAATGAAGTGCAGCCTGGATAAGGCATCCACATTGGCATGGTGGTCAGTGGGGTGAAAATGAATGTCATAGTGGTATTTGGAGAGGAACAATGCCCACCAATGCAACCTGCAGGCCACCTTATCGGGAATCCAGGCAGATGGACTGAAAAACAAAAGGAATGGCTTGTGGTCCATAATGAGTTGGAATTTGGTGCCATACAAGAGTATATGAAATCTGGTGACCGCACACACGATGGCCAGAAGCTCCTTTTGACCTGAGAGCAAACACCAGTGGATGCTCCAAGCAGTCTCCATTCCCATGAGCGAGGACGGCCCCCACGCTGTACTGCAAAACAGCCATAGCCAAAACCAATGCTTTGTTAGTATCAAAAGTAGCTTGGCATGGTCATTCAGTATGGAAAAGGCCTGGTTGCAGCACTTTGGAGACCAGATAAAGGAAGCACCCTTGTGGGAAAGAAGATAGAGAGGATGTGCAATGGTGGATGTCCTGGCAATGAACCAGTGGTAACAGGCTATTTTACCCAAGAAAGCCTGCAATTCGTGTAAATGGCAGGTCCTTAATGGCCTTGACCAGACTCACCATGGATAGAAAACCCTGCCGTAATATGGTGTGGACCAGATACTTTAGAGATAGTTGGAAAAATTTGGATTTCTGCAGAGTGCAATGGAGACCCATGGTCCATAGTTTTTGAAAATGAGCCCAGAGGCTGTGCAGATAGTGACTCGTAGCACATCTGGTAACACTAATATCATTCAGGTAGTTGAAACATTGCAGTATAGTGAACATGACCAGTTCCAGATAGCACTGAAAAAATGTGGTGGCATTTGTCATATGCCAAACATTAACCGCTGGTATTGATACAGCATTCTGTGCTATTGATTGGCAGATTACCATGATGTGGCCTTTTTTCCATCACTTACGACAGACGGCGCAGGACTGGTGACACACTGGTCAATCATGATGGGAGTAATTAGACACACTCACAATGGCAACTGGGAGCGGCAGCTGGAACACTGTTTACATGCTGCATGGATCGGCTGGCATACACTGCTGCTATGTTGTCCTCCTCAGATGCAGAGGATGCAGCTGGGCCACCCTGCACTATCACGATGTCGCACCATGCTTCCAGGTGCCAACCAGTGGCAAGTGGGACCTCTTACAACTGGGCAATTAACAATGCCTCATCAAGGGAAGGATTTTCTAATTGGAAGACCTGTTGCTGGACTTATCTGGGGCAGAGCAGATTGTAACATTGCGATCCATGTCGTCCACATACGATTCTTTGGAATAGGACGTGACAAAATGGCATTTGCGGCTACGGTCATGGAGGGTTGCAGTCCAGGCATGATAAGACTGATGAGACCATTTCTTGCACTGGTAGAATTCAACCCTAGTGGTCACAATGTGCATGTGGTAGCAATGACAGGAAGACAACAACAAGAATAAACTGTCGAAAGACAATGAAGAAGGTTCCTGCAACAGGACCAACTGCCGCAGTACCCGATACAAGGTGGGAGAAAGCCATGCCAAAAACAGTGGGCAACATGTCTGTCACATGAAAGGTGTGGAAATGTTGCCTGAGGAGGTGTTCTTACACAATCCAAACTCCTACCATCTCACAAAACAGTGGGAACAGAAGAGAAAACATAGCCAGAGATGAAGGTGGAGAGAGCAACACTGGCACAGCCAGTTTCAAGACCATAAGAAGTTCCACTCTTGGTAAGTGGAAAATCAGGGTTCGAGTCCTGGTCTGGCATAAATTTTCATTGTCATCATTCCATTCTACAGCTGATGGTAGTCATTATTCACAATTGCGAATTCATCTGATGTGTTTCTTAATAGCTGTGGTCGCCACAGTGCATTGTTATCAGAATAACACAGGCACTGCAAAAACTTGTAAGAAGTTCCATCTGCTGTTGCACCAACATTTGAAGCAGAGCTTCCCTAATGCAAAAAGCAATGGCACAATGGTACATATGAAAAACGACCCTACTTCTCATTAATATGTTGTTTACTACATCAAGCATATAGGTACAGATAAACACATGCCACGGAGTGGCTGCCTACTAATTCAAGACACACTGACTGAAGTAAATATAGGAATGAGAGAGAAGCTGGCTGGACCCGACTCAATAAGCTGTTGGCCTGCCAGTAGTGTGTGCTACAGAGAGGATACGCGCACATCCAAGAGTGGGGGCCTCTGCTGGTGCTAGCATCTTGCATCTTCTGTAGCACATTACAACATTGCCATGGGTGGAACTTGTGTAGTACACATTTCTGCCGCTAGGCGTGTACAGCGCAACTCACTGCCAGTTCAGTGCCAACTGTGTTGTCAATCTGGCTGTTCTGTTAATCTGCTTTGATTGTTTTTGCTAGCACTGTTTTATTGTTGTTTAGTTTTTTATGAAGGCAAGTTTAAGTGAACAACATGCATCGGTGAAATTTTGTTTTCTACTTGGTAAAAATGCAGCTGAAACTCTTTTAATGTTGAAAACAACTTACTCAGATGAGGCTATGGGAAAAACTCAAGTATACGAGTGGTTTACGCAATTAAAAATGACACGCTGATTGATGATAAATCTCATTCTGGATGTCCATCGACTGCCTGAATTGACAAAAATATTGAAAAAATTCGAGAGCTTGTGCTCATAGACCATCGACAGACAATTGGTCAACTGTCAGAGCTTAGTGGGTCATCTATAGGAGCTCGGTTCAGCAAATTTTAATGGAATATTGGGAATGAAAAGGGTTGCTGCCACATTTGTTCCTCGGGTTCTGACTGACAATCAAAAGGAACGTCGGGTTGAAACACATTGTGCTTTGGAACAACAGCTTAAAATTGATACAGATTTTCTGTCAAAGGTCATTACTGGTGATGAGTCATGTTGTTATCATTATGACCCAGAAATGAAGCAACAGTCAAGCCAATGGAAGACATCATCATCACCCCGTCCAAAAAAAAGTTGTCAAGTCAATTCAAACATCAAAACAATGCTGATTTGTTTTTTGATGCCAAGGGCGTAATAAATTCAGAGTTTGTTCCCCCAGGTCAGATCATCAATCAAATGTTTTAATTGGAAGTTTTAAGAAAATTGTGCAACAGTGTTCATCAAAAAAGACCCGATTTGTGGCAGACAGGAGACTGGTTCTCGCAGTACGACAACGCACCTGCACACACATACATCTCTGTTAGTTTTTGGCTAAAAATGGCATGGTACGACTGCCCCACATACCTTACTCACCAGACCCGGCTCTGTGTGACTTTCTTATTTCCATGCATGAAAAGGGACATGAAAGGACACTGATTTGACAGCACTGAAGAAGACAAGGCAAAACGAGGGGGGAGCTATCAGGTGTTTCTAAAGATACCAACAAAAAATGGGTTGGGGGGGTGGGGGGGGGGGGTACTCCCTTGTACAGCTTACAGCTGCACGCCCAGATCCCAAGTGTGGAATCATACACAGGTTGCTACACCAACACTCTCCTCTGAACGCAAAAATATTTTGTTGACTCCCACCTACAGAGGGAGAAACAAACATTGTAATAAAATAAGAAAAATCAGAGTTCACACGGAAAGATTTAAGTGTTCACTTTTCCTGCACGCTGTTTGAGAATGGAACGGTAGAGATATAACATGAATATGGTTCAATGAACCCTCTGCCAGACACTTAAGTATGAATTGCAGAGTATCATGTAGACGATCTCCTTAGCACAGAGGTAGTCAACATGTTTCACCTACCACCCACTTTTGTACCTCTGTTAGTATCAAAATTTTCTATTCGCCCACTTTTTCCACATTAATAGTCTTTTTCAAAGTAGGAAAGTAACTTTACTTTAAAAAAAATTACAGAGAGACTTACAGCATGTCAAAGCATATAATACAAATTATTTTTTAAATAAGAAAGCCTATGTAACGCACCTCAAATTTTCTAAGGAACTGACCCACTTAATTTTTGACGATGCATATGCGTATATTACGCATCTCATTGGTTGTCTGAAGGATAATATTACTAGTTCTCATGTCAGGAAGCTGGAAAGATTAGGGGTGAGGTAGAAGTAGCTCCTAAATGTAATTTTAATTTTTACCATATGGTTGAGAACCAAACGAGCATTGTTTTTAATCACGAGGAAATGTGTTTTCTAAATAAAGGGTTAGCCCATAGTCTTGGTTCCCCATTTACTCAAAATATGGCCTCTTTGTTGGTGACCCATACTATTGTTTCCCTGGAACAGGCTAAATCAGATAACCCCACAAAAAACTCCATCTGTCAAAAACTGAACAAAGCTGTTGCACTAGAACTTGGCACAATAAATCATAAAAATCAGAAACATCGGGATCCCCACAGGAAGTTTGTCCACGCACAGGACCAATCCATTTTGTGTGATATTAACAGGAAGCTTCAGGAGAACCAAGCCATAATTGTGCGGGTGGACAAAGGCCACACATCAGTAGTTTTATACAAGACCAACTACATACAAAAAGCCAAGACTTCCCCTCCAGCCCTAAGCTAAAAAAATACTCATTTAACCCCACAGCTAAGTTCGTCGCAGAAATTAAGAAGGCACTTAAAGAAACAGATGCGTTATTCACCCCATTTAGTAAAAGAACTTTAATATTGGTGAATCCAAGAACACCCACAGAGTGTATACGTGGACAAGGAAAAAAAATTCCTGGATTTTTCCCGGGTTTCCCGGTTAAAAATACACTTTCTCCCGGGTGAAAATACACTTTTTCCGTGTTAAGTGACAGTATACTTTCCTCGGCACTGTATAACTCATCAATCCTTTTAATGTTTATGGTTTTATATACCGGAGTAGAATTTCCCGGCACTTTAGAAAACGAAACTAAGGGAGGAAAAACACGTTTTGAAAGACCTTTGATGTGCAGAAACATGTACACTGCATGTTTTCGTATTACGAAGGTATAAATTTTAATTCCACCAAACACTACATTTTACTTTCCGAAACATTGAAATTGAGATTGCGATGCACTTTTGTAAGACAGTCATAGCTCCTGTCACGTGGTCTCGCCAGCTGATGGCAGCATAGGACACGTGATATAGTAAGCCAATAGCAAGATCATTCTTAAGTAGCGTGAACATACACAAATAAGAAAAGTTAATTGTTTAAACTGATATACATACCATTCAAATATAATATTGGTCTCGAAGATTAATAAGGTGGAAGAGAAGCTAAGCTTCCACATATAATGTTGATCTTTTTTGCCCGTGTTACACTATAAGATACATCACACAAATGTGCCAGTAAAATGACGTAAATGTCTCATCTTCTGGGCTCAAAATTCTTCTAAATGGTCGTCCTCAAAGAGTTGATTTTTAAATGGGAGTCAAACGCTTTGTGATTTAAGAAATACATTGTACATTCTCCCACATAGTTCATCTTGCGTAAAAGGAAATCTGCTTTGAATGTAACGCTTTTCAAACCACCATTTGCAATATTTTCCCGCGACCTGTTAGAAATAGGTTCGTTTCAGCAGTTGCAATAGAGCACCAGATAATAGGCATCACCGCACTTGTGCAGCTACAATGACGCAGGAAGCTCATATGTTCGTACGTGTAAAACATTTTACATCAGATCTTACACATGCCATAAAAGAAAGAAGACATCAGACGATACTTCAAGAGCATTGGAATTTCGTGAACCATACTAAAACCCATAATTCAGCTTCAAATGCACATTCTTATGTAAATTTTCTTGGAGTACCAGTATTGCATTATCTCATGTTTGGTTATTTATTATGGCATAATGCCGTACATGCACTTGAAATGTAGTGAACAGTTGAAACTAGCCAATAGTGTGAAATTAAACACTTCGTTTCAAATAAATTGACTGCCTCAGCAGAAAAGAGTAATTTTAAGCCAAATCTCTTAAGCAAACTGGCAAAAATTACTTCATTGCTCTGTCAGAAAGGTGGAAATAAAATCTGAAACTAATAACATATTTTAGCCTTCCGTAATTATGCGAACATATTTTAATTCATTTGATAGCTACCGGCCACAAAAATCCATTTTATCATTTAACGTGAGAGCAATAAACGAAGAGGAAACAACAAAATCACTGAATGTAAACATAGGTCACGTAGAGACTCCCCACCTCCCCACCACAACTCAGACTGCTCTGTGCATCAGCCCCAGATTCACTATATTCCTGAACCGGGGCAATCGCACCACTACTCTTAACCAAAAGTGGGAGAAGGTACTACTCGTACGCGACTCAACTGCGCCTGCTCAAGAGCCCGCGTGCAACAGCTCAAACAAATCTAATTTAAGCAGTTGTCACGCCACGCTCATCGGAGGCAATTTGTTGTTATAAAGCATTGCATAGTCTTCCTAAAGACTTTGACACACTTTGCTATTGGCAGACGATTGTATGAACACTGTTTAGTAGTTGTATATGGCGCATTTCCTTTGCAACTTAAGGGTTCCCCCCCCCACTCCCCCCCCACCCCCCCTCCCCTCTTTTTCATGTTTTGTTACTGCAGTATTATTCTGCAGTAGCGGGATACAGTCATATTCTTTGTTAGAGTATTGGTTCTTACCAGTATAAATCACAAAAATTTAACTGAAAACTAAAACAATGAAAAATTCCTGGAATTCTAAACAATTCCCGGGTTTTTCCCGGATGAAAAAATTCCTGGGTGTTTCCCGGATCTCCCGGTTGTCCCGGGTCGTATAAACGCTGCACCCACTTTCAGGGGTGTTGTGAAGCTTCATAAGCCACAGTCTCCTCTCCTTTAAGGCCGATTATGAATGTTATTAATGCCCCAAATTACTTATTGGCTAAGGAATCGCAAAAGTTTCCTCAGTAAGCATTATTTTTTCCATGATGGTCATGGCACCAAGAACAGAGAGGAGTTAATTATACACCTCAAACACGTAATGTAACCAGTGATATGAATCTAGCAAGTCTCAACATCGAATATCCCCATTAAAGAGGTGATTCCTATTATTGAATCCAACTTACGGATGTTATCTCATCTAGATTCATAAAAAATTAATGAATTCCTTCATTTTCTCAGAATTGTCCCAGACCATAATTACCTTGTCTTCAAAGACACCATATATGGACGAACTGACAGGTTAGCCATGGGATCCCCCACTGCCAGAACAATAGCTAATATTTACATCAATCACACTGAACATCAGTTTTTTACAACCCACCCACAACTCCTTCAAAGAGCAGTATGCTACAAAAGATATGTCGATGACATCATACTTTATATAACGGGACCGACACCCAGCTGCAACTTTTTCAATTTGACTTTAACAAAATGCACCCCAAGATTCAGTGTACGATACACTCCCATTTTTAGATCTGGAAATTTCGTTACAGGACAGTAATGTTCACTGTAACATATTTAGAAAACCAACTACAACTAGTTCTATTATTCATTGCTCTTCAGTTCACCCAAAGCAAGAAAAAATGGCAGCTCTTCATGTTGTGCTTTACCGTGCTGCCAGAGTCTCTCTCTCAAAAGAAAATTACCAGCGATTTGGATACCATTAAATTCATAGCATATGCTAATGGCTTCCAGCCAAATGACATTGATGTTTTTCATCACCAAATGCAATCGAAAGGTGCTTCCGAAGATACGTACGGGATTACAATAACACTAAACAGGGTCCCATATGTAGGTGTTATATCTGACAGGATCGGCAAATGGCTTAGAAAACCCACATAAGGTCAGGCACCTATTGAAGCACCACGAAACCAGAGAAGACAATCGCTAAGTACAATCGGGCGTCTATGGCATCCAGTGTAGTGGGTGCCCTTCCACATACATAGGCCAAACTGGTCACTCCTTTAACATATGGTTCAGAGAGCATTACGATCTTAGCAGTTCCAAATTTGCTCTCACTAACCACCTGAAGGATCATAACCATTCCATTTCAAATATAAACACAAACTGCAGCATTAGAAGAAATAGAAATCATCCGCAGCATTTGCTGTGATCCGTCTCGCATTTTGAACCAGCAAACTGCGCTTCAGCATGCAGTCCTGCTGAATAGCTTTTCTTTTTTGAAGCAGTGTCCAGCCTCATTTCCTTTTCTTTCTGGTCCCTGATTACTTGATTACTGTACACCATACATGTATGCTTCTTAATTGGGTCAGTGTTTTTTGCCATTATTTTTGTGGCCTTCAATAGGCTTAACGAATGTACGGCACTGAAAGCCACTATATGTTTTACAACAAACCACAATACTCCATCTGTAATAGTTTCAAAGTTATGATGTTTTAAAATGATAACAGGACTTTACAGACACCCTGTATTTCCATACTTCTTAAGAAAACACCCTGTATATCTACACCTCTTAAGCAAGAAAGGTGACTACAGATATTGCAAACACTTGCATCATTCATGTATTTTATAAAATTCACCAACCCACTGAAATATATTACATGACAACTGAGCTTATATGAAGTAAAGAAAACAACTTATACATCAAGAGTTAATTAAGGCATCATCATCATCATCATTACATAAACCCTACAACAGTTTTACAATGATCTCAGTTGAACTTTTCCTACATAATATGGAGATGGGAGGGTGGGGGGAGGGAGGGAGGTGGGGGTGGGGGGGGGGGGGGGGGGGGAGGACATAGAACTTACTTTCTTCCACCCACAAGGTAATTTAAGCAACAATGTACTGAAAGGTCCTCATTATCTGAAAACGGATTATGTAGTTTGCAGATGTTCAATGCCTAATTTGCTGTTTTAAGTTTTTGTATTAATTACAATGAATACTTTTGTTTAAAACACACTCAGGGTGTATACACGGACAATTAAAAAAAAAATCTCAGATTTTCCCCTGATTTCCCTGTTAAAAATTCACTTTTTCTCAGGTGAAAATACACTTCTTCCCAGGTCAAAATACACTATGCCCCTCGTGAAAGCACATCTTTTTCTGTGTTAAATGATGATATACTTTCCCACAGAGTGGTAAACTGATCAATCCTTTGAATGGTGAAGGCTTTATACACCACCACAGAAATTCCCGATATTATGCAAATGAAACCCAGCAAAAAAAAACACTGCAATTTGAAAGACCATTGATGCAGGGCAACATTTACAATGCATATTTTTGTATCACAAAGGTATAAACATGAATTCCAAATCCAGTACAGAACAGTAGCTTTCTAAGCACTGAAATTGAGACTGCGATGAACTTTTGTCAGCCAATCATAACTCATGCCACGTGATTTCATCAGCAGATATTAAGGGGGATAGGACGTCAAACGGGCTGACTTGGAGCAGGAGAGGCACCACAGGACATTTTAATTTTCACTGTCTATACTTTTACAAATAAATTCATCAAACTTTGTCAGCATCACCAGGAAGGATTCAAGATTCACACTCATTGCAGTGGAAGTTCGAAAACATAACAAAATAATTTTTTTTTTTTGTTTTTTACGTGTGAAATTTCATTATTTTTTCACTTACTAATGGCTGCATTTGTTGCTATAGGTACACTTTTCTTCATAAGTTAAAGAGATTCTTCGATTAATTTTGCACAGCATACATACCATACTCACAGGTGTATGAAACTCTAGAATTTATTTAATTTATGAAAAAACAAATTAACTGTTATATTTTAAACTTCATGTTTAGAAAAAACACAAATTTTATAGTTAATTACCTCAATTTTTACCACAGTTTTTAATAGATTTGGAAAATTCTAGAGTTTCATACACCTGTAAGTATGGTTTGTATGCTGTGCAAAATTCATTGAAGAATCTCTCTTACTTATGAAGAAAAGTGTACCTATAGCAACAAATGCTGCCATTAGTAAGTGAAAAAAATGATGAAATTTCGCACGTAAAAAAAATTACTTCGTTATGTTTTAGAACTTCCACTGCTATAAGTGTGAATTCTGAATCCTTCCTGGTCATACTGACAAAGTTTTATGAATTTATTTGTAAAATTATAGACACTGGAAATTGAAATGTCCTGTGGTGCCTCTCCTGCTCCCGTTTGACGTCCTACCCCCCTTAAGGGCATAGGACATGTGATGTAGTCGACTAATAACATCATTGTTAAGCAGCATGAACACACAGGGAGGAAAAGTTAATGGTTTAAATTAATATCCATACAGTATAACTACAAGAAAACTTAAGCTTTCACTTACAATATCGGTCATCAAAAACGTTTTGCTGTTTTTTCCCCAAGGGTGTGGTTATGTTGGATCCTAAGTGCACAGCTTAAATTTCAACAGCTGAATATTTCTCCGAAGCACAATTATAAATTTCACTTTTCCTTAGAAAACCCAATTATTTGTGAAACTGCCCTAGAACCTGCTTTGTACTTTTTTTTTACACTTTCTGCCACCCTTATTGCATAATTTGTAATCTATGAAACAACTGAAATAAATCTGAAAAACTAACATTGAAACTTTGTCTTCTTTAGACTGTGTTACCCTTTAAGATATATCACACAAATGTGCCAGTAAGATTTTAAATAATGGCACAAATGGCTGGACTTTGGGGCTCAAAATTTTTCTGAGTGGCTGGTCCTTAGTGTAAGTTCTGAATGGAAGTCCAATGCTACACGATTTAAGAAATTCATCACACATTCTCACCCATAACAAAATTCACCCTGCATAAAACGAAATTTACTTTGAAAGTAATGTCTCTCAAAACCACCATTCGCAATATATCCTGCAAACTGTTAGAAATGTGAACAGTTGTGGTATCACACTCATTGAGAAGAGGCCCATGAGAAAGACTCATTGAAAGCACTTTGTAGTTATGAATTACTGCGTAGTCTTTGACACATTTTGGTGTTAGCAGACAGTTGTGCGTACTGTATTTTCTTATAATTCGCGCATTTTCTTTGCAACTAAATTTTTATATTGATGTTATTCCCTCATTCATGTTTAACTGCTAATTACAAAAATTTAACAGAAAACTAAAATAATGAAAAATTCTAAAAAAATGCCTGGATGTTTCCTGGATTTCTCCCTGATGAAAAAGCTCACAGATTTTTCCTGGATTTCCCAGTTACCCTGGGGCATATACACTCCGACACTATTATGCATGTGACTCATGTTTTACTGACAGAAGATGATGAGGAAACATAGTCCCACAGTCAGATACACCTGAAATATTTTCTGTTGTTTCCCATTTCTTCTTTACAGAAATGAGAAGACTACTCTTGTAATATAAATGCAGACAACTTCCTGTCTGTATGTTTGCCTAGACCTCTCCCTAAGGAGATAAATGTCTAAGGAGTCCACTGTTTCCAGTGAGTAACACATAAGTAATGCAATGGATTTACTAATGTGACATGTAGCATGTTTTGTAAATACAGTAAAAGCAATTTCCAGTAAAAGCACATATTTTCGATTAGCCTTGTTTTTGAGCTATCCATACAGTCTTAGTATGCATTAATCAAGATACTCGGGAACTTGCTGTACTTCAAGCAGCATCCGGGAAAAAACACACAATTCAGAACTACAAGGGCTATTCCTACAGGAACTTCCATTTTCACATAGTATGTAATAGTAGAGCTAGCAGCACCACTGTACATGGTGGCAGCCAGTCAAGGAATATTTTACGGAATTGGTTTAAAAAATTTATTTCAAAGGCCCAGTCAAATCTTTACAAGTTTACTCCTAGAGCAACTTATGCTGTGCCTACGTGACACAAGTTGCCTGTCTTTCAAAACCGAGGCAGTTCTGTCCAGTTAAAGCTGCTGACAAGAGACGCCAGAGACCTCTGCTGAAACTGTTAGCACATTCATGCCACTGGTTTTAGCCAAAAGCATGCGTGGGATACAGGTCACATGTGTGGATGCTGGAATGTTCTCTGGTGCGAAACACAGTTGCCTCTCTCTCTCTCTTGTAAACCAGACCTCAAGTAGAACAGACATCTTTTTGGAAGGCAGAGCCTCTGGCTCTGCTTATCATGTACGGCCACCAACATAAGTTAACATGAACCACTTCGCCTTCCGTTGCCCATTTCAATTATTTGTTCTACCTTCTAGACTGGCCTGAACCTGGTAACTTCCAACCCTAGGTGCGCCCCTTGTATGCCATACACTGAAATATATTCTCTTTATTGTACATAATTTCCTGTTCTTTCACTTAACGGCAGCCCTGGATTCCCACTCTCCAGTCCTGACCGCTCGACCTCCTGCACACTGTCATCATGAGGCATATGTAACAACCTTCTCCCCCCTTCCCTGCCCATATACAGTACACCACTCTTGCCCATATACAGTACACCACTCTTGCAGTGGAATGCACTTTCAACCAATATGCTGAGAGAAGTGGAGAATAAAGGTTTTGTCTTTGTTCCTCTCCGAGCCACATGTTTTCAAAATGCGTGCTGTAATCGCCAGATGTTATGTACATTCTGTAAGATTTCTTGTGGCAAAAACTGTAAAGCTAGTGAGATGCATCGCTAACTCTGTGAAGTTTATGGGCCAAATGTAATGAGTGAAGGTATTGTAGTATAATGGGGCTGTATGAGAATTTTAGAAATTTCCCAGTGAATTGAGTGTTTGAAGAGATTTTGGGTTTGCTGCAAGCTGTTGAAGAAATAATTAGGGAAATTTGTCATGCTCTTTTGAAAGCTACTCCTCAATGCAGTAATTTAACCTCCGCAAAAAGGGCTGTACTACAAAACCTACAAGAGGATTCTGACACAGTGTTACTGAAGGCTGATAAAGATAATTCAACAGTGTTGTTACTTTACAGTGTGTATGTTGATAAGATATATGGTCCACTAAGCAATTCTACACATAGGAAATTGATTACGATCCTACAGGTCTTGTGCAATGGAAGACTTCTGCACTCCTGAATTCTTCTGCATTACTTCTAAGGGCCATCAGGATATCAAGACCACATGGCTGTGCACCACCATGACTGTATGGCCTTCTTAAAATTAATAAAGGTCTTATGGCCAATAGTAAGAAATATTGGAGCCCCCAAATACAAATCAGCCCAACATCTTACTTCCTTGCTAAGGCAACTGGTGTGCAAACGTTCACATCATGTATGAAACATCTGATTTTATCAACAGACAGGGGCTCTACATCTATGGAGTTCAGACTGTTTGATCAGCTTTGATGTAGTGTCTTTTTTTACTAAGGTCCCTCTCACAGATTCTTTGTCACTAATTGGTAGTAAGTTTCAGGTAGACACCACTGCTTTCTTCCAGCATACTCTTCCCTCAGTCTTTTTCTTGTTCAACCATGAATATTTTGAGCAGACTGGCAGTACCACCACAGTTAGCCCTCTGACTCCCTGTCGGCCAACCTTTGTATGGAGTTCTTTGAGGAGAGAGTACTTGAATCAGTAGCCCTTGGAGATATGTGGATGACTTTTTTTTTGTAGTGTGGCCTCATGGAGAATATCAATTAAAAGAGTTTTTACATAACCTCATCTTCACGCATAAGAACATACGATTCACTATGGAATTAGAGCAGGGCTTCCCAACGTGTGGTCCGTGGATCCCTTAGGGGTCCGCCGGCTCTTTCTAGGGGGTCCGCGGCCACCTTTCACCAAATCGTGTAAAATAATGAGTAAAATTATTGAATAAAAATGTGAAAATCAAATTCATCACTATTTTTTTCATGTGTAAAACGTGTGTACTTTTACTGCAGGTTGTATTCCCAAGCAGCCTTTGTGGTTCCTAAGTGAGAACGCTTACACAGTTTAGTGCCGGAGAATGCGGCTTCCCTGATCAACTGTTTCGCAACAATATGGGGGTCGTTTGTGGGCCGGCTCACGGCGCTAGATGCGCTGAAACTTTTTACGCATGCATGGAGCGAGCATCGTCGACCAATCACAGCGCTCGCTGGCACGTTTGCAGCCCCTGGCATCATTAAATGTTAAACTTTGTCAGTGCACTACCTATTTCATAAGTCGATTTCTGACCAGTCTAACATGGATCGGTGGCTGAAGCCAGGATCACTGAAGAAGGGTGCAGTTTCTCCATCGCCTTCACAACAAGGGAAGTTTCCAGTTGAAATGAATGAGGAGGGAGGACAGCCAAAGGAAGAACAATCACAAGAAGCTCCACAGCCGGATTTATTATGTGAAAACGCTGCAAAAACTCCATTGGTTGCAATATCCTGTGGAAGTGGAATAACGAAGAAGCGTAAGTACAACGAAAGCTATTTAGAAATGGGCTTTATGGAGACAAAGGAGGGTAAAGCTCAGTGTGTAATTTGTGCCCGAGTCCTTCCGAACAGTTCAATGGTTCCAGTTAAATTGCGCCATCATTTTGAAGGTACTCACCCGGAGTTCCAGGCTAAAGACATCGATTTTTTCAAAAGGAAGAGTGCTGAACTAGCTGCTTCTCAGCATTGCATGAAAACTCATGCAAACACAGCTAACGAAAATTCATTAAAAGCTTCTTTCTTGGTTAGTTATCGAGTGACAAACAGGCAAAGCTCATACCATTGCAGAAAATCTCATAAAGCAGTGTGTTAATGATATTGTTTCTTGCATGCTAGACGAAAAGGCAGTAAAACTTGTATCTTCGGTGCCATTATCAAACAATACTGTCAAGAGACGCGTTGTTGACATGTCAAATGATGTGAAAGACACTCTTGTTTCTCTCATCCAACACAATTATTTTCTCCGCAGATAGATGAATCCACTGATGTTGCAAGATTAGTGATTTTATTGGCTTTTGTCCGTTATGAATATTCTGGATGTTTTGAGGAGGACCTCTTATTGTACAGACCACTACCTGCCAACACAACAGGTGCTGAAATATTCCGTGTATTGGATGATTTTTTAAGGACTAACGAAGTTTCATGGTCTAATTGCATAGATGTACACAGATGGTGCAAAAGCTATGACGGGTCCTATAGTTGGAGCAATAACGAAAATAAAAGAAAATGCCAAGAATTGCAGCAGTAGTCATTGTGCTGTCCACAGATACACTTTAGCTACGAAGCAAATGTCTGTTTCGTTCAAGAAAGTTTTAGACGAATCCATTCAAATCATTAACTACATAAAATCAAGGCCGTTGAAGTCAAGACTGTGTGAAGATATGGGAAGCCTTCATCGTTCCCTGCTTCTCCACACAGAAGTGAGGTGGCGCTCACGTGGGAATGCACTCTATCAGTTGTACGAATTAAGACTGGAAGTCTTATCTTTCCTTTTGGAGCATAACACCAAATTAGCAGACCTTATTAATGACGAAAATTGGCAGTGTATACTTGCCTATTTGTCAGATATTTTCTCCAAAATGAACAAAATGAATATTTCACTCCAAGGGCAAAGTGAAACAAAGGTCACTGCTATCTACAAAGTTCAAGCATTCAAGAGGAAAATCAATTTTTGAACAGAGTGTGTCGAGGAGGGGGAGGTCGAGTGTTTTCCTCTTCTCAAGGAGTTTTTGAAGAACAAAACATTGGCGCTTGGGAAGAATTTGTTTCATCAAATCCTGGAACATCTCCGTAGCTTGATGTCATTGTTGGAGCATTATTTCCCAACAGCTGAAGATGAGAAGCTGCAGAAATACGAATGTGTGGTCAACCCATTCACTGTATCCAAGAAGCCGAACACTCTATATGAGTTGTTGATAGAAATTGCCACAGACCCTACCTTGAAATCATGTTTTG
The DNA here is from genome assembly GCF_021461385.2 of Schistocerca piceifrons. Lineage (NCBI taxonomy): Eukaryota > Metazoa > Arthropoda > Insecta > Orthoptera > Acrididae > Schistocerca > Schistocerca piceifrons. The sequence goes on along the minus strand of NC_060139.1, from coordinate 935,649,197 downwards.
ACATTGACGATTACTCACACTTTTGGATCTGTTTCGATAACAAGAAATACTACTTCCTTGTTGAAAAGGCTGTACTTCTTACGTTTGCCACAACATACATGTGTGAATCTGGGTTCTCGATCTATGCTGCCCACAAAATGGTTCAAATGGCTCTGAGCACTATGGGACTCAACTGCTGTGGTCATAAGTCCCCTAGAACTTAGAACTACTTAAACCTAACTAACCTAAGGACATCACACACACCCATGCCCGAGGCAGGATTCGAACCTGCGACCGTAGCGGTCATGCGGTTCCAGACTGTAGCGCCTTTAACCGCTCGGCCACTCCGGCCGGCTTGCCCACAAAACTAAGTACCAAAGCTGTCTAGATGTGGAACCAGACATCCACCTCCAGTTGTCAAGAATTGAACCCAACTTTTCAAAATTGTCAGCAGAAGCACCCTCAACCATCGCATTAGGATTCCATTATTATTCTTACAGACTAAACTATAGTAAAGAAGAAAGAATTTTTCTTCTTAGATGCTCAGTGAACGTATCTGAACTATAACTCTGTAGGAATTTTGTTTCTATAATTTACAAAATAATTATTAATTGAATTCTGTTGGTATTGATATTTTTGTTACGAAAATTAATATGATCTCTAAAGCTAATTTCTTTTCTTTATAATATATTCCCTCCTCTCAGTTAAAAATATGGCCTGCCTATACTTCAATTACAATTACTTGCTATTACTCTGACACTATACTGTGGCAACTGCCTGCGAGCGTAAACAAATGACGACTTTTCACGTGCCACCTTGTAAAAGGTAAACCTCCTCTGCCAGAATTGTTTTCTTTGAGAAAAAAAGTCTTATGTTCTGTGAAATGCTTTGTCTTCTTATATAGAAATAAGAGAGTCTGTTTGTTTGTTTTCCTAATTTGTTTACAGTCGAGGCTGACTGCCACAATATAGTGTCCAAGTAGTAGTTGAAGTTGTCAGCTGTAGCTAAACTGTTGCCACGCCGCTGGCCAGTTGCCAGCTACCAACTGACAGTAACACTGTTGTAACGCTGCCTGCTAGCTGCCGGCTATGGACTGACAGCTGCCGTTCAGTAGATACGCAAAGACGTAAAAATAACTAGACTTTCCGAGCTGTTTACATGGGCACGAAAACCAACTGTGGAACTGGAAATCGGCTTTATAAAAGCAGAGTTCCAGAATTGATTTTGAAGTGTTTACCTGACCAACCAAAAGTGGAACTGGGACATCGGCTTACGAAATACGGTTTTGGAAACGCATGTAAACTGGGTGAATATATTCCCACACATTGCACAACATATGTCACAATAGTCCTTTAAAGACAATTCCTTGGCCTCTTTTCTTTCGTGATGTGTTTGTATCCCGAATCATGGGTCTGCCTCTTTGCCTCTTTCCTACACGGCGGCGCAGAATGGCACCGCAGTCTAAGGCGCCATGTCATCGTGGATTGCACGGCTGCTCCTGGCGGAGGTTCGAGTCGTCCCTGGGGCGTGTGTGTGTGTGTGTGTGTGTGTGTGTGTGTGTGTGTGTGTGTGTGTGTGTCCTTAGTGGAAGTTAAACTTAGGTTAATAGTGTGTAAGACTAGGGACTGATGACCTTTTTGTTTTCATTCCTCTCTAAACCAAAGACTATTGATACTTCGTGGGGGGGGGGGTCATTGGGAACATGGCACTTGCATTAAGAAGCTTTCAGTTCCCATGGGTTTCGCTCTGAAATTTAAAATTACTGTGCTCTTGACTATCTAGGGGCCCGCCATGGATTTTCGACTGAAGAAGGGCTCCGCCAGCTGAAAAGGTTGGGAAGCCCTAAGTTAGAGAAAGATGGTTGTCTGCCTTTCCTGGGCATTTTGGTTGCAGGGAAGAATGATGGCTCTCTGAGGTATTCAGTTCATTGTAAGCACACATATACCGCCTTGTATTTAATCATCTAGTTGTCATCACCCATTGCTAATTATTACTGTACTTAAAATACCTGTACACAGAGCTCACAGTCTCAAATGCAGATAGTTTGCTTAAGAGCTTATCCATCTAAAGGCAGTGTTCAGGGAAAATGGATATCCTACCGGGCAGATTAACAGGGCACTATCAGTTACTACCAAGAGCCAGGAAATGGATGGAGAGGAGAGCACACTGGCAAAATCTCTAGCTTTTCTTTCCTTTGCTGGCAATATTTTGTTTAAAACAGCAAGAATCCACCATAAGTTTCGGGTGAAAGTTGCTTTTCAACCACCATAAAAGGTTGTTGACCTGCTGGCATGACAATTTGTTATTGTGGAAGGCTGGAATTAACAAAATACATTGCCAGTGCGGTATGGCTTACACAGGTCTAACCATGCATACTGTGGAAGAACACTGCACCAAACACCAATGCTGGACTCGCCTTTTGCAATCACACAAGTCTGCAATCCCCGAACACTGCTTCTTCACCAGACACTCAATGGAGTTCAATAAAACAATAATTTTGGCTACAGCAACACTGTTTTGGGATTCCATTATTAAAGAATCCATGGAAATATGCATGGCGGAAAATCTGATGAACCATGACAGCGGCTGCCAGCTGGATACTGCATGGAATCCTATCATCTCCATGATTTGCTCAAATCGAAGATGACAGAGTACACCAACAGCTGCAGCAAGTGGAACTCTGAGGACAGCTGCAGTCTCCAGTTCCACAAGCGAGTCTACTGTCACCAGGTGGCAGTTCCGTGGGTCCACATGATTTTGATGCATGTGCGCAATACTCACACAATGCTATATAAAACAGAGCAAGTCTGCATCAATCTTCGATGTCTCATCTGAGGATGACTGACATGTGTCCAGTTGAAATATCATGGAGTGTAGCTGACAACGACCGGTTGCAACCTCAAAATTTCTTCGAATGATGCCATATGTTCCAGTGTCCATAATGAAGAGAAAAGTTTGTTGACAGAGTATCACAAATGCACATCTGATTTGATTGGTTGATGAAAGGGTAAGAGAAACAGATTAGTTGTACTTTTCTGTGCAAAGTGTTTACTGAAAATTTGGGCTACTGCAAATTTAATGCCAGATAGGTGACAAACTCCTCCCTGAAGAAGGCTCAGTGTATGGCAGCAGCACAGTCCTTTCTTGTATGTTATGAAAAAGAAAGTGAAACTTCTCTTGACTAGATTGTGGAAGGCAATGAGACATGACTGCAGTATGTGAATGCAAAAACAAAAACTTCAGTCAATGCAGTGGGGCCATATTAGGTTACTGGAACCTACAAAGCATCGTCAAACACTTCCCAACAGGAAACTCATGGTACTGTCTTCTGGGACAGATTACGAATTTTGCTAGCGGAGTTCCTACATAGATATACCACAATTAATGCTGAAAATTACTGCAACACACTGACAAACTCAAGAACGAGCATTCAGATCATATGTCGTGGCATGTTGAACTCTGGCATGATTTTCCTGCATGACAATGCCTGACTGCATACAGCGCAAAGTACTATCTAGGCCAACTAAGATGACACTTGGCACTGTGGCTGATGGGAGTGTAAAGGTATTTCCCAATGTATGGCTGTTCCCATCAGCCACCACACAGTGCGTCAACTTAGTTTGTGCAGACAGTACCACGAAAAAAAATGTGAGTGTTAAAATGGCAAGTATTGGATCAGCCTTCCTGTAGCCATGATTTGGCACCTAGCAATTATCATTTCGTCATGCAAATGAAGAAGTGGCTTGGTTCAGAGCACTTTGGCAATGGTGAACAGTGTTATAGTTGGGTTGAGTTGAAAGCAGCAGAACTCGATAATTGCAGACCTTCTACCCTCTTCAATCACTATGACAAATGACTCAATGTGGCTGGAAAAATAAATCAGAGTGTGTACATTCATAGAATTGTAAAACGAACTCCATAACTTCACTCACATTTTAAAAAAAGGTTACTTTATGAACAGCCATCGTATATTACCCACCAGAATGAAACAGAAAATCCAAAGTCAACAATTCTCATAATCTAAAGGGCGTATTACTTACAAAGCATTTACTGCATCTTTAATATACCCTTACATAGGGTATGTTAAATACAAACTGTCAAACCAATTACACTGTCATTACCAGAAATACACAATAAAGGCATGCCACTTTCAAATAGATCACCACATTTATTTGATTGATTTCTCTGGAAAACAATTTATGGATATTTCCTAGTCAAAAAAATACATGTCTGGAGTCTTATCTAAGTAGCATAAAATATTGAACAAATATAAGCTCAAGTGATTTTCTTTCATTCTTTCTTCTTTTTTTTTTTTTTTTAACACGGGCAAGTTGAGAGTCCTGCAAATTAGATGCATTGTAGCTAATGAAAATTCAGATTTTACACTGACAAAGAAAAGGATAGATTGCCACTCATCATACAGATAAGACACTGAGTCGCTGACAGGCACAACAAAAACACTGCTATACATTTGATCTTTTGGCCAAAAGGTCTTCTTCTAAAGTAGAAAACACACACACACACACACAACCACTGTCTCTGACCACTGAGTCTGGCCTCAAAGTCTCCTCTATAGGGTGAGTAGCAATGTATTCATTTCATGATACTGTGGTCATTCCATTCTGAATTTTCCATTGCTCAGATTTTATATTGGGAATATTAAAACAACTGCTCACTTTCCTTGTGCTCTTTATCTTTCTTCACATAGAAACAGTCAGGCAACTTCCTGTTATTATTGCTACCCAGATGCTTAGCTGAGCTTATTACCGAATTTCTTATAAAAGTAAACATACATTAATTTTTACATTCAACGTAACTAGAAAGTTCAAGTATTTTAAGCATTTGCAAACATCATTCACAATGTGTTTGGTTGGCGAAAATTCTGCATGGAATATGAACGTGGGTATGAGAAAAGACAATCACCAACTGTTTGAAGGAAAGATACTAATGAACAGTAGCAGCAAAAGCATGAGCATGAAGTATGTTGGTGCATTAGGAATGGCATCAACAGTAACTGAAGAGGCAATGGAGATGTAGTAGGAATTTTTACTATGGGAAGGCAGGATGCAACAATTGTTCTCGCTCAAGATCTCTGTCAACTAAGGCAAAAATTACAGTAATGAGCAGCATCGGGATGACTAATGTAGCTATAACTCTTTGTATTTTGGAAAGCACATAGAAAAAGAGGTATGGAAACTGATGGTGGTGAGAAAGGAAAAGGATTTAGGTGAAATATTCTTAGCTGATATAAGAATTTAAATAGATATTACAGATCACGCCGAACTTGTGGAATGGCATTCCTGCAGCAAGCCTTATAAGTACCAGTGACATAAGAGTAACCACTGTTGTTCGGCAGTGTTGAAACCTTTGTCTGCAGGAAGGATAGTTGGGTAATTTTCTGTTACGAGTATGGACCAGAAAATTCATATTTTGTGATAAATGCAAAATATGTGCAAATTATGCTTCAAAATGCAAAAATGAGAAATTACTTAATTGATGCTATTTCTTAGTGATTTGCATCCAGTTGAACTACTTTATCAGAGATAGTTTGAAATAGATTTATTTCCTGCATACAAATATCAAAACTGTAACCAATTATCAGTTACTGGTACTGTACACCATCTGGCAAAGCCCAGTTTGAAAAGATAATGTATGTAAGAAACTGCAAATAAAAAGTGTATCAATGCAACAATGTATCGAAGCACTCAATGATCTGGTGCTATGCCGACTGTGGGCAGTTGAAAGGTCTGTTTAAGATACAAACAACACAATGCAACCAACGTAGTACTTGGCCTTGGGACGTGGCATTATGGCAAATTAGGTGTGGATGCTTTGAACTGTGGTTGCAACGAATATCACTACAGGTCAGGCCTGAACTATGTTATTAAAAATACTCTGCTAAGCTCAACAAGCAATTGCACAGTAGCTGTCCCTGAATGCTTTGTGTTGAGTGTTGTTTGTTTGGGAAAAAACAGATGCAAATTTTACCAAAAATAAAAGCTACTTTTTCCAGGTTCCTAGTTACGAAGGATGTAGATGGCTGCACCACACCACTATGAATGACTAGGTTGGAATAGGTATTGTGAAGTTTGGACCTATGCACACACTCACTTAGTTATAATCAGCAAGATGGACGTCAAAGAAGCATTTCCACTTGTGAACAAGGTGAATGCAAGTAGATACCTACTGAGTAATGTAGTATCATTGAAACTGAATGTAGGACCGTGAAGCCTCTGACAGGACTGAAACTCCTGTGCAATTTAAGTTTTTAATAGATAGTTTAAAAACTACATCGCCACTTTGAGTTTTGTGCTCTTTATATCTGGGAGGGGGTGGGACTGGGTGATAGCAGCAGCTTTTGGATTGATGGCATGTGGAACAGGTGGGAAAAACAGAATCTGGAGATTATGAATGGGGAGCAGAAAAATTTGCTGAGGGATACAGTAGTTTCATTGGGTTGTTGTATTCCAAGGGCAGAGTAGGGAATCATTGGATTCAATAGTGTCTTGAGGTGGCGAGGAAACTAAAGGATAGATTCTTGTATATCAGGGTTGGAGTACCTTCCAGAAGGAGCAGATGTAGTTTGAGGATGCTTAAGGCATGGTAATCAACATGAAAATAATCACCAGCAGTAGAATTCCTTAACCATAAAACATATAATTAGTAAAACAATACAATGAACATATAAAAACATATGAAAATAACATAATTTGATACAGTGAAATTACGTGAGGAGTTTTTCCTAACTGACCTTTTCACTTTTCAGCTTCTTTTGATGAGACTCCAATAACGATTCCTTTTGTCTTTTCTTTGAATATCCTTCAGTAAGTTTTTCTATTTCCTGGTCACGTTGTTTCAAAGCCTTCTGCTTTAGACTGTCTGTTGGTGCAACTGGCTGTAAACATCATAAGTAACACATTTATTAATACCCTGAATGTGAAGTTGTAAGTAAGGCACAGGTCAAAAGGAAGAATTATTTGTTTTAGTATTACAGAAAGTGTGCCTACCAATTTTACACACTGAGAAAACACAGTTTTACAATCAGTCAACGTACTTGAAAATAAACAGAGTAATAAGGCACAGTGTTTCAAGCTGCACCCACAAAAAAGATCTATATTTGGTAAAAGCACATTAACATTCTTACAGACGTTCATGCTGACATATCTTTGAAAGATGAATGAATTAACAATAATCATTTCAGCATTTATTATAAAGTCCTATGATTTTTGTAAGTCCTTAATGGAAGATTAATGTATAAGACATAGACTGATTCGGCAATACAATAATATGAAGCTTACAGAAACTTCAAGTTTAAGATACTATACGATGGTGAAATGCTGTGACTTTCTTAAATAAAATAAAAAACTATGCCATGCCATTCAAACCAGTGTGGCCATTGATGTTAAGGAAGGACATTCAGGGTTGACCATGTCATATGAACCAGTTTGGCCACTGATGTTAGGTAAGGATGTTCAATGGTGACTGGATACTGTGTATCCATTAAAGTATGTAATTCAACATAACACATCACCAAGACTTATGCTACATCCTGTTATTGCATAAAATCTGCTTTTATTCCATTCTTATGACATTTATTGTACCATAAAATGTGTCAAGAGTAAAAGTAAAAGAACTCTGGCAACAAAGATGAGAGTAAATTATTTGAAACTGAAAAGCTGGTGTTACACATGAACCAAAATAAGATTGATAAGAAAAGTCTCTACATTCAACACAGCACACACCAAACTATTATTCTACCCAACCTACCAACAACCCCTTGCCATATAGATTTTTCACACAGATATGAACGACAATAATCATCTTGCATGTTTCTGATTTAAGTCTTGTCACCAGCTCATCCTACGCCATCAGATGCGGCACGACCTGTGAAAGCGGACAAATCATATATTGACTTTGCCGTAACTTCTGCACATCCTTCATGCCAACATGACCTCCAACAACCACCTGTCAACCTGAATGGAAGGCGGCCACCACTAAACTGTGGCCAAGAATAAAGTTCACCATCCTGTACCAGAACATGCTGCTAAGCACTTTGACTTCCATGCAATGTCAACACATGTTCCGGTTCTCACACAACAGCAGCATTTGTTTTAATTGAGTAGATGGAAACTGTCCTTAAAACACACCCTTTCATCCTGAACTCCTCAGTCTCTGCAATTTTAATATTCCACGCCCACCTCCAGCACTGTCTCCACATCTTTCAGCTCCTCCCTTTCACTTCACTACAGACTGACCAGTCTCTTCAGCTTCCTACACCACTTTGTTCTCTCTGTGGTCTCCATTTCCCCTGTTTTACACCTGCCCACTCTCACCCCTTGCCACCCCACACCTTCACTTCAACTGCATTTCACACATAACTTCCTCTGTCTGCACCAAGGTAAATTTGTCAGCACCACATTCCTACACTGTTTCCCTGTTGCCTCTCCCTTGCTAACAGGCACTCTCCCTTCCCTTTACCAGTCCCTCCCCCCTGTTCTTCTCAGCCCATTCCGTCTCACACAGTCTCTCATCCCAATCAGGATACAGCACCGGGACAGTAGAGAGAGAGAGAGAGAGAGAGAGAGAGAGAGAGAGAGAGAGAGAGAGAGAGAGAGTGTGTGTGTGTGTGTGTGTGTGTGTGTGTGTGTTACAAGCAATACGTAATATACAGGAAAAGCAACCAATCACCTATTCACCTATATCTGACTGACGTGTGGCACATAGGAGGGAAAAAAAAACCCACAAAATTATTTATACTAGTTTTCACATTCTTGCTTTTTCTCTAGTAGAAACTCACACATCCACACAAACACCACACAGACACTCCACTTCGAAAACTGTTACCCATTCTGTGTCAAAAAATCTCTTACTTACAGCCTTGGCACCCATGGATGCCACATCTGCAGTGGAAAGCAGCTGTTGAAATATAGGGTTAACCTTATCAGAGCTTTTATTGGCGGACAATATCCTATCCAGCTCATCAATAAACAGATCTCCCATCCAATCTCCTCCTCTGACACCAGTAAACTTGTTAATGTGCCACTGACCAGCACTCCTCTGATTACCCAGTATCACTATTGCCTTGAAAAGCCCAACCACATCCTTCACTGGGGCTTCAACTACCTGTCATTGTGCCCTGAGACGAGGGATATCCTACCCAAAATCCTATCCACATCATACAAAGTTGTGTTCTTTTTGCCACCCAACATACAGAATATCCTTGCCCATCCCTGTTCCAATCTGGCTTCCAATCCTCCACCCCATGGGTTAGTCCGTTGTGATAGACTCGGGTACAAGACCTTTCCAAACACCCACCTCTTACAACAGTCCAGTCAGAGGCATTTCCCACCCTACAAGGGCAGATGAGCCATGTTATATATTAGCTACACTGCACTTACTGTACAGTATTCTATGTGGACATGACAAGTAACCAACTGTATTCACATGAATGGTAAACGACAAACTGTGGCAAACTGCAAATGTGACCATCCAGTTGCCAAACATGCTGTGCAGCGCAACACAAATGTCTTCAACAGATGCTTCACTAAGTTATCCATCTGAATACTCACTTTCAGCACTAGTTTCTCTGAACTACACAGGTGGGAATTACCTCTCCAGCACATCCTACAGTCTCCATGGCCTAAACCTCCGACAACCTCTTCACACTGCCTCACCTTAATTTCTCACCTCTCTCTTCTGTCCACACCACTCCTCCTCTATTCACATCATCTGCTGCCTTCTCCCACCACTCCCCCCCCCCCCCAAATCTCTCTCTCTCTCTCTCTCTCTCTCTCTCTCTCTCTCTCTCTCTCTCTCTCTCTCTCTCTCTCTCTCCCCCCCCCCCCCTCTACCCCTCTCCAACCCCGCCCCTCTCCCTTTCTCTTCCCCCCCCTCCTCTTTCTACCCCTCCCCCTTTCTCTTTTCCCTCCCTGTTTCCCTCCTCATCTCCACCTTCCTCTACTCACCTCCCCTCCCTTCACCCCCCCCCCCATCAACTGTTATATGCTTTATCCTTTGAACTTTTTTTTGTCTTTTTCTGCAGCCGCTGAATCATCTGTAAAAAAGACCTGCCGCACACTATCTCACTATACCCTCCTCGCTTCACAAGTCCTTCTGTACCCCCTCCCCACCTCATTTGTCCTTCCTTAACCCCTTCCCACATCCATCTGCCCGCGCAACTGCTATCAACAGTCAGTCTTGCTGTGGCCATGGGAATGTGTATATGGATGTCTATGTGGTTGTGTTTGTGAATGTGTATACTTCTAACAGAGAAAGAGCATGAGCTCAAAAGCAAATACAAATAGTTTTCTCACATGTTTCAATGCACCATACATCAGTTAGCTATAGGTGAATGGTTGCCTTTTCTTTATTTCACGTATTACTTCCCTTGTTTTATTTAATTGTTCCAAATGACTTTTCAAAAATAATAACAAAGATAATCAAAGTAATTATTGTTTCACTGTGTACACAGCACTTATTTCAACGAATGCTATAACTGTTATTAACTGTAACGAGTAAGATTTTAAACTGTAATTCATTTCCTTGACAAAATTAGTTACAAATAAAATCGTCTACCCAAAATGTACAAAGATTGATTTTATTCTTGGTTTATACATGACATCAGCTCAATAACTGTGGAGGCAGGTTGAGCTAATAATTGTAAACAACAGATGTGCATTTCATTTCAATCAATCAGCTGTGAGCAGGCAGTGTTAAGTACTGGACGTGTGATCGTAGTGTATAACGTCATCATGTCACAAATCACACTTAATCAACACCTATGAATCGAGTGTCCACTGCATTCTCCATAATGTTTTGAAGAAGAGCAAAGTGCGTGCAAAGTCTGCCCTGTACACCTTGACTCCCAAACAAAAACAGCAATGTGTGAACATCTGCCACAACTTGATGGAAATGCATAATGTGCAAATTCTTTTCTGGGAAAAATCATCTCAAGTGATGAGACTTTGTTATATCAACACCAACTTACCACAAAATGAGAAATTTACATAAAGTGTCCAGACTTTGACAACATAACCAACATCCAAGCCAGTGATATGTGAGTTGAATAACATCCTAAAGAAGAACTTTTCTGACAGTTTGACACGGATGTATACATGTTATGTGTGTTATACTGAAATTGGTGATAAACTACATAGAACACCTGAAGCATTAAAACCACCATCTCAAAGTTTCTCCATTTTTTATTAATCAATTCTTGAAATTTTTTGGTTGTCTGCATACTTTTTATGAAACAATTGTATTATGAGGAGTGACTGAATGAAAATTACATATTTCCCATTTCATGAAAGAAAATTCTCTAAGAGTTGACAATGTTTATTGTGAAACAAGATATCAAAATTTATGTGACAACACAATGAGTTCTTTGGGAGGAAGGGGGACATCAGCCTTAATGAGTTATTTGTAGAAATTAAAGAATATTATTAAAGAAAGGACAGATTTTTTACAAAATAGGTTCTTGTGAAAATATTTAAATTAGAAATGTTATTAATTTCAGTGATTCTAAATACATTGCAAATCTTCAGCGCAGACTGCAACACACAATTGTGTACTTTAATAATTAAGTAATACTAAGCAAAATATATAAATAGAAAGGAAAAAGATCATCCATACTTGCAGTATTAGTGAAAAAAATGTTTACAGAAATTACATTAGAATTTTAATGAAATACAATACCATTTTAATTATGAGCAGGAAATGTGTAAAATGAATGTAAAGTTTTAAAAATTGTACAGGGTGATTCAAAAAGAATACCACAACTTTAGGAATTTAAAACTCTGCAACGGCAAAAGGCAGAGCTAAGCACTATCTGTCGGCGAATTAAGAGAGCTATAAAGTTTCATTTAGTTGTACATTTGTTTGCTTTTATCCTTGCTCAAATGGAAACAGATGAATCTTTCGTTTCAAAGATTGTGTTTAGTGATGAAGCAACTTTCCACACTAACGGGAAAGTCAACCGTCACAATGTCTGTATATGGGGCACTGAGAATCCGCGGGAAACAACTCAGTATGAACGTGACTCGCCTAAGGTGAACGTTTTCTGTGCCATTTCAGCCAATAAAGTTTTTGGTCCCTTTTTCTTCGAAGGTGCTACTGTAACTGGACTACAGTATCTGGAGATGTTAGAGAATTGGCTGTTCCCTCAGCTCGAACAAGAAGCACAACAATTCATATTTCAGCAGGATGGAGCGCCACCACATTGGCACTTATCTGTCCGTAACTACCTGAATGTCAACTACCCGAGGCGATGGATCGGCCGCCAGGCAGCCCGTGACAGAGCACTTCATCACTGGCCTCCAAGAAGCCCTGATCTTACCCCTGCGATTTTTTCTTTTGGGGGTATGTTAAGGATATGGTGTTTCGGCCACCTCTCCCAGCCACCATTGATGATTTGAAACGAGAAATAACAGCAGCTATCCAAACTGTTACACCTGATATGCTACAGAGAGTGTGGAACGAGTTGGAGTATCGGGTTGATATTGCTCGAGTGTCTGGAGGGAGCCATATTGAACATCTCTGAACTTGTTTTTGAGTGAAAAAAAAAAAAAACCTTTTTAAATACTCTTTGTAATGATGTATAACAGAAGGTTATATTATGTTTCTTTCATTAAATACACATTTTTAAAGTTGTGGTATTCTTTTTGAATCACCCTGTATTTTAATGTGTCTCAGCAGACCTGAAGTTATGTAAACATCATGCATGCTGATGCACAATAAGTTAGCATGAGACACTCAGTCACTGAGCCATAGTGTCAACAAGCTTTCTAGTAGAGCACTGAGGCAAGTGTGTCCACTGTATTCCCTCCACCAAATCCCCCAAAAAACTTCTGGTCTGATACACCATACACTAGTCCTTTGTTCACCAAGTGACAGTGCAGAATGCATTCTGGAAGTCATGGAACATGGTGTGAACCTGGGCACTGGTATCAAAGATCTTTTGGGTCTCTTGTATGAACAAATAAGCTAGATTTCAACAGTGTGTTGTTTGCAGAGCCCTTAATGATTCCTACAGAGGAGATTTTGGGTCTCCTGAAAGATCACAATACAGGAACTCAAAATAAGCTCCATAATTCTACAAAAGACTGACATCAGTGATACAGGCCCTCTGTTGTGTGTGTGTGTTCTATGATCCTTCTTGAACAGGACTAACCTGTGCATTTTTCCAATCATTACAAATGCTTTGTGCCATCTGCAAATATTCTTTTATCTCGTCTAGCATTGCAAATCTTCATCCTTTCAAAGAGGTTTTCAACTTTGAAAATAAAAAATGTCCACAGGGACCACATCTGGAGAATACGTAGGATGAGACAGTGCAGCAATTTCGCTTTCAGTGCAATAGTCATGTGTGACTCCTGCACCGTGGGACAAATTTAGTGGCAACACGATGCATTCCAAGATGCTGTGTCAGGATTTCATGACATGATCCAACTGAAATGTTAGATTCTTCTGCAGTCTCTTGGACAGTCAGTTTTTGATTGGCATGCGCAATTTCATTGTTGTTCCTGATATGAGTATCATCAGTAGACGTCGAAAGGCGTCCTGAACGATGGTCATCTTTAACTTCTGTAAGGCCATTTTTAAACCCTGTGAACCATTCGTAACAATGAGTACAGCTGAAACACTCATCACCAAAGGCTTCCTGCATCATTTGGTGTGTCTCTGTAAAGATTTTCTTGAGCTTCACGCAAAATTTAACACAAGCATGCTCCTCTAAACCTGTCATCTTGAAATTCGCAAACTGTGCGACACAACATTCTACTCAATATAGCACTGAAAATTAACTAACAGACAAACAACAATGAAACTTTCAGTAGTTACACATTAAACACACCATGGGCAAGGATACCAACCGAATTTTGCTTCAACACACCATTAGCACAAAATTACTAATGTTCTGGAATTTTTTTGAACAGACCTCGTAAGCCGATTTTCTATCTCACACATAATTATTTCGATATTTGTCATTTCAACATCTGTATGATGACTGAAAGGAGGGACTGTAGTTCAATCTTCCTTCGTGAATTAATTTTGCAAAAAGGAATTTAGTTTTATGGCCTTCTCTCTGTCACACCCTGTTTCAATGTCATTATGATCACAGAGTATTTGAACAGATGGGTTTGAGCCATTTACCGATTTAACTTAAACCAAAACTTCTGAGGATTTTCCATCAGATTGGTATATAGCATTTTACTCGTAAATTTACTGAATGATTAATGCATAGCTCTACATACACTGTTCCGGTGTAACATCATGTGCTAGCATGAAGATCGAGAACTATACAGCAGAGAGGGCTGTGAGACGACGTCAGCCAACAGCACGCTGACTAGGAAGTCACCACGACAGGAGCAGCCTCTACACGAAGAGAATAAAAGTGACACACCGCCTAGCATTGGTGAACTACAAGAGCCACACTAGAAGAGCCACAATGATATTAACGATAGCAGTGACTTATGAACTAGTGTGATTAGCTTGCATGGAAATTGTACAGATCAAAGGGCACTGATTATTTGCATGTCGCCAACTGCTTGCAACCCATCATGTAGAAATGAAAGTTAAGTATTGTCAATTCAATTACTGTAATTAACTCCATTAACATGATTTGCTTGTATATTGTCTAGCTATCTGAAAAAAAAAACAAGCTTCCTAGGCACCCTATAAGAGATGAGTGGGCATGATCCCACATATGTGATGAGTTATACCAACAACCCCACACCTCGTGGCCATGGAATTTTCTGTTTTGTTTTTCTCACACCTTAATTCTCTCTTGTCTTTTCTTTGAAGGGTGTTTACTTGTTTTAACAGTCTCTTTTGCTAATCAGTGTTTTCAGATGGGCGTTGCAGAAATTTTCTTTGCTTTTTTAGTTATTTCCTTACTTGCGTTGTCTGTTTCTTGCATTTGTCTCTTTCAATATGCCCACCCCACCTATCCCACCCCCCTGCTCAGGCACCATAGCTGCAAGTGTTGGATGCAACACAGCTAATGCAGATGTTCCAGTTCCAGACGCAGCAAATCACTACCATGCTCGGCACGGTCACAATGGCCAACGCTGCACGTTGAAGGAACAAGCACCAGCTACAGCAACACCTACAGCTATACCGCCATTTCGCCAGTTTCATGACCAAGAAGAGGAATGGCTCAAGTGGTTGCAATGGTTCGAAGCACACATACTCACTCACAATGTACAAGGTACTGTGAAAAGCCATTATTTCTTATCCACAGTAGGAAGTGCAGAGTTCCACCTCATCAACGAACTTTTCGTTAATGCCACTCCGAGTGAACTTTCTTATGAACAGGTTGTGGATTTGCTAACTAACTATTATGACCAACAAGTGAATGTGGTAGCAGCTAGGTGTCAATTTTTTAACTGCAAAAAAACAGTTAGAACAAACTTATTATGAGTGGGTAACAGATTTGCAGGGTATAGCAAGGAAATGCACATTCAAACGTGTTTGTGAAGGTTTATATTCTGATGTAATGTTGGGTGATGTGATCGTGTACAATGCACCTGATGTCAAACTCGGAGAACAGATTTTGGAACAATATGATCCATCATTTCAGCAGGTAGTGCAAATACTAGATCAGTATGATTCAGGTGCCCTGTCAGACAATAAATCTGAGCAGCCAGCTATTTGTCAGGTTGAGTCACTTGTTTGCGATAGGCCCATTCCACAGCAGTGGCCTGTGCTCACCATGCTGAGTAAACAACACTTCAAGCCATGTAAGCAGTTCACTCAACAGGTGGCTACACAGGTGAACATAATTAAGTCTTGTCCTTGGTGTTATTCATGACACAAATGCCACAACTGCCCCTCCCAACAAGCTCAGTGTTACACTTGTGGTAGGAAAGGACATGTACAATCTGTAAGTTTGCAACGAAACAAACATAGGAATTCTGCCCACTCACAAAAATTTAATCACAAGGCCCACATAATCAATGCACTGTATTCAAAGCCTGCTGCAGGCATTAGAAAACTTGTGTGCTTTATTTCATGTTTTATCTGATGCAGGATTAAAGTGTATACTGGACAAGTGTGATTTTTTTAAACCGGAGTTGCAATATCTTGGTCATGTTATAAACAGTCAAGGTATACATCCTAATCAGTCGCATTTGTTAGCCATACAAGATTTGACAGTTCCTCGAAATGTCACAGAACGGCTATCAGTTTTAGGGATTGGATTGGATTGTTTGGGGGAGGAGACCAGACAGCGAGTCATCGGTCTCATCGGATTAGAGAAGGATGGGGAAGGAAGTCGGCCGTGCCCTTTCAAAGGAACCATCCCGGCATTTGCCTGGAGCGATTTAGGGAAAATCACGGAAAACCTAAATCAGGATGGTCGGACGCGGGATTGAACCGTCATCCTCCCGAATGTAAGTCCAGTGTGCTAGCCACTGTGCCACCTCGCTTGGTCAGTTTTAGGGAAAATGAACTATTACATTCAGTTCATACTGAATGGTGCGCACATCATGCCTCCATTGCATTGCTTGTGTCGAAAGAATGTCCCTTTTGTTTGGACTGATGAGTGCCAAGTAGCTTTTCAAAAACTTAAAGACGCATTGCTCAGTGATCGATGCTTAGTTCACTTTGATCCTGACAAACCAGTTGTGTTCCAACTTGACGCTTCCTCTTATGGAATCAGTGCAGTGCTGTTGCACAGAATTGGTGATAAAGACAGACCTATTGCTTTCGCATCAAAAGTGTTGTCCAAAGTTCAGTGCAACTATTCACAAATTGAGAAAGAGGCTTTGGGGATTGTGTATGGTGTCACCAAATTCCACCACTATTAGTATGGCAGAATATTCTACTTAGTACCGGATCACAAGTCTTTGCAGTCCTTGTTTCATCTGACAAAACCAGTTCCTGTACTAACTGCCCAAAAATTGCAAAGATGGGCTTTGTTGTTGTCGCAATACTAGATTGTGTATGGTCCGACAGCTCAACATGACAATGCAGATGCACTTTCATGTCTTCCGATTGGCCCTGATACAGACTTTGACACTTCTGCTGCATCTTGTTGTCACATCGATTCTTAGGATTCTGAATTGCTTCACTCTTTTCTGCTGTACTATAGGAAAACTGCACAGGCCACAGAAGCTGATTCAGATTTGAACATTTTGCTCACTTACATTCACACATCTTGGCCTCATTCCTTGCGTAGCATAAAGAACTCTGTAGTTCGCCAATACTTTGCATGCTGGCACAGCCTTGCTGTACAGAAAGACGTGATTCTTGTTCAAAATGACAGTGGCCCGTCACACGTGTCGATCCCTAAAGCTTTGCAAAAAGAAGTGTTGCAGTTACTTCACCAACTACACCGGGGATTTGTTCGTATAAAACAGTTAGCACATCAGTGCTGTACTTGGCAGGGTATGGATACCCAAACAGAACAGATGACATACAGTGTCATGCATGTGCAGAAAATCAGTCTGCTCCGCCACAAAAATTCTCTGCTTGGCCTAAGGCAGGCACCGTGGCAACGTGTGCACATAGACTTTGCAGGACATTTTTGGAACACTCGTTGGTTGATTGTGGTTGACTCATATAGCAAGTTTCCTTTTGCTGTGCCAATCAACTCGCCAACGTCACATAGAAAAATTCATGTGTTGTCCTCTATTTTTTGCCTCGAAGGTTTACCTGAAGTCATAGAGTTGGACAATAGCCCTCAGTTCACATCAAATGAATCTGAAACATTCTGTGAACACAATGGCATACAGTATCTAACTAATGCATCATTCCATCCACACTCACACGGCAAAGCAGAACGTTTTGTCAGAACCTTCAAGCAGCAGATGGCCAAACTTCGCTCCGCACACACCAGGGATCAAGCAATGCAACTGTTTCTCACCTCCTATAATTCGCACCTATGGAATGGACCATTGCTGGCGGAACTGCTTCACAGCCGCCGCCATTGGACACTGCTCCACCCTCCTCAGCATCTGGATCTGAAGGAAGGCCGCATATATCACTTTGTGCTGCACGATATTGTCTTTTACAGGGATTTTAGCAGCAGCAGATGGTGGGTGTGAGGCGAGATCGTCTGTCGACACTTGCATTTATCTTATTTCACGTCCAGATGGCTTGCAGAGCCGACATCAAAATTGACTTCACTGCTGCCATGTGCATGATGATCTTTTGGTTTCTCTTTCCCCAGATTCACAGATCCTGAGGACAGCGCGTCCAAGCAGCTGCTAGAGGGTGTCTTCACGACACTATGGAACGACCAGATGGAGACGGCACCATAGCCTCTTCCGCCTACTACAGCCCTAACGATGGAGCTGGACCCGCCCATGCCTCAGCAGTCGCGACCTTCTCCATCTGGTTCATGGCATCAGGAGGTGGACCCATACCCTTCTGGTCTTTTCCAGGGGGATGTTTCCACCAGAGTGAGAGCCAGATCGCGGGGTACGACCGGAAGATTGATGTCCCTTCAAACATAGCTTCCGGTGCGCCGACACCCCTGCCTCCCGTGCCGTTGTCATGCTCCCTACACAATGACAGTTCGTCACTTTGGGGGGGGGGGGGGGGGGGGGTACGAATGTTCTGATGTTCCAGCGTAAGGACAAGTGCCAGCACGAAGATCAAGAACAATACAGCAGAGGGGGCTGTGAGTTGACATCAACAAATAACAAGCTGTCTGGGACGTCACCACAACAGGTGCGACATCTACACGAAGAGAATACAAGCTGTGCACCGTCTAGCTTCAATGCACTAGAAGAGCTGCACTAGAAGAGCCACAGCGATATTAATGATAGCAGTGACTTATGAACTTGTGTGATTACCTTGCATGGAAATTGTATATATCAAAGGACACTGATTATTGCTTGCAACCTATTGTGTAGAAACGAAAGTTAAGTACTCACAATTCAATTAATGTAATAAATTCCATTAATATGATTTGCTTGTATGTTGTCCAGCTATTCAAGAAAACAGCTTCCTAGGCACCCTATAAGAGACGAGTGGGCAGATTCCCACATACTACGATTTTGCTTTCATTCAGTTTTCATTTCTCTATGAGATTTTGGCTATGTTTAAATCTGATGTGAAGCTATCTTTACTATTGGAGTGGCTTCCTTACACAGTTGTTGAACCATGGCAAGTCTTTTCCATTCCTCAAAACTTTGCTCAGCATAAACATGTTTGAGATGTATTGAAAAAAACTCAAACTTTTTACTGTTTACACTGAACAGATCAGTTGAGTTAATACTTGTTACTATTATAGTGCAAAGTCCCCATTGGGTTACTGGAAAATTTCCATGAAAAATTTTGAAGCCTTACTGTGCTGTTGTCAGAAAGAAAGAAATGGTTATTGATAAGTGATTATTTTAATTTAAATTTCTTAAACGGATCTGATGGGAAAAGTGATCAAGATTCTATAATCCACTTACAAGTGAACATCAGTCATAAATTTCCCTATTACAGTAGCTCAAGACAGCAATAATGTATTCATACAACACATCTAAGTTATGCATACATATCCTGTAGTAAATCAACAGTCTGTTCATGACGCACAGTTAGCATGGCTGCTAACTACTACGGACTGTCCGAAACAGTTCTGGAGTTATCACTGTAGTTACTGAGTTATGAGGAGTTACTAAAAATTACTGAAATAGACACCTCTCAATTTAATGTTAAAAAAATAGGTACAGTTTACATTTTGCTAATCATTGTTTTATAGATTGTAACAATTTCCTTCCTGGGTATGCGTAAATCTACCTACGAATGATTTCGTCGCCACAGCTTACTAAATGTGTGTTTACACTAAGTTAGAAGCATATTCTGCAACACTGTTGCGGCTTGTACTAGACTATCAACGTTCGCAACAACATGTCAGCATCTTGGTAACAGAAAACCAGTGTTCCATGGCTGTGTAAGTACAGATGAGAGCAACATTGCTCCTGATCTGATACCACTGAATGCTGTAGTGTTATGTGTTGTCTCCACATGTGTTCCTTCATGAAGTGGAATGGACAAGAAGCACAATTTACGAACTTGTCTCACACTATGAGGCAGAAGAGTGTCTCTGGAATGTTTGAAACCATAGTTATAAAAATATTGAACAGAAACACAACTCCAACAAAAAAGTGCTGTGTTGCTTGGCACCAGCAGCAGTGGATTTAGATTAAAATTAAGTCTTTCATTTTTCAATAGTGCAGAATCAACTATGTTGACAGCAGGATTCATTATCTGATTGGAAAAATTTGTCATGGGCAAGTCAGACGAGCTGCTGCCATACGAAAGCAGGGTGACAACAAAAACAGTTTACGACACTTTCTACGAGACAGCGATCAATGCATGTGGAGGCAGTGTTTGGCAATAATGTGGGTGTGATAGGGAGATCAACTGCAGATTCCCCTGTCACATTCATTGGAAGTGTGAGTGATATTTGTGGTATTTAAGCTGAAGTTTTCTTTATTCAAAACAGTAATGGGGATTAATTTTAATACAACAATAAAAATAAATTTATGATCAATTAAATATATTTTCAGAAAATATCTGAAATACACTGTTTAAAGGCCTAAATCAGAATTCTAATTTTTAAAATTTTTCGTTTGGGGGAAGGAGGGGCCTGGCTCCTGTCCATATTCGACATGTGATTACTGACAGCCTCATCTCAAGGCTGGCAGCTTTGAGTTAATTACGTTACGTAACACATCTGCATGTAATGGTTGCAAATAGTCAAAGAAAATAATGATGTATTTTAAGAGAACGATTAAAAATTTTGATTGGAGCAAAGTTTGCGATTATCCAATATCCGCTTACTATATGTTCGGGATTAGTCCAGACAGGTCTGAATTTTTAGTTCAAGGTTGCAAAAATGTCCAGGGTTTGAGCATCTTATGAGTGGCATGGTTTTTTTTTTCTTTAATTTTAGAACTATATGTTCAGTATCGCTTTTTTAAACATTATTTTGCAGCCATGTCTCTCAGCTGACCTTTGAACAGGTGCTGACATCAATGGGAAGGTGTGACTACCAGTTTCCCCACTACTTTTCACTTAGTCATTTGGCAACACAACAGGGGAAATGTGTTTATTTTGTTTTCCTGTGTAGAGTAAGTTGTTTAAATGCTTTTCATCATTTTATCTGTATTCATTTTTTGTCTCAATGTTCAGAAATGAGCAAAACAAGATGTATGTTTAATGTTACCTTGTAACAGGAATAAAACTTTTTGAAACTGTTCAAAGACAATAACTACGAAAGTGTTTATTTCACATAGTACTATGTACTGGAGAATTTTCTGTTGCACGTAAAAAAAAGGGTAATATAACAGGTCATGTGAAAACAGCTGAAAATAGGGGCACTATCAATGCTACTGCTTCACGCAACATAAGACTTCGAAGTTTTTTCAATAATATATCCTCGGTTAGATCCAAAAAATATGGAAAGGCTATCCTAATACAAACACTAAAATCAACATACAGTATTTGTATCCATTTCTGAAAACTCTTTCCCACGCCCCTGGTAGCTGAGTGGTCAGCATGACGGAATGTCATACCTAACAGCCCAGGTTCGATTCCCGGCTGGGTCGGAGATTTTCTCTGCTCAGGGATTGGGTGTTGTGTTGACCTTATCATCATCATTTCATCCTCATCGACACGCAAATCGCCGAAGTGGCGTCAACTCAAAAGAGTTGCACCAGGCGAATGGTCTACCAGATGGGAGGCCCTAGCCACATGGCATTTCCATTTCCAACTCTTTTCTAAACTATGGAAAAATGATTATTAGTAATATTAGGAAGAATTCAAAGAAACTTCAGATTATTACACACATCAGAGTATCTTAAGAAACAAAAAGAGACATATTCAAATTAGCTATAAACAGAAGGAATCCAACATTACTTCATATTATTAAAAGTATGATAACATACTAAAAAGAGCTACAGAAGAATTCATATCTTGTCAGACAATAAAACAAAGTCAATGTTGAATACCTTTAAAAGAAAGAAAGAAAAAGAACCTTTCGAGATAAAACTGTTTCTATTAAAGAGAATGAGTGAGTCCTAAACAACAGTTAATGTGTAGCAGATATTTGTAATAATTTTAAAAAGTACTTCTTTTTAAAGGTATTAACTGGTTTTGAAAAATCAGCTAGCTCTAAACTCTTGTTTTACTTCTTTTCAAGACATTATCCACTCTGCTCAACTGACATTCGAAGTCCTTCCTTGGATCTACTGATTAAACACACATCAAAAAAAGTTTTGCATCATCTCGATTCCCAGGACTCCTGAAGACAGACATTGACTGTGGATATTGTATGACAGACACAGTCCCTTTGACTGTTCAGAGATGTCACTAAACCCTCCCCCCCCCCCCCCCCAAGATGTAAACAACCCGGCATGAGCAGCACTTATTAGACGGAGGGGGTCCGACAACCGATCAGTTCCAGTCATTCCACCAGAAAGTGGTACACGGCTCGTGTTGTCAGTAGTTCAACCATGCCTAGATGGTCAATACCGTGGTTCGATTGGGTCCACACTGTTACTTTGTGCAAGGAAGGGCTCTCAACAAGGGAAGTGTCCAGACATCTCTGAGTGAACCAAAGCGATGTTGTTCAGTCACGGAGGAGATACAGAGAGACAGAAACTGTTGATGACATGCCTCGCTCAGGCCGCCCATGGGCTACTACTGCAGTGGGTGACCACTAACTACGGGTTATGGCTCGGAGGAACCCTGACAGCAATGCCACCATGTTGAATAACGGTTCTCGTGTTACGACTCAAACTGTGCGCAATAGGCTGCATGATGTACAACTTCACTCCCAACGTCCATGGCGAGGTCCACTTTACAACCACGACACCATGCAGCGTGGTACAGATGGGCCCCAACAACATGGCGAATGGACTGCTCAGGACTGGCATCACGTTCTCTTCACCAATGAGTGTCGCATATGCCTTCAACCAGACAATCGTCGAACATGTGTTTGGAGGCAACCCGGTCAGGCTGAATGCCTTAGACACACTGTCCAGCGAGTGCAGCAAGGTGGGGGTTCCCTGCTGTTTTGGAGTGGCATTATATGGGGCCAACGTACGCCACTGGTGGTCATGGAAGGCGCTTAATGGCTGTATGATACATGAGTGCCATCCTCCGACCTATAGTGCCACCATATCGGTAACATATTGGCGAGGCATTCGTCTTCATGGATGACAATTTGCGCCCCCATTGTGCACATCTAGTGAATGACTTCCTTCATGATAATGATAGCGCTCGACTAGAGTGGCCAGCAATTTCTCCAGACATGAACCCTATCGGTGGCCAGCAATTTCTCCAGACATGAACCCTATCGGTGGCCAGCATTTTCTCCAGACATGAACCCTATCGGACATGCCTGGGATAGATTGAAAAGGGCTGTTTATGGAGGACATGACCAACCATCCACTCTGAGGGATCGACACAGAATTGCAGTTGAGGAATGGGACAATCTGGACCAACAGTGCCCTGATGAACTTGCGAATAGTATGCCATGACAAATACAGGTATGCATCAATGCAAGACAACATGCTAATGGGTATTAGAGGTACCGGTGTGTATAGCAATCTGGACCACAACCTCTGAAGGTGTCACTGCTGTATGGTGGTACAACATGCAATGTGTGATTTTCATGAGCAATAAAAAGGGCGGAAAAGATGTTTATGTTGATATCTAATCCAATTTTCTGTACAGAGAACTCTTGGAACCGAGGTGATGCAAAACTTTTTGATGTGTGTATTTTCAGCGGTAAAGCTCAAAATTTCTATTTATTCTCCAGAATTTTAAAGTTTAATGCCTTTTTAAATTCCTACTTGGGTCGGTTTACTGATTCCTCAAAGTACAGACTGAGTAACAATGAAAGTGGGGTAGCGGGAGGGGGATAAGGTATAGCCCCAACTAACTCCCTTCCCAATTTTGAGTCTCCCTTTCACGTTTCTAAACTCTCACAACTGCAGTCTGGTTACTGAACATGTCATAGATAACCTTTCTCTTCCTGTATTTTATTCCTGCTACTTTCCAAATTTGGAAGAGCATACTCCAGTCAACAATGTCTAAAGCTTTCTCTAAATCTACAACTACTATAAATGTAGATTTGCCTCTTTTTAATCAAATCATGGGGGCAATATTGTCTGGTGTGTTATTACATTTCTCTGGAACCCAAATTGACCATCCCCCTAGTTGGTTTCGACCACTGTTTCCATTCAACTGCAAACAGTTCATGTTAGTATGACTTGTTAAATTGATGGTGCAGTACCACCCCTGTCAGCATCTGCCTTCTTTGAAATTGATATTATCAAAGACCTTAATAATTCAGATGAAATGGCATCTACTCCAGATGCCATGTTTCCACTAAGGTCTTTCTGAGCCTTGTCAAATTCTCCCCACATTATCACATCCCCCTACTCAACTTCATCTACTTCAACTTCATTTTCTATAACACTATCTTAATTTTTCTTTCCTTTATATAGCCATCCTATCCACCTTACAACCCTCCCTTCTCTGAGTAACACTGTATTTCCACTTGAACTGTTTATATTCATACAGATTCTCTGTCTCCAAAGGCTTATTTAATTTTCCCATATGTGATATCCTCCTTTCCCAATCAGATATGCATTTTTCTTCTAGCCATTCCTGTTTTCCATTTT
Organism: Schistocerca piceifrons; assembly: GCF_021461385.2. Classification (NCBI taxonomy): domain Eukaryota; kingdom Metazoa; phylum Arthropoda; class Insecta; order Orthoptera; family Acrididae; genus Schistocerca; species Schistocerca piceifrons. The sequence goes on along the minus strand of NC_060139.1, from coordinate 935,624,589 downwards.
ACGCTTTCTGTTAATATCATTTTTTACATCTTTGGATTCCATTTTGCCTGTTTTTTTATATGTTTTCTTCTTTCATCAATTATGTTCAATATCTCGCATGTTATCCATGGATTTTTACCAAGACTTACCTTTTTTATCTTCTTGTTCCTCCACTGCCTTCACTGTCTAATCTCTCATAGCTACGCATTGGTCTTCTGTTGTGTTTCTTTCCCCGGTTTCAGTAAATAGTTGTCTAAAGTTCCCTTTGGTTATTTCAATTTATCCAGGTCTCATCTCATTAATTTTCTAGCACTCCACAATTTCTTCAATACATATCTGCAGTTCATAACCAATAAATTAGGTCAGTCCATACTGGGTATGTTTTACTGTTTGTGATGCGTCTGCCTCTAGGCATCTTCCACAATTCTTGGACTAAATGTTTGCATGACTAAACTGCACTCTGTGCATAATTCTACGAGGTGGCTTCCCCATTCATTCCATTCCTCCAATCCATGGTATCCTACAACTTTTCTTTCTCTTCTTTTTCCTGCTACCACATTACTGTCAATTGAATTTTCACCTTCCTTAACCATCTGAAGAATTTCTTTTATCTCCTCACACATTCTTTCAACCTCTCCGTCATCTGTGGAGTCAGTCTGCACATAAACTCGTAATAAATAGTGAATGTTGGGTTTGTATCTATCTTGGCTACAGTAATATGTTCACAATGCTGTTTATAGTAGCTTATCTGTTTCCTTGTGTTCTTTTTCATTATTAGACCCACTGCTAATTGATTTTATGTTGATGAACATGTACTCAACTGACCAGAAGTCCTGTCCTTTCTGCCTGTACACTTCACCAGTTCTCACTATATCTAACTTTAAGTTATCCATTTCTCTTTTCAAATTCTCTAACCCATTAACCCAATTTAAATCAGAATGGGGAACTACTTTTAATCAGGAGGGCACCATCATCATGATTAAACCATACAGAAGAACTTCCTGTCCACAGGAAATGTAACGGCTGTATCGTTTTCAGCCATTTGAAGTATCAGCATAGCATGACATATTGGCTAATGTTGCAAAGCCAGACCAATCAGTCATTGAGGCCATCGCTCCTGTAGTTACTGAAAAGGCTGCTGCCCCTCTTCAGGAACCACATGTTACGTCAGACCTCTCTACAGATACTCCTGCAATGTGGCTCTGCTGATGGTATAACCATGTGTATTGTTAAGGCACACAAGCTGTCCCACTGTGGCAAGGTCCATGGTTGTCAACTTTGGAACACTGACATAAATACATATTAAACAATTTTACATACTTTTATTCATGAGGTGAATTTCAGCCCTGGCAATAAACACCTATAAATGTACATACACTAGCTTAGATTTTTTAAGGTAGGTTGAGGAAGGTTAAAAAGGAAGAGCAGCTCACTCAGTCCCCAGGATGAAAGAACACACTACACACTCCCCGCACACTCCCCGAAGCGCTCTCTCTCTCTCTCTCTCTCTCTCTCTCTCTCTCTCTCTCTCTCTGTGTGTGTGTGTGTGTGTGTGTGTGTGTGTGTGTGTGTGTGTGTGTGTGTGCATGTGTGTGTGTGTCAGACAAAAAAGTGAAGCATCTGAAATGAAACTTAACTGGTTGAGAGGGTATGTGATGTTATTGCAGTGATTACAAAATCAAGTCATATTTAAAAAGAGTTTGGCAGTATTAGCCCACTTATCACTGCACCTCTTCTGGCCTGGCAGCATGGACTGATTCACTTGAGAAGGGTGTCAAAGCTGCTGTAACTGGCCCTTGATATTCTGTATAATGGCACTGGGGCAGAGTTGATGTCCAAACTGGCCAAAACACATTTTATCAGGGAGATCTGGGAATCTTGTTGGCCATAGGAGTACCTCAGCATCACACACAGTTCATAGAGGTATGTACTATGTGTGTATGAGCATTGTCCTGTCGAAAAATGACAACATGATAGCATCACACATGAGGAAACACACTTCCAGCTGTGACTAACATTTTTCGGACGACAAGAGACAGAGTGGTATTGGGTTGCAAGGCTCACATGTCTCTCAAGTCAATTAACTTGCACATTGTGTGTAGCCAATCCTCTTCTCTGGGTAATCAGCTACGTCGATCTCCCAAAAGCTTCTTCTCTGAAGACTATAGCTGGTTAAGAGAATTTATTAAACTACTTCTCTATCCTTGAAATAATTTGGGCACTCATAGAATACTTTTCAGTTCAATCACTTTATATTTTCAACGCCCACAGACAACAACTTCTGCAAACTAACTTAGTCCTTAAACATTAGACTCATTTACACATATTCAAATATCATTGGTTTGATAACCAAATAATTTATGAACATCATACATGTGTCTTGCTACGTTCACAGCCAAGACATGAAGCAAGTCCAATACATGAATGAACATAGAAATCTATATTCAATTGTTCATTAGTCTTTTTACAATCAACACAGACACTAGAGAGTACAGAATACTACATAAACTTTCCTTGTTCTTCTCAACGCATACACAGAAACTCTGTGGACCGTACAGCAGGTACTTGTCTGCCGCCGTTCAGCCACCGGGTCCATCTCTTTCTCGTAACTGTTTTTAGACTTGCACATACAAATAGGCGATGTGTAGTAGGGCGTATTTGTTTCTCCCACACACCTCTAAAATATCAGGTGTTCAAAACGGTGGAAGGCCTAGTGGTACTAGAATTTACTCCGAAATTCTCGAAGCACTACATTACCAGTTATCATACCTGATGGCTCCCCACACCATGATGCCAGAAGTTCCATCGCTGTGCCTCTCCAAAACATTGGAAGAATGGGGCCTCTCCCACATCACTGCCACACTCGCCTACAATGGTCATCCAGGGTAGTGCAGAACTGCGATTCATCGCTGAACACAATGCAAGCCATTCACCAGTAGTCCATGCTTCCCAATCATGGCACCACTACAAATGCAGCCATTTGTGCTGTGATTTAATGGCAGCCTACACTTTTAACAGTAATTCCCTAGTCTGATTGCTGTCAGTACCTGACCTATGGTGTGGGATGACACAGAATACTTCAGGGAGTCCATTACTTGTTCACAAATGGCAGGAGCACATGTGGTGGTCAGACAAGGTCAACCAGCTTCTTGATGGTGAGTATGCCTGTCCTCTTGTTCCCATGCAGTCCAACATCATGCCGCTGTCACATTCGAATGCCCCTTAAATCTGGATATTGCACAATTTGACCAGCTGGCCAAATCGAGATCCACAATGACATCCCTTGAAAACTGTATCAGGTGCTGATTATGCCATCTCACATGCATGCACGGCATCTCAGAGTCCTTCACAGTGATAATTCAACACATGATGCTGTTCATGCCCCTGATGTATCCTACCTCATGCCCCTGTTATACCCTAATAGGCCTGGTAACGACACTAAACGTGAACAACACTAATGCCCTCTAGTGGCTGTTCAACCCGTCACAGACAATTGCAACTATAATCATTCACATACTCACTGATAGTGTGTACATGTACGAAGTTACAATGTCATCCGACCATGTCTTCAGGGTGCCTGACAGGCAACAGGTAACATCCATATACAAAATTTATTTTATACATTGTAAAGATGACAAGAATTTCATTTGAAGCAACAATACCTGATGTGATGCCTTTCTTTCTCTGTCTTCTGGTGTGTCTGTCCACACTGAGCGATCTCCTGTATTTGGCGCAGCTCGTGCCCGAAACTGCCGTGGTCCCAGGCCAAACTGATTAGCTTTCTCAGGAGGAAGTTCAAGCATCCAGGTTTCACGTTTCAGTTTTTGGTCCTCTTCCTGCAACCAAAACTTTATTACATTCATGAAGAAACAAAGCCTGGTAATACTATTGCTAAAAATGTACAAACATAAGGAAAGCTAACAAATAATATTAATCAGAGTGAAGTATCTGTTCCTACAATTTTTGTCACCATGTCAGCCACTTGGAGTTGTAATCATCTTCAAATAAACAAACTTAATGGATATATTTCTACTGAAAAGAATTTTACAACTAGTGGGAACGGCATCTAGACCAGGGGGTCCCAACCTTTTCCTCTGACACTACACATTGAGAATTCTGGTTACATTGATGGAAAAGCTTGTTTATTCTGACAGTTAATAAAATTTTAAAAACTGAGAAAATTTGTTTTATACAGTGATTAGTTCAATTTTAAATCATGGCTAATAATACAGAAATCATGTCCACCCCGATAGCTGAATGGTCAAACAGAGAGCTCAGTTTGGTTCGCATTGCGAAATAATTTAAAAATATAGTTGTATTACAGACAGTTGTACTTTGAGCATTGTCCATTATCGTTCATAGCCTTTCGACAAGCAATTACACAAAGGTTTCATTTGTCTGGGCCAGAATAGCGGTTTTTGTGGCCGTCCTAAGCGGACGCACTGTGGCGCTTCTGTTTGGATTTTACGACTTTATATTCAGTCTCTGCATTACAGTGTTGTGTAAAATTGTGATTGTGGTGATGCAGCATTTTAGTTTCCTTGCTTTCGCGAGCTTTTAACTGCTGACATGGCAACCGTGTTTCTCAGGAAGCTTACCCTAAGATCTGGATTTGACAAAGCAACCCGTAATGTTCAGCCAAGTTCACTGGAAATTCATGACTGGTTTGTTGATGTTATTGGCATTACTTTGGATCAGACGTACACTGCTTATAATGACTTGGAGCAATACTGCTTTTTTGTGAAGCTGCTTTCCCCATTGGTGCTGGAATGGATTTTGCAAAAATTTGAAGAAAAAGCTGAAATCTGCCATCGCGATAATTTGCTGAGAACAGTTACCATTTCAAATGCTGATGTTGATTATAAACAAGTCAGAGTATTTAATTTGCCCCCTGAGGTAGAAAACTGCTACTTGAAAGACATATTATCTAAATATGGAGACATCAAGCAAATTCGTGATGAACGATGGTCAAACCAACATAGATTGCAAGGCTTTAGTGGTGTTTGTTCTGTCAATATGCATGTCAAACAAAACATTCCATCTCATATTTAGGTTTGTGGCTACAAAATGCACGTTATTTACAATGGACAGACTTTGACTTGTCACATACGTAATGAAAGTGGGCATCTCCAGCAGAACTGTCCAAAAAAGGTGTTTGTATTGCAGAATAATTTACAACAGCGTAAAAGGTTAACACCGGCTGATCTTGTGACCGAAAATCAGATGACAGGTGGTGAAGTTTCCAGCATTACGGGAAATGTGGATGAAAGGCCACGAAATACTCTAAGCATTTCCACCTTTACTCAGGAAAGACACTGTAGACAATCTGGCTGGAGAAAGTAGTATAACCGCTAACAAGAGATGACAAACTTGTGACGGCAGTAGCACATATGAAGATATCAACCCGTTGCTGAAAGCTGTAGGTGACATTCAGAAAACAGTACTGGAAACTACTGTTCCAGACAATATTGTCAGCATAGATTCAAACTCTGGGTCAAGTATATCAGTAGACAAATTGAGTACGCCACCATCAACTGAACAGGTCGAATTGACATCACAGTCCCATTCTGTAGCACTGGACGCACCAGTAGATGGCAATGCGCTGGTCTTGGTGATGCCACAACCCCATGTTGCAGTACTGGTATGTCAATCAACGCAGACAGATTCACTTGTGGATGCAACTGAAAGCAAACATGACGAGGTAGCGAGTGATTGTCAATAACAGGAGACGTCACAGCCCAAATCCCAAGATGAAAGTGATCGTAGAAGTGACCGGGCATTGGAAGAATGTTTGCAAACTGCGTCTGCGCCGCCTTTGACAGAAGAGATGGTGGCACACGACTGCCCCTCAGATTCACCGACGCCGCCCTCGGTGGAAAACTACTCAGGGGGTGGGAGGAGCAGCATTCAGTGAAGGCCAGTGTCAATGCAAACTGCAAGAAAAGTAAAAAGAAAGGTTCTAATGCGAACCGGGATGGTGGTCTTCCGTCAGAGTCTCAGGAAGTATACGGCATGGAATGGCGTGAAATGATAAATTAGCGGGAAAAAAGATCACTCCCCTATGTTACAATCATATACAATTACCACACTAAACATTAATAGGATACAGTCAGATGTTAAAATAACTGCTCTGAAACAGTTTCTGTGAGAGTCACCGGTGGACATTGCTCTCCTACAGGAAGCGGTATTCCTACAATTACATTTTTCCAATTATGTTGATTTTTACAATATTTCCACTGAAACGAGTGTTGGTATGGCCATTTTAGTTAGAGAAGTCATCCCCATACATAATGTTGATAAATTAGAATTGGGGCAAGGTATTGGAATAAATGTAGCAGGAGTTGTTATTATCAATTTATATGCACCTTCTGGCAGCAATAATAGAGCTGCAAGGGTCACATTCTTTAATGAAAGCATAATTTATTTACTGAGGAAAAACCCCCTCCACCTTATAATAGGGGGAGATTTTAATTGTGTATTGAGTCGAAAGGATCAAATCCTGAACTTCAATTACTCAACTGACTTGAGATGTCTTGTTGTTGTTGTTTTAAAATTAATTGTGTGGGAAATAATACCCAACAATGGTGAACTTTGCTCATATTGTTGTTAGCAGATAAAGTACTGAAAACAGAAACTGTTCCCATTAGTTTTTCCGATCACAGTGCGTTGTTGACCTGTGTAAATTTAACACCACAACCTACCCAAAGAGAAAAAAGCCAGGGGAATCTAAAAATATCATTATTATCAGAAGAAAACTTAGAAGATGCCCTAACCAGAGCTTGGGAAATGTGTCTCCGTTCACTGAACAACTATCCAAGTGTGATAGAATGGTGGAGCCAACGAGCAAAACTGAAGCTAAGGAAAGTTGTAATATCTTTTAGTATAGATATGGCCAGAGAAAGGAAACAGACTGCAGAATTCTACTACAACATGCTAAGGGACCTCTACAATCAGATAGGCGCAATTCCTATAAGATCAAAAGAAATCACGCAAATAAAAGCAAAATTAATAAGTCTGAAATGTAAGGAACTGGAGGGACTTAAAATAAAATCCAAAGCAAAGTCAGTCACTGAAGATGAGACTGCTGCATTGTGCCACCTTGTCAGACACGCCAAGAATAGAAGAAGTAGTTTCATGGATGAACTTCAAATTGATGATGGTACCATAATCACCAACCAGAAGGAAATAATTAAAGAGATCTCAGCGTACTATGAACGTATGTATGCATCAGGGGAAACAAACGAAGAAGAATACGATGAGCTGTTTGGTACATATCTTCCACAAATATTGCGAGATGATGATGAGAACATTTCTTCGGACATCACCAAGGAAGATGTATTAGAAATCGTGTGCAGCTTCCCTGCTAGGAAATCTCCAGGACCTGACGGACTGCCCATTGAATTCTATAAACAATTTTGGACCCTAATAGGAGAAAAGTTCACCGAAATTGTCAATGAAGTCTTACAGGGAAAGCCAGTGCCTGCAGAGTTCAAACAATGCAAAATCGTGTTGATCCCGAAGAACAGAGGCTGCAAAAAAATAAACAACCTATGGCCAATTTCGGTTTTAAATTCAGATTATAAAATTATAGCTCGAGAAATTAACAAGCGAGCTCAAGTAATTAACAAGCGCTTTACTCCATGCACTGCTAATACCATAGGCCAACAGCAGACTTGTGCTTTTAAAAAGACGATTTTACAAACTGCAGCTTTGTATCATGATGTCATTGCGCTAACGCAGGCAAGTAACATAAAATGTGGACTGCTTTTCATAGACTTCCATAAGGTATTTGATCAAATTAATCACACATACCAGATAGAGAGAATGCACTGAATGGACTTCCTGCCAAAAACCATCGACATCATCAAAAACATGGCAATGGGTGTTACTGCACAAATCTCCGTTAACTGTCAACTGACAAAACAAATTGAAATAGAAAGGGGAGTTACATAAGGAAGCCCCTTACCCATGCTCCTGTTCATTATATCACTGGAACCTTTCCTGAGACAGCTACAGCACAGGCTGACAGGCATTACCATTCAAGGAACAAAGACCGTGGTAGGTGCAAGACCATGGTAGGTGCTTACGCGGACGATGTAGGCATAATCATCAGAGACCACACAGATGTGACACAAGGGAAAATGAAAACAAAAGTAAATTTCTAAATATAAAGCAGCTTGCTAATTTGCACATTGAGTGGGTGAACCATGTTAATGAACATAAAGCTCTTGGAGTAGCATTGACAACTTCCCTTTTAAAAATGATAGCAATGAATTGGCGGGAGGTGGCAAGAAAAATCAAGGGAGCTTTGATTGAAAACTGTCAACGTAGCATAGACCAGTTCCAGAGAAAACTGTTTATCAACATATATATTTTATCCAAGGCCTATTACATAGCACAGGTTCTCCCCATTCCATCAATGGTGGCGAAGACTATCATGTCCACCTTAGCAAAGTTTTTGTGGAAAGGGGAATTGTTTAGAGTGCCGGGGAAGACAGCAGTTTTGGATCCAGGAAATGGAGGAATGGGACTAATCGACATCAAGTCTAAAGTGATGGCATTGTATGTCAAACAAACATGGAGCATAATATGTAACGATCCACGGTGCATTACAGCAAAACTATACGACATTGTCAGGCCAGAAAGTGTAGAGCCGCCAATAAATATACAAAAAATAATTTTAAACTAAAACATATTATGGAGTATTATCTTGAACTAAGCTATCTCAGCAAAAAGCCTTTAAACTCCAAAAACGTTACAGCGAAGGCGATTTTAGCTGAAAGACAGAAACATGAAAGGAAAAATAACATAGAAACTAAATATGCTGGAATAGCATGGAATGTGGTCTGGAAAAACATCAGTAGTGATGTTCTTTTGTCTGACATGAGGACGGCGCAGTACAAGGTAGTCAGTAACATCATCAGCACTAATGAGTTCCTCTTTGCCATCAGTTTAAGTGATGCTAGCCTCTGCAGCAAATGCAACCTCATTGATAGTATGCCTCACCGTTACACATGTGGAGATAGAATTATCAACTGGAGGTGGACCAGGGAGAAAATTGCTCAAATAACAAGAACTTCAGCAAACAATGTACAGACTAACATTTTCTTCAGACCAGAAGAAAGTTACTACCCTCAGGCAAAAACTAACGCAGTGATTTGGTTAATGGGCAAATATACAAGTTACATATTTAACAATATTGGGAGCGATGAACATATTGAATACAAGATGTATATGGAAAAGGAATTCAATAAAACACTTAAGTATTCTAATCATAACAAGAAATATGGTAACATGCTCCGAATTGTCTTCAACAGAATGGGTATAGGTTAGGAACTGGATTCCTCGTGGAGAGGGGATGGGTTGTGTCACATCCCTGACCCTAAACTCACCTACAAGTCACGCATGAAAAATACATCAGTAGTACAGCAGAATACAAGAATATGACGGCAAACATCTGGGGTCTGTTATAAAGGAAGATCTTGAACTCCCTAAGGATGCATTTAGAAAGCTGGAACTGACAAAAATAACAAGGCAGTGAAGGACTTTGCAATGTCGCTGTTCAGGACTGCTCTTCTGTCCACGTAATTTACCCTGGAAGGAACATACATCAAGGATTTACTGACTGATTGATTTGAGTCTGGGAAATGATGATGAGGAACCTCAGGCTGCAGAAGAAGAAAATGTGCATGATGAACAGCCACCAGTTGAAGGTGACAATGGAGGTGCTATCATTCCTCTTTCTTTGCATGCTGTAATTTATGACTGCAATTATCTGTCACCTTATTTATGTCATTTCATTGTAAGCTAGCCATTTTTGTTACTGTTTTTGTGGAAAAAAAAAAGGTTCAGCGTAATGGACTGCCGTCCTAAGGGGCCCAGGTTCGATTCCCGGCTGGTTCAGGGATTTTATCCACTCAGGGACAGGGTGTTGTGTTGTCTTCATCATCATTTCATCCCCATCTGGTGCGCAGGTCGCCCAATGTGGCGTCAATGTAGTAAGACCTGCACCAAGGCAGCCGGACCTGCCCCACAAGGGGCCTCCCGGCCAATGACGCCAAACGCTCATTTCCATTTTTTCCGTACAGAAATCATAAGATCTTAAAATCACAATTAGTATCATCAAAATGTCAAAAAAAGTCACTATGTTATTCATTGTTTTTCACAGAGCACTTATTAACTTCCTGCAGAACACAATTTGGGAAACACTCATCTACATATAGAAGTAAAAGTGCCAACTGTAGGCCTAACAATAGTCCATCCCACTGTTGTGTCCTCAGTGATAAAGAGAAGTTCCAGTAACAATACTGAAATTAACTAGAAAAATAATATTGAAAGTAAAGACAGAGCTGGGACACAGCAGAAGCAGACACACATAGGATGAGAAACCTGTTGGTGGAGGCCAGAGGGCGAGGATGAGAGAATCCTGTGAAGTAAGTTAAGAGACTTAGTTAATGAAGCAAGGGCTAGATATAATATAATAAGTTATATGACAGGATTTATGAAGGCAATCCTTATACAATAACAGAGTAAATAAGGGAACAGCATTAATGAAGGTAATCCTTATACAATAAGAAATAAGTAATGCAACAGAGTGCAGGACCTTAGAAACAAACGGCTAGAACAGAGAGAGAGAGAGAGAGAGAGAGAGAGAGAGAGAGAGAGCAGAAGCTACTGGAGAGACAGACAGAGAGCTTGTCTTGGGACAGATGCTATGTCATAAGAAGCCAACGAAAGGCTTATGACAGTTCTTTACCTTATAGGGAATGGTTTCTCATCCCCTCCCTTCAGCCTCTGAAAGACAGCTGAAGGATAAAGCACGAGGGCAGCCAATAAGGCAATGTAAAGCCTTATTTCATGTCAGGATCTTGTGAGAGCGATGGGGAAGGCAAATGAAACTAGAGGATGCAGGGTCCAAGAGGAAGTTACAAACATTTAGCCAGTCACTGGAGTTGCAAGATTGGACAAGAGATGTACGGAAAGAAAAGTCGGTATACAGTATGAGTTAGAGGTGAGAAGCAGTCTCAGATGGAGGCAGCCAGTGTGTTACAGTGAAATTGCTGGGAAGAAGTTAGATAGCTGTGAGGGCTCTCCTGACCTTAGAATATGTATGAGAGTTTCAGTAAGCAGACATAATGATGATAAACACTCACTGTCTGTGCATAAAGATTTGACTGTAGTGTGGAAGCACCTCAGCTAGAAAGTCATTTCGTAACTTGAGATTCATAATAAACTTAGAAGTTAATAATATCTTCTGACGTGCTTGTTATCCTCATCATCCTTTGATCATATGTATCCACGCCAGGGAATTTTAGTCAGATGATCTCAGCCTCCCTCTCACTTCCCTAAGTCAACTGAATTCCCTGCAGCAATAACACCTGCCACGCAACCCTTGCAGAAACCACACTCTAGATGCGACATCGTGCTGATTTCACTCAAACTAAAATAAAGTGTTGTAAAAGAGAGGGGAAGAAATGATTTGATAAAAGTATATACTCCACAGTGTACAAAATACAACTTTTTTGAGAAGCAGGAGATATACTGTAAAAAATACTATCACCAAAATTCTCTCTGTAGAAATAGTTAGCATCTTCATTTTATAACATATTCCGTGCTTCACAACATATTGTTGATAATTTTTATAAATTCTCAAAATTCCATTACTCTTTGCTCTCAGCACCACACACAGCTTCAAGTCATTGTCGAGTTCTGATAAGCAGATCAATATACTGGGCCTTGATACTTCTTCAACCTTAGAATTTCCTTTTGCATTCAATATTAACTTCTACCTAAGATGGTATAGGAGTTTGACAAAATCATGTAAAAGCTTGTCTAATATGCTGTGGGGCAACGTTTTGCAACCAAAACCATATCTAGCAAAAAACTTGGGACTTCAAACCACCTTTTGAGACAATGACCAACTACTTTTAATTGAATACTCAACCCAGACATCGAAGTTAATAATTTATTTTAAACCTAAAAGTCACATTATTAGGAAACCAGTGTGTCCCTTTCTTCGTGTTCATTGCATGTTTGCACTACTTGCTAGTGTGTCATCTACTAACATGCCGGATCACTTAATACATTTCATCAACCCATAATCCACACTTTGTTTTTGATGCTTATTTGTCCAGGAGCTTTTTGAGATTCTGCACTAGTCTCAAGTAGCTAACAATGTGAGATGTCACTGTGGTTTTAAGATTATAGTGTTAAAATATGCAAAATTTAGGTTTTATTATAGCAGTACAACTAATAAGGATACCTGTACCAAGAAGAAGACTCACATTAAACAGACAAATACAGGTGAATACAAGATTTTTTTGAGGGTATAGGTGCTACTGATTAAGTCTGTGTGTGTGTGTGTGTGTGTGTGTGTGTGTGTGTGTGTGTGTGTGTGTGTGTGTGTGTGTTTCACTCTATCCCATCATAAGATAGCTTTGAAAGCTAGGAAATTTTCTTTCTTCCATGTGTGCCTATCGAAAACTCGATGCTTCTACGAGGATCACTATTTTTGTAAACATACGGTTTTCATTCTGCATGTGTGAAAGTTTTACAGTGTGTAGATACATCCTTCCCGCTTGTTTTCAAACTTAGTTCAACCTGTTCCCGTGAGTGGCGCCATCACAGCATGTCTTCAGGATGGCTGCTACACTTGACATTCATCAGAAGCAATATGCTGTCATAGAATTCCTGTGCTGTGAAAGTGAGACAGTGGGAAACATCCACAAGAGGTTGAAAAAGGTGTATGCAGATGCTGCTGTCGATCGCAGTACAGTTAGTCGGTGGGCAAGCAGGTTACGTGATGAAAGCGGGTACGGCTATATTGAGGATTGTCCTCGCAGCGGCAGGCCTCATACTGCACACACTTCAGACAATGTGCAGAGAATTAACGAATTGGTGACTGCTGACAGACGCATCACAGTGAACGAATTGTCACGCTACGTTGGGATAGGGGAAGGAAGTGTTTGCAGAATACTGAAAGTGTTGGCATTAAAAAAGGTTTATGCCAGTTGGGTTCCCAGTATGTTGACAGTGGCTCACAAAGAAACAAGAAAAACAGTATGCCGTGAACTTTTGGAACAGTACGAGAATGATGAAGATGAATATCTGGGAAGAATTGTGACAGGTGATGAAACATGGCTCCATCATTTTTCACCAGAGATGAAGGGGCAATCAATGGAGCGGCATTATGCAAATTCATCCAAGAAAAAAAAAATTCAAAACCACACCTTCTGCTGGAAAAGTTATAGCTACAGTGTTTTTCGATTCCGAAGGACTCTTGCTTGTGGACATCATGCCAAGTGGAACCACCACAAATTCTGATGCATATGTGGTGACACTGAAGAAACTTCAAGCTCGACTGAGTCATGTTCAACCACATCGGCAAAAGCAGAAAGTTTTGCTGTTGCACAACAATGCACATCCACATGTCAGTCAAAAAACCATGGAAGCTACCACAGAACTCGGACAGACAACACTGAAACACCCGCCTTACAGTCCTGACTCGGCTCCATGTGACTATCATCTCTTTGGGAAACTGAAAGACTCTCTTCGTGGAACAAGGTTTGAAGATGATGACTCGCTTGTGCATGCTGCCAAACAGTGGCTCCAACAGGTTGGTCCAGAATTTTACCGTGCGGGTATATAGGCGCTGGTTCCAAGATGGCATAAGGCAGTTGAGAGGGATGGAAATTACGTGTAGAAATGAAAATATTGTTCCTAAAGGATGTATCTACACACTGTAAAACTTTCAAACATGTAGAATAAAAGATGGATTTAAAAAAAAAAAATAGTGTGCATTTCTTTTGGAGTGACCTTCGTACTTTTGGCAAGTGGCCTCCTTTAATCCTAAATTATTTAAATTCTCCAAGAACTTTCCCACAACATTTAACATGTCATCTACTAATTTAAAAATGGAGGGTGGGGGATGGGAGGGATCATCGGGAAAGATTAATTTACCTACCAATTATGATGGTAGGGCAGCGCTGAACAGAAATAATGGCCACTTAAAAAGTTACACTTCCTCACCATAGTTACACTCTAGCACAGATGCTTTTGTCTCAAATATTGCTTCGAGATAATGTGTAAGTGGTTTGATCCATAGACTTGTGGCCTCCTAACAGCACAGACTGGATTTCTTTAGACTGCCTCGTATGGAGAATGACTACAAGGATGGATCAGCTTTGTCCCTGATGAATAAACCATCCTGACAATGGTTTGGTATGATTTGGCCAAACTGTAGAAGTTAAACCAGGATGATAGGGCAGGTTTTGAAGTTGTGTCTTAGGCCCACAACAGCATCTTACCGTATTTACTCGAATCGAAGCCATACTTTTGTTCTCGTTTTTGTAATCCAAAAAACCGCCTGCGGCTTAGAATCTAGTGCAAAGCAAGCGGAAGTTCTGAAAAATGGTAGGTGCCACCACAACTGACTTCTGCTGTCGAATATATATAGCAGTACACAGGCATGCTTGCAGTCACAAAGATAAATACTGGCGCCAAAACCTCTGCGTCAGTAAATAAATTAAAATAAAAGGTAGAATAATGTAAACATTATACCATGTATTCTTTTGTGTTTGCTGCTATCTCGTTTAAATCCTGTCTGCCTAATAAACTACGAAACTAGAGTGAGACAACAGCAAATGCCGAAGAATATACATATCATGTCATGTTTATATTCGTATTATTCTTATGGTGAATAGTAATACAGTCAGAAATGAAGCAAGGCAACTAACTAGATTTTTAAATCTAAGATGACTCTAATTTCTGTGCAGAATGTAATGTACTAAAGAGGAGAATGTAATGTACTAAAGAGGCGTCTGCAAAGATTTTCAAACAGAGAAAAATTTTCACTAAACTCTCGTTCAGAACATCTATCATACGCAGTCTATTATTTGGTTCTTGCTGATCATTATCAAAGAAAGCAGCAGTGTAAGTAACAACAAATAGCAGTCTCTTGCCATTGTTTTGCTTATGAGACAATTCCTCTCTTTTTTTAAATTGTAAGCCGCGGTAGCCTGCACAAAAGCAAGTCATGCCGCGAGCGGCGACAGGTCATAAACACTCATTATCAGAGTGCGACAAAAAATGCATGACACAGTACAACAATGCATTTTCAGCTTAGAGTGACAAACACCAATAACAAAGAGAATGGCATTTATCAGATCAAAGCAAAATAAGCAATCGATTCAAACCAGACGAAGCATGTGAAAAAGGAAGGTTACCTGTATAAATACAGACGGAGTGCCTAACAATAGCAATGGCTACTTAGTAAAGCTTAACTGTTAAGCTTACGACTCGAACCAAACTACTGTAGCTGTAGCTTCATCCATTTGACCTAAATTATGTCTCATGTTACAATGGACCAACTTTGTTTTGATTTGGAGGTGCGGTCCAAAACTTTTCTCTCCCATTGACTTTTGAGTCTCAAATTTCAGGTGCGGCTTAGATTCGGGAAAATTTTTTTCCCTTGATTTCGAGTTTCATTTCACAGGTGCGGCTTAGATTCGAGTAAATACGGTACTCAAAGGTTCTTGAAAAGATGTTTAAGGGACAATGCCAAAAGAGTGAAAACAATTCTGGTTGATCAATGACCAATGTGTATAACAAATGTGTTTTACATACTTTAAACAATGATCTACAGAAGCAGCAATTCAAGAGTTAAAATTACATCAATATCACGACCAATAAAAAATTTCCCTTCCTTTCTTAAGATACTTTTACTTCTGACTTTTAAGCCATCTAACACATTCTTCAGTTGCCCAGATGTACACATTACACCCTAAATTGCCTATGCAGTGTAACTCAAGGATTTTGATATTAAGGATTCAACAAAAATATGCTACCTACACACTACAAGATGATGCCAGAGTGTGTACAAAGGAAAAAAATTATTATATATGCAGAAAGAAGTGTTCACCAGTCAATTACACAATTAACCTGTTTCTGTTTTTACTCTAAATTGTAACTGTAGCTGTAATAGATTTAAACAGCTCTTTTCTTTATCTTTTTTTAAAAAAAAAAGAAGAAGTTGCAAAATTGAGACACTGCGTGGTGCTCCATACTTCATCTGGCTGTGTGTCTGCTTATATTCAAATTATGTCCCATGGATGCGATTTTCAACCTGGGAATACTTTATACCCAAACACGTCAATCTGCAACATCATCGTGATATCACAATAAATTGTCTTTCTATAACTGAAAGAGTGATCAGGTTTTCAGGTTACAGAGAAGCAGCCATCAGCACTGTGATTTTTAACAACGTGGTATTTGAACCAATTTAACTCTGATTACTGCTTTTCTGCACTTTATGAAAGCACACACTAATAAGTCATTTTTCTACATCAAAAAATGCTAACTCTGAATACATTTCCTAGTTAATATTTTCTACACAATTTTTAAAAAGTCAAATAGCTGTGATTGATTAGTGGCACATAATTACAGTTTTTCAAAAGCACTGTTTATTTTGCGAAATTCTATTCTTTAAGATCTGAAACCATCCCAGAACTCATACTAGACAATATGGTGTTTTATAAGAGACTTATTTATACCATATCTATTCTGAGCTGTTCTTAAGAAACTCACTTGCAATACATAACATATTATTCATATTAAATGGTTCTAGTAGGCATTGTATCACAATGGCCAAATGTTTTTGGGCAGTTATTTTTGTGGAGCAACCAGTATTTTTGTCTTTTCTGTAAATAAAAATTGATACAAAAATAAAGTGCTATCACTAACCTTGCCAGAAAGTTTTTCCTTCATTCTGTGAGCCCGGCTCTCTAGCTGCTGTTGTAACTGCTGTGTAACTTGGGCTGATATATCACTGGCAGGCATTGGCCCTACCACATCACCATCCTCATCATCTGAGCTCTTGTTTATGGAATCAGGCGGTGTAGATGACTGCTCTGCCATAGAAATGGTAACCATTGCAGCTGGACCTACCACCCGAGGCTTGAAGCCAGGTGGTAATGCTGGACCATACATGTCTTCCGAGACTGCGGGTTGCTCACTTGGAGCATCCTCACGGTACTCCTCATCAGAAACATCACCTGTTACGACATCATCATCATTACACTCATTTTTGTCATCTGAATTTTTCCTTGAAATCTTCAGATGTGGTGGCAGTGCTGGTCCAATGAAGTTGGACATGTTTCTTTGTCTCAGTGTCCTGCAGAATTCAAACAATTCAACAGTTACCACACTCAACTGAACTTGAAAATAGTAATTAAAAATTAAATGAAACGAAAAACCAAACCAAAATATTACACATTGTGCTACACAGCATGAACAAAATACAGAAGTACCAATTTTGTAAAAACCTATTTATTCGCACACTCCCGGTTAAACAGAGAAAAATGAATGCACTGAAGAATAAACCAATGGCTTCAGTTACTTAAGAAACTGAAGGTATTAACAAGGGCCAAAAGCTAACCAGTGAAAACAGTTACACTGCAATCACTTTCTTAATATGCGCCCTTGAAAACCCTACAGCACCACCATGTAATCATGCTTTTGCTTGCTACTGATGAGGACAGGTGCTCGGCCTGTGACAATAAATTCTTGCTGTAGAACACAAAATTTATTTGTATCTGCTAAGTAACTGCAATGTACAGTGTACATTTACCAGCAAAGTACATGGAATGGTGAATGGATATTAACTTTTTGGAACAAATGTGCTTTCTTCACATATAAAGAGCAACATAATATGTCAGATCCCATCTTAACCTCTCTTTCTTGGTTTAGTATCTTGTGCAACTTTCCACTCAACACAACAGCATAAATTTCATTTTCTCAGTTTCTCCAATCCCAATACGCACATACTGGATTATCTTTGTTTTAACGTAACACTGGTCTAGTGATCTGATATAGTTCTATCTTACAACATTCATATCATGAGTCTCTCATCCATCATTTATGTGGCAGTAATATGACACGTTTGTTTTATTAGTTAGTTTGGGAGGAGGACTCTGATCTAAAGCTAAGCAAAATTTTCAGTTTTATTGTGTGTGGTTTGAGGTTTTCGGGTGCTAAATTCAGTTTTATTCATGGAAGGAGCAAAGACAAGGTAATCAACCTTTTAAATGAGGCATTGAGTGGTTGTTGGGTTTCAGTTATATTCACAAACCCAACAACCACTCAATGCCTCATTTAAAAGGTTGGTTACCTTACCTTTGCTCCTTCCATACAATAGCCTACTTTTTTAACTTATTTCATTTTACAGTTTCTCTACTACAGTACTTGAGCCACTAGTAGCACTATTTCTGATAGTGGATGTTTTCTGTTTACTTTTAATGTGATTTTGAACTCCGTACTTCTGCATTTTGCATATATGTGAGTACCTTATTCACCCTGCTGCAGCCTCTAACATTCACTGTTCCATTCTTTCCCTAATTTCTGATGAGAGAGTGCTGGAATCCCCATTTCACAGATAAAATCCTCAAAACCTGCAGACAGCATGGTACCTACCACACCTAGAGCTCTGCTGTTACTAATTCTTGAACCTGTTGTAGTGTACAGGATTCCTTTCAAACCAAACTGAATAGCGCAGATGAAAAAATGGTCAGTTTGAAAGCAGCCAAAATATGTGAGGCAAGCCACTCACATGTTGACAGTTTAAAATGCAAAACAGATACTGTTTCTATCATCAAACAGTTTTCATAATATTTCAAGAGCCCAGACTGTCATTTACTTTACTTTCACCACTAGATGACATGATAATGACTTTAATTTCTTGTACAACTATTTATACTATAACAATTATAAATGACTTCTCTAGTAGCAGCAATCCAAAAGCAGGTTTCCAATTGTTGATCTAAGCAGAAGCGACATATTTGACATTTATTTTATTTTCTTACATACTGTAAAACAATCACTATTTTCTCTAATTTTTTCAAGGCTACAGAAGTGGTCTGCTAATTTGTTGTCCTCTCTGTTTAACATATGGATTCTTGTATTTACATGGTGTTTGGACAAATACATCAACTTCTTTTTGACAAACTAGACTATGCAATGAAATAAGAGGTTTGTTACCATTTCTGTTTAGTCCTCTAATACTCCAATGCATAATGGTAAGTTTACTCTAGTTTCTTTTGTGTGTGACACTACATTTATCTGGATCTCTTTTACAGCAGTTTGTCTGAATACGGTATTCAATATAAAAAAGGCCTACCTCTCACACCTGTAATCAAAGGAATTCTACCTTTAGTGATGGCATTCCCCAACCTCCTTATTTTCAGTTAAGCATCTTTCCCCTTCCTGTTAAGATATAAGCTATCATCTTCTTCTTCTCCTTTCTCAGCAGAAATTCGGTCCATTCCTTGTTGACTCACCCGATGTGTCTGTTTATCCACAGTTGATCATGCCACATTAGAAAACCAACAAAACTCACATCTGCACAGGAGGCTGCTGCACCTAGCTTGCACGGGCCTCTCTTGGCACTGTATTGTTATCGGCCGGGCTGTTACCAGTCTCACAAATTCTACACACCAATATGAATACTCGTTCTGTTCCCACTTCCCCTCAATGATTTTAGAAATTTTGATGGAATGTTATAGTCTACATTCCTTTTACCTTATTAGATCATAAGTCATCCAAAGCTCTTTTAAATTCTGGTTCTAATAATAGATTCCTTATCTCTTCCCTGTTGACTGCTCCCTATTTCTTCTTCTATCAAATCAGTAGATAAGTACTAACCCTCATAGAGGCCTTCAGTTTACTCTTTCCACCTATCTGCTCTCTCCTCTGCATTTACCAGTGGATTTCCCATTGCAGTCTTAAGGTTACCACCCTTGCTTTTCATTCCACCAAAGGTTGCTTTGACTTTTCTATGTGCTGAGTCCGTCCTTCAGACAACAATTTCTTTAATTTCCCTGAAAGTTTTTGTCCTTCCTTCATTAGTCAAACAATGAAGTATTTCTTCTGTTAACTGTGGTTTCTTCGTAGTTACCTTCTTTCTACCTACGTTTTTCTTTCAACTTCCATGATTGCCCCTTTTACAAATGCCCATTCCTCAACTGGATTACTTACAGAGCTATTCATTATCACAGTATCTATAGCCTCAGAGAATTTCAAGCATACCTCTTCATTCCTTAGTACTTCTGTATCCCTCTTTTTTGCACACTGATCCTTCCTAACTGTTCTCTTAAACATGAGCCTATTCGTCGTCATTACTAAAGTGTAATCTGAGTCCATATCTGCTCCTGAGTAAGCCTTATAATCCAATATCTGATTTCAGAATCTCTGCCTGACCATGATATAATGCAACTCGAATCTTCCAATATCTCCCGGCATTTTTGTGAACACAGCCTCCTCTTGTGATTCTTGAACAGAATATTTGCTATTACTCACTAATATTTATTGCAGAACTGTCTTACTAATCTCCCATTTGTACTACCAGGCCCATATTCTTCCATTACTCTTTTGTCTAATCCCTCCCCTACAACTGCATTGCAATCCCCCACGATAATTAGATTTTCATCTCCATTTATGTATCAAATTACCAATTCACTACCCTCATATATTTACTTTCTCCATTCATCCTCTGCTTGTCACATCGGCTTGTATACCTGAATTACTGATGTTAGTGCTGGTTTGCGGGTGGTAATATTTATTTATTACAGTGTAACATGTTACCTTTAATTTAAACAAAATCTGTATTCGTTTGTACTCATATTATTACTACCACCTGTGAACTTTGTTTGCCTAAAACTAGCATTTAATGACAATTATCATACTATTATAAGCAATCACAACAAAGTGGAGTGCACAAATTCCAAATTATTTGAAAGCATTTATTGTATGTATTTTTATCTTCTTCACCCAATATTCTTCCTGCGCAGTTTACCTGAATAAACACTTCTGCTTTGTTGCCACAGAAGATAGTTCCATGTATAAGGGAATGGAGGAAAACAAAATACACTAACAACTTTACTACAAATCAGAATAATGAGGTACTTAATAAAAGGGAAACACGCCAAACAGACAGTGCTTTGACTGGTTTATGACCATTAAGGTCTGGTTCTGATTCCTGCAGATAATTTTTGCTTATCTGAAATTGCGTAATATGAGTCTCTATGAGAGTAAACTGTTTGTTGGGAGTTAGTTGTAAACCCACAACTGCTCACATATCATCTGCGTTGGGGTGGTTTTGGCTCTAGTTACTTGGTCACATGTTCCATGCGTCATTTTGTACGATAGATGCAATGACGTGGCACAAGTCTTTTACACTCACATTGCAAATTAATTTGTACATGTGGTTACATTCTGAACATTTCTAATGTTTTATATATTTTACAAAATGAAAAAGATATACAGATATGAGTTAGTAATTTCTACCCACCACCTTTTACACATTACTGTTACAGAAATTATTAGTAGATGGATTAACAAGCTATCTACAAACTCCATTAACTTAAAGCAACATACTTACAGAAAATTTTATAAACAACGTAACAAAAATTGAATGATGGTGTGCTCAGAGAATATTGTAATTATCTTTAGATGAAGCATACCTGACAATGACTGGCAAGAACTTCATAGCTGTAATCTTGTAGCTTAATGTTTAGGCTTGAATTCATAATACAATTTGAAAATACTACAAGCACTTTAACTTGTACGTAACAATTATACTGCCTACAGCCCTTGTTAACAAAGTACGACATATTTGACAACCGTTAATCTTTAATCCTTAGACTTCCAAGAACTTGCCTTCAACATCTTTTTAATTTTTTTCCAACTGTAAACGATGGATTTTATTAGACCTGCTGTAGCAATGCCCTTTACACTTTGTTTTACACTGGAATTCCATACAATGTTCCGTATGCATGTTTCTACTACGTTCCCACATTCAGGGTCATGAGAAATGGCTCTTAAAGTATCTTCGGTATCTTGACGAAGGCGGCGTGGACCCCTAGTATTCCACAATCTCACTACTGCTCTTTGGGGCGTTCTGGGAAGCTGATTAAGATGATACATTCGGGCACTTGGGCTAATATCCTGGCAACAGCATTCGCCTTCACCCATTAGAACTGGCATGTGCATGTAATCTTGAAGGGATTTTACAACAGGTGCATAAAGACTCCTGAAAGCTTCCACTTGCGGGGCAACTATGTTGACAACTTTATTCTTGTCTTCCCCAAATGTCATACGAAAGTCACCAGAATACGACAATCCAGCAATACACCGATAAAAATCAGTTTCCGTAAACGTTTCTGGAAGAATGAGTAAAGCAGCGTGGACAGCACTGTACAGATTTTGATGCAATGCTGAGCGCAAATGGGAGTTTGTAGCTTGTTTTAGTATTACAACTGGTTTATGGAGGCGTCCTGCAACATACAAATCACACCAGTCCAACAAGTCAGCTTCCATTGCTTGACGAGATATAATACCATACTTTATCACTACATCTTCACCTTCTACTGGCACTAAAGTATTGAAATACACCCTAGCTCCCCAGTGTTCTTGGAAATTCGCGACAAAATTGTGTCCGAACCACTTTAAATGAGAATAATGTTTCGGGTTTCTTCGTATATTTTCTGCATGCCAAAGGGATGAACTATCCACAGCAAAAATAAGATCAATCATATTTTTTGACTTGCGACTGGCTCCACTTTGCTTCATAACGCCTGAACCATAAGCAAATGCGAACGACAGGTTCTGTGGAAACATCCCCAAGATTTTCGCATATAAGGATGGTTGCCCCGCAAGAGAATTCACAGCCATCATATTATGAGAGCAGATATGAAAACCTAAATAATTATTATTTCAATATTCAGTACAGAACAATAACACGCTGCGTTAAGAAAATATTTCGTACTGACACATAACCTCAAAATATGTGTAAACTTACCAGCCTTCTTTATTGACTGCTTCAGTTATGAAATGTTTAATTCCCATAAAATCTCATACCGACATAATTATACGCGGTTAAATAAATTTATCTATTTAAGATCGCGGTAAACTAAGAGATAATTTTGAATCAAACGATTATTGAAACTCTAGTCATTTACAATTACAATGAAAGCATCTTTTATGCCATGACTAGTCATGGGCGAAAGTGGCGTGTATCAGTAGTTGCTAGTCGCCAATAAATGCAAGCATGTACACCAGTCCGCTTCACAATGCCTCTCCAATGACGGGTATTTTCCGAAAATCCAACGACTAAAATTAACACCCAGCAAAATCTAATTGTGACAGTTGTGGTTTTTCAAGGCTTTAATTATACATAGTGCTTTTTACACCTTTTGTACTTAATTGACAGAAATAGTGTCACCCGTTGAAGGTATTCTTAGTGACAACAGAATATACGTTTTATACATTTCGTTATGGTATGTATCATTCACACTGCAGAGGATTCTAGGAAAAACTGACTGGTTGAACGTGTGTGTCGAACAAGTTTTCAAACAGCGTAAAGTCCCTATGCAACAAAAGGTTACAACCTATTGTGCCGCGTCCACCCGTTTGGCGCTTGCCGCTAACTCCAAGCCTCTACAAACGCTTGGCTACCTTTGGGGGAACTATCCACACGCTCGCGAGTGCGCTTGTTTGTTCTGGAGAAGCAAGCATGATGGACATAGAGCTTGTGCCGGCCATAACCTTTGATTTAACCTATCTTTATTATACAAGTAAAAAGAATGAGGAAAGAAAACGAAAAATACGGCAAAGAAGATGATGGATGTTAAAAATTCGTAGAAACCGTAACAGGTAATTGTTAAATTATTAGATTATAGCTTCATTCATGTATCTATGATCATTATATAGTTTCTTATGTGTATTTCATTAAATATAATTAGGCCTATAAAAAAATTATTGATTTACAATTTTGTGATTGCAGAGAATTTATGGAAGAAAAATGTAATGAGCTTCTTCGTGAATCATCTGGACAGTTTGATAACATCTCCATGATTAGCTGCGCTGATTTTGAGTATTTGCTGAATGAAATTTCACCTATGATTTCGAAGAAAAATACAGACTTCAGAGAAGCTATACCACAGTCGCGACACTTCACCTACCGCGCCAGCAGCGCTCCAAGCGGTCACTAACTTAAACTGTGAGTTCGGTGTGATCGTGAAAGCGAATAGTGGTTGTTTATATTAAATTCTACAATGGTTTTTACAAGCAGGAGCGTTTGTAGCTCAGTAAATTGCAGCATCAACAGGAAGAAGACACCACAGCTGTCTTTGTTTAGGTTTCCTAAGGATCCTGAGAGGTATATACCCTCATGTTACTAAACTGTATCGTCAGGATTCACTTGCCAACTACATGTGTATTAATGATTAATGTTTCTTTTTAGGAGCAGAAAATGGCTAGTTAATAGCAGACGAGGGGACCTTATGAGAAAAGACCCAGTTTAGCTGTATAATAATATTAGGTTTTGTTGGCTAAATTTCGAACAAAACCAGTTCATGAGCGCAGACAAAAAAACTCGTGTGGAATGCAGTACCCACACTGTTTGACATCCCAAATAAGCCACCTCAACTGACGATGAAGAGGAAACTGCCACAAAGATTCGACAATCCATCTGAAGCTGTAGCCAGCACAGAAGCAGCCAGTTCAGCTCTCCGTATATTAGTGACAGATTCGTGTGAATCGTCAACACAGACCTGCTTTGACGATGAAGTGGTTAGATTAAGTGCAGTTATTCGTTTCTTACAAAATCGTAATGTTTGGTAAGTATTTCATTCACTTCTGTTGTTAGTCACATAATTTTCCTTGCTTCCTTCGTATGATGACATTATTTTGTTAGCACCTTGTTTACTGACAGGTTGTTTGAAATTATTCAGATATTTGGTTTTGCGTGAAATGTAATGTAATCAGCTCATTATAATGTTTTCAACATATTTCACCCACTATTTGGCAGTTGCTTGTCCCACTTAGAATAATATAAAGATGAAGGTCGTACTTGTGGCAACAGGCGACAATGACAAACACAGTAGGCCTACAGAACGATAAATGAGCTGTCGATCGCTTTTGCATGTAGAGGTACATGTCTGTGCTTCTTACGTGTGAATCTGTGTGTTTATATTCTTTTCATATCGACGAGGTAAGCTGCAATTCTGTACAACGTCACAAGTGTTGCTTCACGAATGTGTTGTAGCTTGCCACTCGATTCATGGTTTTTGTCCATACTTGCGCTTATTATAGAATCATTTTTAGAAACATATATACCTTCTGATACTACACAAACCCTTGGAGGCAAGAAAAAAACTCAAATTTTTCGTAAATTACGTAGAAAATGGATGCAAAACAAACATTATGCTTACGACGCGTCTGATGTTCACCTTACTCGCCGCTTGGAGCGCTAGTGTCGCTCCATCTGTCAAACGGTAACAACTTTTACAGCAGTGAGTGTCGCGACTATTATGTTAGACTGTGGCTATACCAGCTAAATATCGTCTGACAATAACACTAAGATATTTAGCATCTGGAGACAGTTACAAAAGTCTACACTATTTGTTTAAAGTAACCACCCAGGCAATATCAAAACTTATACCTGAAGTCTGCAGAGCTATTAACAACGTTCTGAAAGATGAAATAAAGGTAATGTGAAAAATGTTTGACATTTTTAAAATATTTTTTACTAGTTTGAAGAGCTAGGTGTACAAAAATAGTGATCAACGTTCTGTACAATTGTTATTACTTATGCACTAGTATCATATAGCTCAAAATCTTCGTAAGCTACCTGGAATGCTTCGTTAATAATGTTTTGTCTCTGAGGCACGGTTATTTCATCAGATACCAGTACTGGTATTACTGTAATTGTAGAGGTGAGCTTTGAAGGGTTGGATTCAGGTGAGTAAATAGTTGTGTTATCATCTCTATTTGGAGGAGATGGTGGTGGTAATGGAGTGGAGGATCTTTCAAAATTGGAGATGGGATTGGTAGTGAAGGGGTCACGATCTGGAGTAGAAGGTTCAGAAAAAGACGTTAGAACACGTCATGAGTGGTTTGGTACTATTATATATCCACTTGACACTGATGATGGTCTAGAATATTGAAATGAATTATGAGGGGATGGTGTTTCAACGAAAATGACCTCTGTTTAATTCTTTTGATAAATAAACCATCTATTTCATACATCATTAATTTCCTGGCGTCCTGAGGAAGTTCCCGCATCTTTTTGGCTAATAGCTTAGCATACAGATCACATTCATCAACTTCTGCATTTGCTCATGATGGACGTTGACTAAGTACATTCGTTAATTGACTGAATGCTGTGGCCATTTGCTGTTCCACTATATTCCAAGCAGTGCAACGACGAGATTTCTCCTTAGATTTACTTGTAGATAGTGAAGAAACTGTAGACGCAGGAGTTGAGGAACCCACCATGCTGTTATAATTTTCTATCTTTTCGGATTCATCCACCATTTCTTTGCCAGCTGTTTCTGATGATCTTGATTGCTGCATAAATTAGATTTTATTAATAATTCTACAGTACAAAAAAATTATTTCAGATTTTAATTATTATTTTAACATTTATCTGTTCAGATGCCCTCTACAGCGGAAGATTGGATTAATTTAGAAAGGGGATACAGCAGTAAATTCCCACATTGTGTGGGATCGTTGGATGGCAAACATATAGTTATCGAGTGTCCGCCTCATAGTGGAACTGAATATTTCAACTACAAGAAAACTTTCAGTATAGTGCTTTTGGCATTAGTCGATAGCAATTATAACTTTATATTTGTTGACATAAGATGTCAAGGGAGGATTAGCGATGGTGGTGTTTTTAACAATTCATTATTATGGCAAAGAATCTGCAGAAACGAAATGAACTTCCCCACATCATGCCCACTTCCTGGATCGAATAATAACATAAACGTGCCGTACGTATTTTAGCAGATGGTGCCTTTGCGCTCAGTACGCATGTTATGAAGCCTTACCCTAGATTGCCAAAAAGAATATTTATCGAACAGTTGTCTAGAACCTGGGTTGTAGTGGAGAATACTTCTGGCATTTTAACTTCAGTGTTGAGAATTTTTCGAAGACCTATTAATTTAGATCTCGAAACTTTGAAAGAAATTATTATGACCTGTGTGCTACTACATAACTTACTCAGAAAAAGTAGATCTTCTGCAGAAAGATGTATTCCCCCTGGAACTTTGGATGTATGGGATAGTAATGGGAATCTGACAACATCTGGTGCGTGGCAGAATATAAAAGAATATAATGCAATACAAAATTTGCTACCAGTACTTTGAAGATCACCACTAAATGCCGTCAAGGTTAGGGACGAATTTACTTCATACTTTTGTAGGAGTACGAATGCTTCATGAGGAGTTCTGACTTCTTAATTTTAGAGCATGTACTTCATATTATAGAAAGTGTAAAAATCAAAATTGATAGATTCGAAAATACTGAAGTGTTTTTGCTTACCGTACCTGAGTTCAAACCAATCTTGTTGGTATATTTTGGCAGAAGAAATGATTCCATAAGCTGGTATGCAAACCAAACTGGTTTGTTAATATCTTCGACTCCTGGGGGAAAATTATTATTACTTATTATTTACGTCATATACATACTTATTTTGTTAATAACACAACTATTTTAGTAAAAATAAATATAGAACTTTGAAAAATAGACACTTTGTTCCAATCATCTATTTATCTAGTTTATTGCATATATCCAGTAAATATTAATAAATAAATAAATTTGTACCTGAGCCAGAACGAATAGAATCTTGTTTCTTCTTTAAATGTTTACAAAATGTGACCATAAGAACTTCCTATTTTGTTTTTGTTGTTTACAGAGTTCTGTGTAGTCAGCGCATACACAACTTTCCCACTAGAGCGCGCCCCGCTAAGCACAACAGAGCAGGCGCAGCGCTCGTCCGTCTCCGCACTACGAGATGGCGCTGCCACAGAGACGGACCAAATTCTGCTTCCACCGATCCGCGTATTAATATGTAACGCAGCCAATGAGATTGCTGCTAACATAGAACCTTTTCTCCTCGCTGATCACACTCGCACAGTGATACATGAACGCGCAAGGTATTATAACAAATGTACAGACCTCCGATTGGTCAGTCTGCATTTGTCTGCACCATTCTGCATTTGTCTGCAACAGTCTGTACGAGTACTACATTTGTCTGTACCAGTCTATAGTCAAGTTTCAGTCTGCGCCCAATAAGATTACCATATTCCTGTATATAGCCATGACGATAAATGTATAAACACTTTTGTCCAGTATCAGAGATATATGTGAGAATAAGATTAACATACCAATACCAAAGGAACTTCATTTTGTCAATTGTAAATAGCATCCAGAACAAAGTTAAGTAATTTTTATACTTGGTATTATTTTAATAAATATGTGTGAAAATAAATCAAGTTCTGTTTAAAGTTGGTCACCGTCAATCTGCTACTCTCAGTGTGCAAGTGGCATTTCCATCGTCTGACCTAACGGCAGAAGATAAACACGCCACGATAAGACCACTAGACATGCCTGCTTCATTAGAGTTAAAAGTCAAATAATCTGATGGTGTGTGTGTAGAAGGTCTTACAGTACGCTCACCACAGTTTTTAATCTCCTTGACTGGTTTATTTAAAACTTCACTGAGATGACTCCAGGCATCAGCCAATTTTTTTTTATCTTTATGGTCTTTATTCCTCGGGTCCCAAATGCAGGGTTCTGCTTGATAACATTCGATGAATTGTAATATTTCCTCATTGGACCAGTTACCGGTATTCATATTCTGTGCTGTAGCCTACTTCTATACAAAGAGGAACGCACTTCTGTCCGCCGCCAGTGCACAAACAATACTAATTCCACAACAAACGTGTGAACGCGTTGCAAGCGCTCGCTGCAACCCTCCTTTGATTTGTACCAAAAAACCGACACTCCACCGGATCGGCCACAAGCGCTAACAAGCCTACGCACGTCAAGCCAAACGCCCTGTCCACAAGTTTGAATTTGTGATGGCTTTTCAGGGTTTGGCAAGCGTGTGGACGCGGCATTTATATGTTTGCGGGTACTCCGTGACAATAAACAATATCGCTGGCTGTCGACTGAGATCACACGTGAGAGATCTCTGGCAGACAATTCCCTTAAGGACTTCAACTATGGCAAATATGTTGTACCACGGTCTAACATAATGTTCGCGACACTTCGCCTCTATTCTGTTGCCTACTGCGCCAGCAGCGCGCCAAGCATCCAGTAAGTAAAACTGTTGAGTTCGGCGCCATCGTTTCAGCGAAAGCGAATAGTAGTTGTTTATTTTGGTTTCTACAATGGTTTTTTTACAGACAGGAGTGTCTGTAGCACAAATACAAGAAGAAGACCCATCTGTCTTTCTTAGGTTTCCTAAGGACCCTAAGAGGTATACACCATCATGTTACTAAACTATATCGTCAAGATTCACATGCCAACCACATGTGTATTAATGATTAATGTTTCGTTTTACAAGCAGAAAATGGTCCATGAATAGCAGACGAGAAGATCTTATGAAAAAAGACCTGTTTACAATAATGTTAAGTTTTGTTCAATACACTTTGAACCAAACCAGTTCACGAATGCTGACAATAATAAACTTGTGTGGAATGCAGAACCCACACTGTTTGACATCCCAAAAAAGCCACCTAAACTGACGATGAAAAGGAAACTGCTACAAAGTTTCGGCAAACCGTCTAAAGCTGTAAAACAATCCTATGGCACAGAAGCAGCCAGTTCAATTCTTCATATATTAGTCCCAAATTCATCTGGATCGTCAACAGAGACCTGTTATGATGGTGAAGTGGCTAGTTTAAGTGCAGTTATTCGTGTTTTGAAAAGCTCGTGAAGTGTAAGAATTTGCAATCGCTAGTCTTCACGCAAAACTATTACATGACAAGGAATGTGCCTGTCATTTTAAGTACAGACAGCAGAAGAAACTGTATCAGAAGGATCAAGTGGAGAAGGACAAACAAATTTTAAAGTCTATAAGATGCCGATATTTAAAAAAAGATGCCCTTGAGTTGTTAAGTCAGATTAGCATGCCACTGAAAGAGCAATGTACTGCAAGATGGAAAGACGGAAACAAGCTGTTTGCTCTAAATTTATTATATGACAGCACTCAGGCATACAGGTTTTGTCAAAAGTTTTGTGCTTCCATAAGTGCATACATTACAGAGGTATGTGGAAGGCATGCAAATAAAACGTGGGATAAGTGATAGTGTATTCAACCTTTTAAAGCAGAAGGTACAGCATTTCTCCAATACTGATAAACAAGTGAATATGTCATCAGATGAAATGTATCTAATGGAAAAGTAACATTGACAGTACTTCTGACAGCATTATTGGCTTTGAGGACTTGGACTTTACACTCACAGTATATTTCTCCCACTATTTGGCCATAGCTTGTCCCACTTTGAATAATATAAAGATGAAGGTCGTACTTGGGGCAACAGGCGACAAAGACTAAAACACAGTAGACCTACGGAAAGACAGATGGGGCGTTGATTCCTTTTGCACATAGAGGTACATTTCTGTGCTTATTAAGTGTGAAAATGTGTGTCTATATGCTTTTGATATCAATGTGGTAAGCTGCAATTCTATCCAGTGTCACAAGTGTTTCTTCACAAAAGTGTTGTAGGTTTCCACTGGATTCATGATTTTTATCCCTACTTGTGCTTATTTTAGAATCGTTTTTTAAACTTCTATGTTCTCTGATATTACACAAACTCTTTGAGGCAAAAAAATATTTCAAATCTTTCGTAAATCATGTAGGAAAGGGACGCAAAACAAACATTATGCTTACGACGCATCTGACGTTCTCCTTTCTCACTGCTTGGAGCGCTAGTGTCGCTCCAGCTATCAAACGGTAACAACTTTTACAGTAGTCAGGGTCGCGACTGTTGTGTTAGACTGTGGTTGTACCAACTTCATTGCATAACGTGTGCGCTTGTACAGATACAGATTGTGTTATTGTACATTCCATATGTAGAGCACTACATTGGTGATCTATGACGATCGTGTTCACATTCATTTCTGGGCAACTACTTTTACTGCACAGCTACAATGCTGCTGTCATGACCCCATTGTGCTGCACATTTCACACAAGCAAACAGCAGTCCTCGTGCAACAATATACAGTGTTATTGATAACATCCTCCATGTTATCAAAAGCGATAGTGGCAATCTTCATGACAGTGCTCCGACAGTGAACAAAGGTGCTGAACAATGGAGTGCATCGAACGTCTTACTTTGTTATTTCAGATTGGACTCTGCTCTGCTCATAAACTGGACTACTTTCGAGTTACACCAATCTGACCAGTCAGATATGCATTCGTTACCTTTGCCCGAGGTGTCATCCACACCTTGTGTGAAGTCATTCACTCCAGGCTCATGCAGCTGGATGCACTGTCTTTTGACTTTCCTACTGTGCATCATGTCTTGCCACATGTGGAGTCAAACTGCATGGCTGTTCTTCATCTATGGATGTCACTGTAGTAACCTACTACGGACTCACCTTAAACAGTCAATTTTATGGCCAGGTCAACCAAGCCTGTGATTTGTCATCATGGAAAGCAACTTTGTTTCAAGTGGCATCATCAGTGAAAGCACAAAAGCATCACACTGTTTACTCAGTTGGGTGAACTGGCAAGTACGATCAGCAATATCATCCTCGCCTCACCCTTGAACAACAATTACGAGGCTGCTACAACAGCTCTCCTCTACTACCTCTCCTGCTCACCAAAAGAACAGTTACACAGTGCCATCTATAATGAAGATTTAAAGGACAGGACTCCATCGCAACTATGGCATCAGTTATGCACTCAAATAGATTTGCACCTCATGCCTGACAACACACTATGGACATCATGAGTCGTCAACACTTCCCTGCACGTTCCACTGGCCATGATTGCCCAAGAGCTGGAACCACTAGATGCACGCCTCAAAATTGCAGACAGAATATTTGCCATCATTCAACATGGAACATGTATTAACTATGTAGACGACAGTAGCATCAGGTATGATTTACAACTGCAATGGGTGTGCAACTAGCTTCCCACCACCACGAGCCGAGCCAGTTCCATCTGACCTCCGCCAACTGTGACATCACGGCTACCAGCCAAAGTGACGACCTGTGCACAATCACAGCATCCACAAACACACCAATTGCACTTCACTTACACCTGTGCAGAACCACTTCGGCTGGTATGACATAAAATTCAGTGATACTACTCACAACTTTCATGGACAGAGCGACAGTCCATACTTGATGCACAGTCCACAGGAGATGCGCCAAACGATGCAGTATATCTAAGCCAACTAGACACGTGGAATGATAATGCAGGCTCTTTCCTGCCCCATTGTCATCACAACCGCAGGCTTTTCATTTTTATCCATATCAGTGGGCAACACTTCCTTGTCGGCCTCGGCACAGAAGTTACCATTTTGGCATTGATAATGCCTGCCTGCTCAACCATCCAGCTTCTCACGGTAAATAATTTGATAATCCAAGTCTATGGATCTCAGACCTGCACGCTGGAGCTGGGTTCTGATGATGTTTTTGATTGGGCATTCATTGTTGTGGATGTTAGCGTGCCAGTACGTGCCGCAGATTTCCTTAAAAAATTCTTCTTGGTTCCTTAGCTGTGTGGTGGTATTTTGAGTCATGCTGGTATTACTGGTCTGTCTCAGGTGTCATCAGCCACGTTCCATTGGCAGCCTGGCACAGAAGAGTCGCCCACTTCACACAACAGCATGTGCTGCTTATCCAGAGGCCCAATGGTCACCATACCTTCAGGACTGCCTTCACACTATCAGTCGCATTCAATTGGTGCTGCAGCTATATTTCGAGTTGCACATAAAGAACATCCATCTGGAACATGAAAATTATGCCATCCAGTGGAGAATCTACGAAGTTGAAGAGGAATTCCACATGGCAAGGCTCCATTTCAACCAGCAGTCTTGACCACCACCAACCAATTCCGACGCACCTACCTTCTATCTGCACTGACCTGACCTTGAAATTCTTTCGCCATCTGCAGATACACCCACAACATTGTAACCATCTGCTGATACAAAGTCCAGTTCTATATTTTTCGTTCATCCTCCTCCTGTTGTGACTTCGTTTCCCTGCAAGAACAGTTTCTGCCATGTGCCATTATAAACGGAATGGTCCGCAAGATCAACACCACTCCCAGCCCCCTCCCCCCCCCCCACCCCCTAGTAAATCACAGACCACCTAGACTGCTGCCAGATCTATTAAAGGTCACTAAATCATCAGTCAGCTAAATCCTACAGGTTGGTATCATGTGGCCCTCTGACAGTTCCTGGGCTTCACCCATCAAATTAATTTGAAAAAAGATGGCTCTGTTAGGTTGTGTGTAGATCAAAGAACTCTCAATGCCCAAACTGTACAGGACAGTTACCCCATACCAAACATTCAGGACTTCACTCCTTATCTGGTGGACACCTTTGTGTTTAGTGTCAATGACTGCAGAAAGGCATACCTGCAAATCGTTGTGTGCCCAGACAGTATCCACAAAATGACTATTACCACCACTTTTGGCTTGTTTGAATTTATGTTTATGCCACATGGACTTAAGAACACCTTTCAAGCCTGGCAACACTTTATTTACAGCATACTATTCAAGTTTCATTCCGTTATGCTTATGTTGACGATATTCTTATTTTCTCACAAGACGAAGACTCCCATAACATGCATCTCAGCCAGTTTTTGATTCATTGATTAACAGCAGAGTTGTGATCAACGAAGAAAAATGCCAGCTCCAACAAAATGAATTCGTTTTCCTTGGCCATGCAGTAAACATCTGTGGCATCCACCCTGTGCCACAGTACACAAAGACCATTCAACATCTCCTGCTGCTGTAAGACTATCATGAACTACATCAATTTTTAGACAAGGTTAATTTCTACTACCGGAATCGTCTGGTGGCTACTTCTCTTCGACCTACTCACTTGAACCCTCATCAGCTCACGTGGACTTCAGAGAAGCAATACACTTTCGATCACATTGAAAACTGTTTCATCTGAGCCTTTACTATGGCTCACACCCGT
The DNA here is from genome assembly GCF_021461385.2 of Schistocerca piceifrons. Taxonomy (NCBI): domain Eukaryota; kingdom Metazoa; phylum Arthropoda; class Insecta; order Orthoptera; family Acrididae; genus Schistocerca; species Schistocerca piceifrons. Next base: position 935,590,609 of record NC_060139.1, on the reverse strand, counting down.
ACCTGACGCCCAGAGCCTCATAATAACGGTTCTTAGTAACTCCATTACTGGCACTGCCGTGCAACAAGAGGTATGTTCAAGAGATACTTCATTTTTTTTGGGCAAGCTCTTGTCTACACAATGCAAATGGTCAACGTATGTTCAAGAGCAGCTAGCAGTTTATCAAGTAGCACACTACTTCTGGCAAGACATCGAGCCCCCCACCACCCCCGATTATTTACTGGACCATTGACTGCTTGCAGACTCTATCCAAAATATGATCAATGACACCTGCCCACAATAGTTTCGGCACAGTTCACCACCAGCGTTTGTCAAGTGAAAGGTGTGGAAAACGTCACAGTACCTCTCGTGCATCAATACCATGTCGTCCTTCTTCGACTATGATCAGTTCACAGAAGTGCAACAGCAAGACTAACAGTTACAGACTCTTCTTCATGACTCCTCAATGAACCTCTAGATCTAACTTCGGCCTATTTCGAGTGCGACGCATCTGATCCTCTGTTATGTGGATGATTTTGGAAAGCATTGCCTGTGCAAAACTCAGCTTGCTCTTTTCTCACCTGATTTACTGCGAACTATAGATGAAGGGCAATAGATAGATTCAATATTTCTAGATTTCTGGAAAGTGTTTGACATGGTGCACTATTACAGGCTGTTAAAGAAGTTACAAGCATATGGAATTGGTTCACAGATATGTGAATGGCTCACAAACTTGTTAAGTTATGGAACCCAGGATGTTGTCCTCGACAGCAAATGTTCATCAGAAACAAGTGTATAGTCAGGAGGGCCCCAGGGAAGTGTGACAGGACCACTGTTAAATGAAACTTCCTGGCAGATTAAAACTGTGTGCTGGACCGAGACTCGAACTCGGGACCTTTGTCTTTCGCGGGCAAGCGCACTACAGAGGTAGGAGACGAGGTACTGGCGGAATTAAAGCTGTGAGGACGGTGCGTGAGTCGTGGTTGGGTAGCTCAGTTGGTAGAGCACTTGCCCGCGAAAGGCAACAGATCCCGAGTTCGAGTCTCGGTCCGGCACACAGTTTTAATCTGCCAGGAAGTTTCATATCAGCGCACACTCCGCTGTAGAGTGAAAATTTCATTCTAGGACCGCTGTTATTCTCTATATACAAAAATGATTTGGCAGACAGACAGGGTGGGCAGCAATCTTTGGTTGTTTGCTGCAGATGCTGTGGCGTACAGTAAAGTTTTGTAATTGAGTGACTGTAGGAGGATACAAGATGACTTAGACAAAATTGTAGTTGGTGTGATGAATGACAGCTATCTCTAAATGTAGAAAAGTGTAAGTTAATGAGGATTAGTACGAAAAACAAACCTGTAATGTTCGGATACAACACTAGTAGTGTCCTGCTTGACACAGTAACGTCGTTTCAATAATTGGGCGTGACGCTACAAAGCGATATGAAATCAGATGAGCATGAGAGGATTTTAGTAGGAAAGACGAATAGTCGACTTCGGTTTATTGAGAGGTTTTTAGTAAAGTGTGGTTCATCTGTAAAGGAGACTGCATATGGGACACTAGTGTGATGTATTCTTGAATACTACTGAAGTGTTTGGTATATGCATGAGGTTAGATTAAAGGAAGAAATCGAAACACATTTAGAGGCGGTCTGCTAGATTTGTTTCTGGTAGGTCTGAACAACATGCAAGTGTCATGGAGATGGTTCAGGAACTCAAATGGGAATTCCTGGAGTGAAGGCAACTTTCTTTTCATGGAACACTATCGAGAAAATTTAGAGAACCGGCACTTGAAGCTACCTGCAGAACGATCCTGTTGCCTCCAACATACGTTCCGTATAAAAGCCACGAAGATGATATATGAGAAATTAAGGATCATATGGAGGCACATAGACAGCCGTTTTTCCCTCGTTTTGTTTGCGTGTGGAATAGGGAAGGAAAGGACTTGTAATGGTATGGGATACTCTTCGCCACGCGCCAAAATGTGGGTTGCGGTATATCACTGTAGATTTAAATGCAAATGTAGACATTTCTCAAAAACGGACACTCCCCCTTGTACCTCAACCTTTTCGCTATCTCATCCTTCACCATTTCCATAAATTAGCACACTCAAGCATATGTCCGATTACGCGCCCGGTGATGGAGCATTTCTTATTGTCTAATGTTAAGAAGGATTGTAAGCTCTGGACTTGTGTGTGTGTTCTGTGCAAAATGAGCAAAGTATCGCGCCACGCTCAACCATCCCTAAGTCGCTCCGAAGTCCCAAAAGGACGTTTTCAGAATTTGCACTACCCACTTTTAATGGCTGTCGGTGCATTATGTCATCAGCCAACCGCATCACTCAATGGGTGGAAGCTATACCTCTTAAGGACTTTATGGCAAAATTCACTGAGGATTTCGAGCTTCGCTTGTCCCACGTTCATAACGACCAGCCAAGGTCGGCTGTTAGAATCAGCCCTTTCCCTCGAGTTATGCAACCTAGGTGGCACCCATCAAACGACAGCATACAATCCACAGAGCAACAGGCTCGTCGAGCAATGGCATTGCACCTCGTGTGCTACTGTGGACTCTGGACAGAGGCACTAACATTGGTACCCCTGGGAGTGTGTACAGACCGCAAATGCAACCTTGGAGCTTCGCTCACTGAAATTTTTTATGGTGAAGAGCTCTTCTTCCCTACTAACTTTTTTCCAACAGCTGTCAACTTGCCTTCTGACCTGCCCAACCTGGTTTCACGAGTAAAGCGCCACGTAACCACCTCCACGTACCTTCCCTTCTCCCACACTCTGCACCTAAGGTACTGCTCCACAAGTATCTAAAAGACTGTGAGTGTGCGATTTACGCGCTGGTACAATACTACCAGCATTGCAACCTTCATTCTCAGGTCCCCATTGTAGTTACCAGTGGTGACCTCCAATGCTTACCAATGTGCGAGCCATCATCTCTGTTCACACATGGTCTGAAGATGATTTTAGTTAAAATCGAAACCTGTTACCATCTGGACATGTAATTATTAATTTTTAATGAATCTTTGCGTTCGAGACTGGTTATTATTTTAATTAACGAAGTCAGCGCTTTTTCTTTAAAAAAAATAAAAGGAAAAGGACATGCTTATTCAGCTATAGAATATAGCTGTTATGCTTCTCATTTATTAGTATTATCCACATAAGCATAGTCATATTTATCACAAAATAATACACTCCTGGAAATTGAAATAAGAACACCGTGAATTCATTGTCCCAGGAAGGGGAAACTTTATTGACACATTCCTGGGGTCAGATACATCACATGATCACACTGACAGAACCACAGGCACATAGACACAGGCGACAGAGCATGCACAATGTCGGCACTAGTACAGTGTATATCCACCTTTCGCAGCAATTCAGGCTGCTATTCTCCCATGGAGACGATCGTAGAGATACTGGATGTAGTCCTGTGGAACGGCTTGCCATGCCATTTCCACCTGGCGCCTCAGTTGGGTCAGCGTTCGTGCTGGACGTGCAGACCGCGTGAGACGACGCTTCATCCAGTCCCAAACATGCTCAATGGGGGACAGATCCGGAGATCTTGCTGGCCAGGGTAGTTGACTTACACCTTCTAGAGCACGTTGGGTGGCACGGGATACATGCGGACGTGCATTGTCCTGTTGGAACAGCAAGTTCCCTTGCCGGTCTAGGAATGGTAGAACGATGGGTTCGATGACGGTTTGGATGTACCGTGCACTATTCAGTGTCCCCTCGACGATCACCAGTGGTGTACGGCCAGTGTAGGAGATCGCTCCCCACACCATGAAGCCGGGTGTTGGCCCTGTGTGCCTCGGTCGTATGCAGTCCTGATTGTGGCGCTCACCTGCACGGCGCCAAACATGCATACGACCATCATTGGCACCAAGGCAGAAGCGACTCTCATCGCTGAAGACGACACGTCTCCATTCGTCCCTCCATTCACGCCTGTCGCGACACCACTGGAGGCGGGCTGCACGATGTTGGGGCGTGAGTGAAAGACGGCCTAACGGTGTGCGGGACCATAGCCCAGCTTCATGGAGACGGTTGCGAATGGTCCTCGCTGATACCCCAGGAGCAACAGTGGCCCTAATTTGCTGGGAAGTGGCGGTGCGGTCCCCTACGGCACTGCGTAGGATCCTACGGTCTTGGCGTGCATCCGTGCGTCCCAGGTCGACGGGCACGTGCACCTTCCGCCGACCACTGGCGACAACATCGACGTACTGTGGAGACCTCACGCCCCACGTGTTGAGCAATTCGGCGGTACGTCCACCCGGCCTCCCGCATGCCCACTATACGCCCTCGCTCAAAGTCCGTCAACTGCACATACGGTGCACGTCCACGCTGTCGCGGCATGCTACCAGTGTTAAAGACTGCGATGGAGCTCCGTATGCCACGGCAAACTGGCTGACACTGACGGCGGCGGTGCACAAATGCTGCGCAGCTAGCGCCATTCGACGGCCAACACCGCGGTTCCTGGTGTGTCCGCTGTGCCGTGCGTGTGATCATTGCTTGTACAGCCCTCTCGCAGTGTCCGGAGCAAGTATGGTGGGTCTGACACACCGGTGTCAATGTGTTCTTTTTTCCATTTCCAGGAGTGTAGTTACCTGTATGTTATTTGAGCATTGGTACTTGTCATTCAATTAACAGCAATTTTAGTTACTGAATCCGCATAATCATAAGATGTGGAAGGAGTGGATGGTATATGAGGTTTTTAAATTCCTCTTGTACTGTTACTCAACTTGACTCACGTAATCGTTTCATTTTTCAGAACTAACTCTGTTCCAATAATAAACCAGCTACTACTGACACTCATTTTGCCTCTGGTAATTTCCTTCTGTCCATTGGAAACTGCATTGCTTCTGACAAGGGGACAGCCATCAGAATTATCAAAAGAGTTTTTACGACAATGGGCAACATGCACAAGAGACAATTTTGTTAATTATTTCAGTTCTCTGTTGCAATTAAACAAAAATAAAATAAACAAATGTATATAGATTAATATATTTTTATTTGGGAATCATCTGTTATGTTTTTTCTTTTCTGATCCCAGATTTGAGCTTCATGCTTTTTTTGTAACAAATACAGTTCTCCCTGCCTTCACTGGTTCTTGCCACGCAACTATCTACAATTCTGCTAATTCTGCCACATTTGAGAATAGGTGTTTTTATTATGAAAGAAGAATTAACAGTTTTAAATTGAGATGATTCTATAAAACGACGAATAATATAGTGAATGTGTCACATCTATAGTTACTTCCCCCTCTCTCTAGAGTATTATAGGAGTCCAGACCCAGACTACTACAGTCATCAGGAGAGAGCCGGGCAGGATGCAGTAGTAAGAACCTCGCTACACTCAAAAGTTCCAAGAAAACAGTATTGACAATAACACATTTACTAGGCAGTAATACATGATTGTCTTCCAAAATGCCATGCCTCAGGTGGGCTGGAAGAGCAGAGCCTCATCAGCAGCAGAAGGCTGGCACGGGTTCGACTGGCAATACCACCAGCACAGCAATGCATCGATTGATGGCTGTTGCATCATGGGGGGTCGTCGACCCATGGACTCTGGTGGTCTGCAGCTCTACGTATTGATCTCGAAAGTGCTCTCATCGAAGTCAAGGATTTGCACTCAGGAGTCTTGCCCCAGGTCCACCTGAAGTACTCACTGGCTCGTAGGGGTTAGATCTCAGCCCCTGTTTAGGAGACAGGAGCTGGCAGCATCGATGTCTGTCGCAGCAACATGATGAATAGTTGCAGTGCCTCTCCTCCTCTTCTTGAAGGAAGATGAAGGACAGCGCCCTGCTCACACAGGTCAAGTCTCCAACAGACCTGCAAGGTGCACTGGGCAGTCGACAATCAGCACTCAGCAATGAGACATTTGTTAAGAAGGGTGGGGTATTTTTGTCGGCACTTCCCGAACGCTCTTTGGTGATGGGAATGGCAATGTCATCATGCGTCCTGGTTTTCCCTCGCTGTCAGCTCTCCTACTGACTACAGACTTCCGCTACTTCATCTTTCTGAGGCTTTTTCATGATGGTGCAGTACCTGAATACATATTGTTGCATTGTACATAGCCTTCCTTACAACAATCTGCTTTGTCACTAGTATGATCGTATCTCTCGGGTTCAATGCTGTCATTATGCTTCGCTTGCAGATTGGGTGCTTGATCATTTCCCATGCTGGTGACAGTTTCTGAACTTTCCACAACTTGCTCAGCATTTCACCCTAACTGGCAGTCTACTGGTCACTGATACAGGCAAATCGGCTTCCAGGAGCTACTAAAGCAGAACTTGGACGAATTTTTAGTGTCTGTCACAGATACTACCCTGGACTGTAAAATTGTATATTGCTGCTAGAGATGATCACACAAGCCAAAATTATGTACGAAATAATTACTTTTCTGAAACATTTAGACAGGATATGCCATCACATCATATCATGTCTAACACCATCAGGTGAAGGTGTAGTCACACTGTCACATTACATTACATAGCCCAGAACTGAATGGTGAAACTGAGTTTATGAGTTACCATCCATTATACAAAAAGTCAGAGTGTATATAGACACACACACACACACACACACACACACACACACACACATATCAAATGTGAATAAACAGAGTTTGTTTATCTTATCCAGTGTGCCTTTTTGTTCTTACTGTAACTAATAGCGTCATAAAGAACTACTTTTCTTCTTCATTACAGCTGACTTTGTCACAAAAATGTTATTTAATTAAATTTGCTTCATCTTCTTATGTTTTTATTTATATACAGTGTGGGTGTCAGCTTGTAACCTCCCCCCTTCCAAATCAGTCTACTGGACTGCAATATAATTGACCATGATCACTTATGTCTAAAGAAATTTTACAGTGAGTAAGGCTATCGTTACCAACGGAAAATATTACCAGTTAGTGGGAAGAAAGTGTACAACAGACCCTCCTCAAGGAAGAATCTATTCTAAACCTAATCTAAATTCTGGTGATAACTCTGAAATGGGTTGAACATAGTGCAATCGCTCATGAAGCACATGGGAGGGGGAGGGGTACCACATGATATATTAAAACAAGAAATACTGATAAGAGAAATAATACTGATTTGCAAAAAGAGGATAATTAAAAGGTCGCCAGCCCACTAGGATAGTGAATGTCCAGAATATTAAGAAAGGTAATAGCAAAGAAAATCAAGCAAATTATCACTGGCATGGCAGCGGAAGGTTGTCTTTTCCACAATACAACAGTGCACAAGAAAATAAATTAATCAAAAATCACTAAGTTTGCAATTACTCAGTCTGAAATACTAAATTTTGAAAGTAAAGTTAAATGAAGTTGCTAGTTAAATAAATGGCTGACAGTAACTGAAACTTTGTTTTATTTAAAATGACTTTCAGTAACCTCAACATAATATAATGCAAAATTTGAAAATGGGAAGCCATTTACTTTTAATTAATGAAATATTGAACTGAATTTAGTTTAAGCAACTGATGGCGTTTTAACACATTAATAAGGCATGTACCAAGCCAGCAGAAGTCGATTGCTAAGCTAAACACACAATAAAGGAAGCTGCACTCCCTTAATATGTGCCAATCTTTAGTTTTACCAGTTAAGTTTTACACTATTTTAGGCGGGTGAAATTAATACTCAAAATTGCAAATCAGTTAAGTCTCTGTTATGCAACACAAGAATGAACAGTCACTGAGAAAGTAACATTTAGACTGCATCTGGTCATTAGCAAACAAACAAAACTGGCGATAAATAGTTAATCAATTTTCATATTTTTACGACAGTCAGTGATTTCATGGAAAGGAAAGGGACCCTGTTTGGTTATAATGTCTGTGGACAATGACAACACAGGTGCCCTACAGGTTTTAACTATTGCTGGTTATTATCAAAGAAAGTTAAACTCTGTGGAATAAATGCCACTGGATAAGGCCTCTATAACATTAGTTAACAGTCTTATGATGTTGTAGCTGTGCAGATGATGAAGAATGTAGCTGATGACAATGCTGAGCTGCCGTCATTGCTGTTGTTGCTGCCGTCGTCTCAAGAACCACGAATAATTATGGGATAGGCAATAGTTAGAATTGCAGCTTCCTCCACATGTTCACTCGTACCATGCTCTCAATACACGTGGGTTAATGAATTAGGTGCAGCTACAATGGAGCGATCATAGCTGCGTACTGCATCTGTGGGAACACCCAACGAGCATTTTCCACACTCTTTCATGACTCAAATTGCTTTGGTTCCTCTCTGCACACAGTGTGAGAGAGGCTCTCCACACACAAAGATAAAGAATCTCACAGCTACTGCCATTTCGTCATTGGTGTCGATACATAAAAATAAAGTTCTCTTGGCTACTACCCAGTAATTTACAATATTTACATTATAATTACAATCAATTATATACAGTCGGATATAAATACACTATTACATACATTAGACATTAACTATAGTTTTTGTAACAAAGCTTACAAATTTAGAATCAGAAGTACAGTACAAGTTATCAATGGATATTGAATGGCGAAAAATTTCGGATGATACAGAAGGTATTTTGTCTGCATTTTCGGTGTTACAAGCTCTGTTCTGTTATTGTAAAACTTAAATAGTTTTTCACTTTCACACATCTGATTTCCCTTGTGGAAGAACACTCAATGGAAAAAATATGCAACTCGTCATGGAACATTAGCAATTTGCCACAAAAACAAAGTGCAATAATAAAATAAGTATTAAGAACATACAAAACCACAAAATTGACCACAATAACGCTAATGAGAATGTGAAACCAGGTTAACTTCCGATATTAACAGGCGATGACACCATCAAAACTTTCTTCCTGAGAAACCTTGATATGACTTCACAGTCCATTGACAGCCTGTGTGAACGCTGTCATTTAAAACATATTGTAGAATGCTATGATGTGACATGATATGATGGTCAATGTGAACTGACTTTAAAGCCACTCTCCAGCCAAATGTCTTTCATTTGACACAAATTGGTTAAAACGATATTTTGTTTATAAAAATATACATCAACCAAAATTTTTGAATGATTCTTAGAACTATTTTAGGTGGTTTTACTCAACAGTTCAAGTATAATCAGTGATGATGTTAATAGTATTATATTATAACAGTACACTGGTAGCACACGAAAATAATCTTGTTCTCGATGGAGGTGGAATGATGAGCATTCCAACAGAGCACTGTGGTACTGCAGATAATAATTAGCTACTAAGAGACATTATCTCTTTGGATCTTACTCAGTATACATTTCAGTGGAGGATTTTATGTTGTATTCCAAGAATTGAAAACATGGAGCATTCTGTCTCTGATGTGCACTGTATCATTTGGATTCATGTGGCTTAGAATAACCCAATGCATGAAGGCCAATTCACACTAACTAGCTCCATCACATCATTGCACCATCATCTCAAGATGTATTCAACTGTCCATCACGTCATGGCACGTCAAGTCAATTTGGGTCATGTGATCTCTATATGCATGGCTGTCCTCAACTGTTTTTGCGGGAATTGTGATCTTCAAAAGATGATTTTCAACTATTTCTATAGGTAAAGTGCACATACACAATGCAGTAGCTTATATAAGTGGATGCTGGAGTGCACATTTATACAAAAATGACATTTATTGGGCTCAAATGGTTTGCAGACGCAGGGAGAGCTTGTATATTACAGAAGGAAGTGAAAAACAACACAAAAAGAGTCTAAGTCTGAAAAATGTCATTACATGATACAGAAGGAGAATTTCGCAAAGTATACCAAGACGTTGAAGATGAGGAATCTGGACTTTCTATTTTAGAAAATCGAAGCAACTGTTGTTTCATTTGTTACAAAAAATTGCACCCAGAATTGGTAAAAAGAGCATAGTGTTATGAGCTTCCATTTACATCCCATGAAAAACTGCTTTGTTTAAGATTTAGTTGCTAGTCCAGTCCAACACTCGTATCTCACTCCGTACTTATTTCCTTCAAGATTTACAGGTTTTCTTTACATGTTGTGTTTGGCTTTTAATAGTTCAAGTGGCTTATTTGTACTGGATTTAGGTAATGAAACACGATAAATATTGACCACTGATGCTTGAAAAATGGTTTCACACACAATCCAGAGAGCAACTTAACAATAAATAAGCCTGCATAAAAACATATTTCAACAAACAGCTTGCACTATCTGAAAGTTTCGGTTCATTTCTTTATTAAACACTACAAATGTTTGACAATGTTAAAATAAATTTCACCTATGAATCAATCCAATTCTACCTACGTAAAATTGCAGCCGTACTGAAATCCATTTCATTGTAAAATATTAAATATGGTAGCGGTATGTATAAAAATCTATTTTATAAATGCAGTGGAGGGCAAATAAGTTAGTATGCTCATGTTGTACTATTCACACTGCTACCTTACTGCTTCAATTAATATTTCATGATTTGACATAAATTTCAACAAAAGAAATAACAAACAAGAACAACAAACAACTGATATCAACCACAAGAACCATGACAAAACGTATGATTTCCTCCCGTGTATTGGGAGGGAATGAGTGCAGGGGTCACATGATCAACAATGGATCGATGATGTCAATCACCAAAACTTTCTTCCTGAGAAACCACGATAGTTCCACAATGTGATGTGATGGGATGGGATGGCCAGTTGTGACGTCGGTACCATTTGTTACGTCGTTTACAAAAAAATTACATATATATTTTATATATTTTTATTTTTAATTTATCAGGATGAATTTTTCTTTTGTTAGTGCATGATTCTTTCTCTCAGGGATATTATCTTTTCTTATGACTTTTACTTATGTGCATAAGTAAATATGAAATGGGTTCTTGGGGGCCGCTGTTATTCATGTACCAACTTTAGATTTTGAATGTGATGACTAAAATATAGTTGCCGTTAACTGAATTGAATGTAATTTTGGTAATTTCTATTTACTGATTGCAAAGCAAAGCTCGAGAGAACTTCGATTGTTGCCGTGGAGCGGCCAAGATAAAACTTACTGAACTCATGGAATCTGTATAATTTAAGAAATGAACTTTAACGTAAATTAATTATCTGCTGCAATTTATAAAGGTTCTTACAACGAAATCTCTCGCATTTGCAGTTACTGTTAACACTGAAAAAAAATTAATACTTTGGCGCGTAATGCCCGACCAGAGGCTGCATCGGAAGATGAGATTCTCGCAGCGCAAATTACTGAAAAAATGCTTATCAAAAGTAATTAGCCAATGCAAGCATTTGAGGTGACAACTATTACAAAGAAATTCAATTTGTGATAACAATAACAAGTTTATTGTATCAGAAATACGAATAACTTACACAAAATATGTGTAGCCACTCAATGTTTGCCTTCTGTATAGCAAAACAAAACAACGTGTGTCCCATAAAATATCTCCTTCCTCCTCGGCTGTACAATCGCGTCTCTTCGATCCTTTTTTATTTTCACAGACATTAAATAAAGATGCTACTCTTAAATTATCGCTGCATATCAGTTGTTTCAAGAGCATTAACTATATCTTTTACACTAATTATATTCATAAAATACTTTAACTGCAGTTTACAACCGATAAAAATGTCAATATTTATGTGACGTACCGTCACATAGGCCCCCTAGTGAGGGAGTACGTAATAAAGGCCACTGTTTATGCACAGACTCACTATGGTTTTCTGTTTAGTTCAGTTTTGTGGATGGCCAAAAGTTTATGTTTGGCCCACCTATTTCAATTCACTGTTGAATACTCTGTTCATTACACAATTATGGGTGTCACACATAATTCACAATTGCAGGTGAGTACGTCTATCAGTCCCATCTCTCTTTCTGTTTTATTATTAATAGGAACAATCCGGTATCTTACAGACGCGAGGCACTTTGGCTTCCACTCCCCCATTTTGGTCACAGGCGTAAGGGAAAAACAGGCCAAAAAAAACCCGCCCAGAGTCTTTGGATTGTTGGTTTTGCTTTTACATTGAGTGTGTAGCACCTACAAACAAATTAGCGGACAAATATATACATATACATTTACATTACATAAATTCATCATTAAAACATGAAATTACATAACGTACAACAGTCTTTTTTCTTTTGTACAGATAGTTTCTTTAATTTTTATGTTTTTTGTGTATCAATTTGTTACAATTTTACGTGGTGTATCATTTCATCGTCGACTACAGCATTTTTGGATCTGATCGAATTAAACGTTGCCGACGGCGGTTTGTTGTTTGTCTGGGGGTGTGTCGCTGCTGGCGTAGACGGTAGCGTATGTGACCGCTTGTAGAAGCCGGCGCCGGTTCGTTGGCCCAAGCAGTGATGTAGGCGCGAACAGCTGCCGGTCGGTGGATGCGGCGCCGCGGCGCTGCACGGGCAGGACAACCGCCGATCTCTCGCCGCGTCGCGCAACATGTAAACATTTCACTCGAGTATCAGTTCATCAGCATAATAAAGTAAATATATCTGCTATAAGTGTTGGAAGAAAATTCATTAGTTTCCCAAACACTCCACAGTCACACGTCTTCACTGTTTTCAGAATGCATTGTAAGAATGTACGAACGAACGTGTTCCAGGTCTTTAAATAAGTTCTGGTATGAACTCACACATTTTACACTGGTTTAAGACAACTGTAGTTTTAAGCTAAGTGTTCACTTGATCGCAGTATGTACTGTCACTATGGTGAGTTTTCAGTTGACTATGTCGTGGTGACACTTTTCGCTTCATACCACTTGGCCTGCGTCGCTTCGAGCGTGCGTCTGACGTTCCGGAAGCCACAGTTCGCTGCACGCTACCTATAGCGTATTTTCACAGTCCACTGCTATGGCTCCGTTTACCAGAAGTCTCACTTCTTTGCCGAAACATTTATCTACACTGTGAACGTCTATCATGCCTTGCATCTGAATTGTTTTCTGCGAAAGGCACACCATTTGAGCTATTAATTTTTATTCTTTTGTTCACTATACTTTCAGAAGAGTCTTCCACTGTTAAACACAGTCACACATGTTGTGTTCTTACACAGTTAACTGTTCACACTTTTATGTCGTTCCAATTCGTAGTTCAGTTCATCCATCCTTTCACTATTTGAGCGTTCGGATAGTCACTTTTAAATTGGAACATGATTTATTGAATTTTACTAGAATTAAATAATAAATATGCTTTCCGTTTTACATGTTAATATTATATATATATACATATATATTTGATACAATAAGTGTTCCTTCTAGGTCCGTTTATCACTTAGTATTCGGTGATTGACCGAGTTGTCATCTCTTATTTAAAGTGTTGACCAGTTGGTCATACTCGACCCGTGAGTTCAGTAGGTTTTATGACATGTGTATTATTTATTCATTCAACACTGATTTAGAAACTTTTGTCATTGTTGCGTTTGCAGCTGCCTTGCTTGTGCGTGGGTGTAGCTGGAAGCGCCTTCAAGCTGGAATCACTGTGGAAATTAAGCGTTATTATTCTGTTTGAAATTTTTTATTACTCGAATTCTCGCGTTTGTACAGCGTTTCGCAATTAATTTGCGCGCCCGACGACCATGCACAATGCTTCTTCCCTTTTCAAGGTTTGTCGTGCGTGGGTGTAGCTGCAAGCGCCTTCAAGCTGGAATCACTGTGAAAATTAAGCGATATTATTCTGTTTGAAATTTTTTACTACTCGAATTCTCGCGTTTGTACAGCGATTCGCAATTAATTTGCGCGCCCGACGACCATGCACAATGCTTCTTCCCTTTTCAAGGTTTGTCGTGCGTGGGTGTAGCTGCAAGCGCCTTCAAGCTGGAATCACTGTGGAAATTAAGCGATATTATTCTGTTTGAAATTTTTTATTACTCGAATTCTCGCGTTTGTACAGCGATTCGCAATTAATTTGCGCGCCCGACGACCATGCACAATGCTTCTTCCCTTTTCAAGGTTTGTCGTGCGTGGGTGTAGCTGCAAGCGCCTTCAAGCTGGAATCACTGTGGAAATTAAGCGATATTATTCTGTTAGAAATTTTTTATTACTCGAATTCTCGGGTTTGTACAGCGATTCGCAATTAATTTGCGCGCCCGACGACCATGCACAATGCTTCTTCCCTTTTCAAGGTTTGTCCTGTGCAGAGCGTCCTGACGCAGATTCATTTGCTAATCTCTTTTCTGTCATGGCACTTAAGTGCAGTATTCTCCTTCTGTCACAACTCACTCATACATACACTTAGCAACTACTCTATATCTAACAAGCACAAGTATAAAATCAAATAAACATTAAATAAATCTTACTAACTGGGCATACAACTTACATCTACCTTTACACATTACACATTTTAGACTTAAACTCTTAAATATCCCTGAATATAAATGGCTTTATTATTTGCCACCGCAGCATTCTCTGAATTTCTTTCCCCACAGATTGTCTTTTCGACCACGGTAATTGAATAGGAGGCAAGGCAAAGAGTTTGGTGAGGTTTCACTCGCATGTCGAACTCATACACTTTTATTATCCCTGGTTTTTCTGAATACACTTGTACAAATTGGTTCAGCACTTGGCTCAAATCAGATTGCTGTGACAGCCTCAAGTACGAAGATTCTGCTCCTTTTGATGCCATATGTTGCTTAATAATAGCATTTTCCCGTTCCCAACCGGGCTCCAGTTCGCTGCTGTTTTGATTTACAACACATTTGTTGTGATTCATCGCGTCAGGATCCTGTAAAGTTACCCAGACGTTCTGGCAGACATACACGTCCAAAGTCCTCATTAATGCCAGATCAATTTGGCGGTTTAGATAGGTTAAGGTGCATCTGGCTCGGGAGAGGTCAATTTTTGCCTTCAATTCCCTAAGCACGTCAAGGCCCAGGATGCAAGGTACTGTGAGATTTTTGACCACTAGGAATGAGCACAGTATGGCTTTGTATTCCAGAGCAATCTCTGCCTGCACCTGATTCTTTATTAGCTGCATCCTGCCCCGTAGGGTACCTACTATCCTACAATTTTCTACTGGCAGGCTCGGTAACTTTTTCACACAATCCACACACTTGGAATAACTGCTCATCAATACAAGAAGCACTCGCCCCTGTATCCAATATTATTATTACTTCGACCCCATTTATCTTTGCCACAAAGGCAGCGTGCACATGTTCTATTTCTTGTTGGTCTGCAGGTCGCGGATCAACTGTCAGTTCATCTTTCAACTCGTGCCCGTCATTGCAGCGGAGCAAATTCACCCCTACATTCTGTCTGCCCCCCCTTTCACCTTGGCGACCGTCTGGGAAGGGCCTACAGACGTCGGCCAGAGTTTGACGGCCTGTCGCCCCCTGCCAACACGTGATCAGACACATCAGTTATTCGAACATTATCAGTCACAATTGGTGACGTGCACTGCAGTGCGTACATGTGTGACTGATTGTTCAGAGGCTGAGGTGAAGGCGGTGGCATCGGGATGACAATGATGTGATTAACAGGCACATGACCTGATAGCATGTTTTGACGTACCTGCCAGTTTGCTGGCCCTGTCCGTTGCCACTGCTCATTGTTAGTTCTCATATTTTTATTGCTGAAGTTGGAGTTTCCTCCCCCTTCGCCTCGTCTCTTTCGATTGTAGTTTTGTCCACCTCTTTTTGGTGAAGACAGGTTTGACTGGCCATGCTGGTACGTATTGTATCCAGTGCTGTGCCAGTGACCATCCACAGTGGGCACACTATTCATAGTGTTTCCTTTTTAGAGAAGTTTTTCTGTCACTCTTTGAATACCCATTCTTACGAGGGCTATTATTGAATTGGTTTTTTCCTTTACCGTTCGCTTGTCCGTTGTTTGTACTCCCCTGATCTCCCTGCCTGGCATCCTTGTGTATTAAATCAGGGGAGTCTATGGTTGCCATAAGCAACTCCAAGTCCGTGTCAGTGGCGTGTACGAGTTTCTCTCTTATCGTTATAGGCAGTTTACCCTTAAAAATTCTTAGAACGTCCCTGGCAGGCATGGGTTCGTCCCAGTATCTTGTTTTGTGCAGGTATCTTTCAAAATATTTTCTCAAGTTACCTGAATGGGGATTGAATGGTTCCGGGTTATACACTTGTTTCCGGAGACGCTCCTGAACAGACGTGGACCACTATCTGGCAAGAAATTTACTTTCGAATTCAGACAACGACGGACACTGCTCCCCGATTTCCATCGCCCACAGTGCCACATCACCTATGATGAAAGAGATCACAAACTGAACCTTTTGGTGCTCAGTCCATGATACCGGGAGTACATTCCGGAAACTTTTTATAAAGATTACCGGATGGACATTCTTTTTCTCATCATAAAGCGTCTGGAACTGCCTGTGTTTTAATAGTGATTTCTCGTGCTTTATTTGCGCTACAGTTCGTAGCTGTACCTCTCCGTTCGCGGCGACAACGCCTGAACAATTGACTGGCGAGTACGGTTGCACTTTTTCGCAGTCAGCTTTTTCCACACGACATACATTTATCGGCACATTTCCGTACTGTGTTTAGCTACTATGTGTCGTGGGGGTCGATGACTCCTCGGCCCACTCTAATCGAGCTACCGCATGTGTTACGCAGTTGTCGATTCGCTGCTCGAGCGAGTTGGAAATTTCGTCAACAGTTCTAACAATATCTTTCACTTGTTTTCCAGCACACACTGAGCTTTGTCTAATTGTTCTACGCGTTCGTCTAATTGCGTGACCTTTTGTGGAACGTCTTTGTTCTGGTCTACCAACTCAGCCACTTGCTGTTTTACTACATCGATCTCGTGTGACAAATATGACACTAGCACCTTGTCACGTTGTTCAACATTTCATTCATTTTTGCCAGGAACTGAGCGTCACGCTGCTGTTCCTTGCGTTCGCGCTCAAGGCGTTCCTGCCTTTCCTTTTTCTCACGTTCAAGACGTTCTTCCACTAAAATGTCATTAACTTGGGAAATTAATGCCTGCTCCCGTTGCTTGGCTCTCTGGTCTAATCGTGTCATCAGCACCGTTAAAAAATCGGTCGTTGGTACAGGTACTTGTACAACATTTGTTGTCGATGCAGTAGCATCCTCCTTCCCTGTGCCAGTAATCGAGTGGGTTTCTTTGCTCAATTAAGCTTGATCCTGATCAGTGCGTAATATTTTGTCCATTTCAGGTTGCTCAGCTTCCGGTTTTGGAAGTTGAGAACCTGTCGTTGTGGGTGGGTTATTCACTGGAAACTCTTGTATATTTTCGTCTTTGTCATAACCTGATAGATCTTACCCCTCTAACCGTTTGTCTTTGTGTGTCTTCACCATTTCGACTAGTATTAATCCTGAATGGTAAGATACGAGTACACACAAAATCTATTTTCCCCCCAAAAATGACACACACACAAAATATACTAACTAGACAAAGCACATACAAAACACTGAAATCAAGTAAAGCAAAGAAGCTACCTACTACTATTACTACTGAAACTAACATTTACACTTTCGCGCTCATAATATTTCCGTTACACTGAGAAAAATTTTACATCTGCTAAAACATTACTTTGGCAATCAACTGCACTAGCATTTATTTGATTCACACAGCCAATTGTGTGACCTCAAATCACGAACACTAATCACTGTCTCAGAATTCTAACACTGATTTTTGTTCAGTAGTAGTAAATGAATCTGTTTCACTATCTGTTGACGTTAAAACAAATTGAATAAACACTTCTGACAAATTTTAACTCAAGAAGATAAACACAGTGCATGGCCCCCGGATCCTTTCTTCCTTTAGTTTCCAGCCGAGAAGCGCATGCATATACACCCTTACCTTTATTAGTTATTGTTGCTTGGTGTTGTCTTTATCTGAGTCGAGACAATGGTACGCATCTAGTCAGCTTCATGTCCATATATCTTCACTGGTTGGATCTTGTACAAGTTTTGTATTTTGTGGTACATGGAAATAGATTACATATATGGCATTAATTTCACATACATATAATTATATACATAAAAATTTTCTTTTAATTATAGTTTTCTAGATAGACAACAATATCTCAGTCAATTTCTGTGTACTTAATATTGGTACATAAAATTTCGGGCCCTCACGTTGTTGGGCGCCATTTGTGACGTCGGTGCCATTTGTTACGTCGTATACAAAAAATTACATATATATTTTATATACTTTTATTTTTAATTTATCAGGATGCATTTTTCTTTTGTTAGTGCATGTTTCTTACTCTCAGGGATATTATCTTTTCTTATCACTTTTACTTATGTGCATAAGTAAATATGAAATGGGTTCTTGAAGGGCCGCTGTTATTCATGTACTAACTTTAGATTTTGAACGTGATGACTAAAATATAGTTGCCGTTAACTGAACTGAATGTAATTTTGCTAATTTCTATTTATTGATTGCAAAGCAAAGCTCGAGAGAACTTCGATTGTTGCCGTGGAGCGGGCAAAATAAAACTTACTGAACTCCTGGAATCTGTATAATTTAAAAAATGAACTTTCACGTAAATTAATTAATTAAGAACATTAAATATATCTTTTACACTAATTATATTCATAAAATACTTTAACTGCGGTTTACAACCGATAATAATGTAAATATTTATGTGACATACTGTCACACAGTGTGGATGCTGCCATTTGAAATGTATTGAATAATGTTCTCATGGGATCTGACATGACATTACATGGTGACCAGTGTGAACTGGCCTTCATTGGTAAAAATAGACTGCTTGAGTCTTCAATGAAGCCTTGGAATAGCATGTCAAATAAGATACAAGATAGCCTTTAAGTTACAGGGAATGTAACATATGGGTTTTCGACTGTAGTAGGTAACAGAAACTGTGATGTTGCTTGCAGTGAGAGTAAACAGTGAGAGTAATATCCATTTCTTAGGAACTATGATGTAAAAAAGGCACTGTTTGTGTGAAACTCGGCTCTGATATGAGAGAGGGCCTGATGACCCTAATCGGATTAGGTCAAATATATAAATAATCAATACAGGCTATGGTGGCTACATCACAGGAAACTATTTTTGACATCAAATGTCTGTCGCAATTTCTAGTCTTTGTCTGCAGGTCGTAACATTCGATTCAGGTCACTAATGTGAAGTATCATAACTGCTGCAGCTCTTGAATCTGCTGTGGTTAGCTTTCTAGTAATGCAAGATTGTGAATAACAATTAATTCCTGATACATTTTCCATCAATGGCACAGTATACATAATCTCTCTGTGGTTGAAAGCTCACGATTGTAGTTGGTGCATTTAATATAATGTACATTAAAAGGCTAAACTGAATGGGAATTACATTATTTAGACTGCATTTTTGGTAATGTGTCTGAAGGGTGGGGGAAATGAAAATATTATGGTACCTTAAAACTAGAATACATGGTAACATATTAGATTGCAACTGACGAACATACAGCTAGAATCAGGATTCAGTCACTCTGTTTTGAGAGAAACCAAGATAACAGAAGAGGCCTACAAAATGCTTAATACTTAAGAAAGCACAGAAAAGTAAGGTTAGCTGACTTCATCAAAATATTAGACGACTGAGTAATAAGGTAGAAGAGCTCCTTGCCTGTTTGGAAAATTTAGAGAGCTCTGAGAAGACAGACACCCTCTGCCGATCTGAGCACCACATAACCACAGGGTTAGTTACGTTACACATACAGCAGATTACTCATGCAAAAGAAAGGAGGAGTTGTTACATTATATTAAGAAAGAATGCAAGTTCACAGGCATTGAGACAAGTAGTTTTGTAGCGAGCAGCACTTATAATTGTGTGCTTGTGAATTACTACTGAAAAATAGTTCACCTTTAATTTCAACTGTATATAGATACCCACTGGGAAATTTTTAATTGTTTTTGAGGACTCTGGATTTTTCACTATGCTATCTGAAAGGCACCAGGAAGCAGTTAATTGTCTGTGTAGATTTTCTAAGGGATTCTAATAGGAAAAATGATCTTGAAACCTTATTTGGACCCTACAGTTTGATCTTAGTAATTATCTTTCCAATACATTTGGATAAATAATGAAATAAAATAATTTATAACAAATATGGAACAACAAACAACTGATATCAGTCACGATGATCACAATGAAACAAAATATGGAAATCTGTGCATGGTCGTGTAATGGGAGGAACTGAGATTTGGGGTCACATGATCAACAACAGATGGATGACATCAACATTCAAAATTTTCTTTATAAGAAACATGGACAGTGCCATGATGTGACATGATGGGGTGGGATGGCCAATGTGGATGCCACTATTTGAAATGCATTGCATAATCAGGTGATGGGATGGGACGTGAACTGTTTTTGAGGAATCTGGATTCCTTACTATGCTATCTGACAGACAGCAGCAAGCAGTTAATAATCATTGGTGGCTTCAGTGGAGATTTTATAAGGGATTCCAGTAGGAAAATGAACGTTGATACCCCATTTGGATCCTACAGTTTGATATCAGTAATTAACTTTCCAAAACGCCTGGATAAATGCAGTAGGACACTAACTGTTAATATTTTTTCAAGCAAGAAAATAACTGTTTGGCCAGTAACAAATGCCATCTCTGATCATGATGCACAATTAGTTAGCATAAATAAGATAGTGCCTTACAGTGTTGATACTCCTCAGCAGAAATCAGTTAGAACAATTAATGACTCCAGGATAAATGTTTGTAAGAATAGTTTACAAGAGATGACCTCAGATAGAATTTATAATGACCAAAATCCTAACAGAAAATGTACTCTATTCTTGAGTAGCTTTCAGCATACACTAATTTACACATAAACTAATCAGAAAGAATATTAAACAGACATCTGAAAAACAGTGGACCACTCGAGGGATTAAAGTACCTTGTGAAAGCAAAAGGCAAGAACGAGTAGAGATCCTGTAGCAGTCATATGCTACAAAAACTACTCAAAATTGCTATCAAAAGTTATACAAAGGGAAGGAACATGGACATAATGTCACAAATCAGAAATTCCAAAAACAGACTTAAGAGTAGGTGGAATGAAATGAAACAAGGGACAGTACAACCAGCGGCAAAAAAAGCTAACATGACTACTGAACTGAATTGATGGGCTGTACATAATGGGTCAAAGGTAGAAAGTAAATTTAATAAACATTTCTTAAATACAGAAGAAAGAATAGGGACAGAGAGTTCAAGAGAAAAATCACAGCGATGCATGGGAAAAGCAACTCATAAAATTCAATCATATGAATGTATCACCTCTTATCCTTCTGAAATTAAAAAAATGAGATGTTGTTTCAAAAATAAAAGCTCATCTGGCTTGATGGTATTCTCAATAGAGTACTAAGGATTTGTTCCCATATAACACAGTAAGTTCTGTGTTATCTGAAACATGTAATGCATCACCAGCTTTAAGTATTTTTCCAGAAAGGCTGAATTATGCTGTTATCAAACCTCTCTTTAATAAAGAGACATAATTTTCCAAAATTTTTGAGAAGTTGATGTATTCTAGAACAGTATCTCTCCTCAACAGATCACATGTTGGATTTCGAAAAAGTTGTTCTACTGAAAATGCCATTTAATGTTCACTCACCGGATTTTGGAGACATTAAATAATAAAGTACTGCCATTTAGTATTTGCTGTGACTTACCTAAGGCGTTTGAATGTATGAATCATAGTATTATCCTGGATAAACTGAAGTTTTATGTAGTTGATGGTCTAGCAAACCAATGGATAATATCAAATCTAACCAAAAGAATACAGGAAGTTGTACTTGGTAATTCGAGCAATGTACCCAGAGACGTTATTATGACTAGGGAGAAGCATATACCCAGAGATGTTATGACTGGGGAGATATCACGTATAGGGGTCCCTGAGTTTCAAACTTTAGTCCACTATTGTTCCTCATATATATAAACAATGTTCTGTCTAGTATACAACAAACAGAATTAGTTATTTTTGCAGATGGCACAAGTATTGTAATCAATCCATGCACACATACAGAAACAGAACAAATAGTAAACAGTGTTCTTAAAGATATCATTCACTGGTTTTCCACAAATAGTCTCACCCTCAATTTTAAAAAGATGCAACATATTCAGCTCTACACATCTAGTGTACTACACCAATGCTAAGGGTAACACATGATGAGGAGATAATAAAGAGAATGTAAACTTCAAAATTTTAGGTTCCATATTGATGAGAATTTAAACTGGAAAAGGTACATTTTAGAACTCCCAAAACAACTTAGTTCAGCCATATTTGCATAATCATTGAAAATCTAGGGCAGAGACAAATCAGTAAGCTGACCTATTTTGCATATTTGCAGTCAATGATGTCATATGGAATAAGTTCTGGGGGTACTCACTGTTAAGAAAGAAAGCTTTCACTGCTCAAAAACGTCCTGTGAGAATAATATGTGGTGCTCTTCCATGATCGTCTTATAGACATCTGTTTAATGAGTTGGGCATTCTCACTACTGCTTCTCAGTAAATTTATTTCCTCATTAAGTTTGTTGTCAATAGTCCACTGCAGGTCAAAATGAACAATAATGAACGTAGCTACAATACCAAGAAGGAAAATGACTTTCATTACTCCACATTAAGCTTGTGTTTATTACAAAGTGGGTGCACAGTATTGAAACTAAAGTTTTTGATAACCTACCCATTGACATCAAATATCTGACAGACCGAAAAGTAAATTTTGAAAACAAACTGAAAATATTTTCCTTCGACAATTCCATCTAATCCTTAAAAGAATTTCTATTATCGTACTGTGCAAAGAGTGGTGGGTAGAAATTATTAATTCACATCTGTACATTAAAAAACTTGTAAATGTTCAGTATGTATCCGTATTTACAAAGTAATTTTCAATAGGACTGTAAAATGACTCATTCAACAAAATTGAAATTTAACTTGCAACATGAGACATAAAGTTAACTATGTTGGTAAACTAGCATGTTTGAAGATCATTAACATTAGTTACATTACCCCCCCACCATCTACTTGGAAAGTCGTTTGGAGCCAGCAAAAGAATGCAGTACATCGTATGTCAGTGTAACTTTTGTCTGTAAGTGAACTTTTGGCAACATTGTGGATGACACCTCAGCTATGAACCACATGTGCATGAATACAGGTAGCTATCTGTATTTACTAACATACATCTCAGTTCACTAACGTATCATCAGTAGTGGCTGATTTAATTTCTATTTGAAATATTACCTACCGGAATTACAAAAAGTACAATATTGTCCATGCGTGACGTCTTAGAACGATAGTATCCCAGCTGTCAATGGCGAAGATTCTCCATGTTCTTGTCCTTTCATTCCACAATGTCGTTAAATGTTCGCATGTCCTGTGATGATAATTCCCCAACACATCTGCATGAGTCAAAAAAAAATAACGAAGCATCTGAACAATTTTAAACTAAAGAGATATGAAAGAATGAATGGAGCAGATTTGGAAAATAAATGTAATGTGACCTACTATGGGAATAATTGTGCAAGTTTACAATTTCCATTCTGTTACTAAAACATGCACCAAACCTATATCAAAAACGTAGCAATAATGGCAATTTTCAAATCTTGGTACTTACAATGATGGATAGCTGTTTAGAATTTCAGCTAATGGTAGATCACTTGTGCAGTCTGCGTCATGCTGTTGTCACTTGCTTGCCTTAATTTACGACATTGCTGTTTGCCACTGAGTACCAAAATTAATTTACATCTTTTGTATGTGTTCTGCATTTAGGAGGGTATGCTCAGGAAATTAATTATAAGGTTATATCAAACTGTAATCTGGCCTTTTGGGGCATTTATTCCGAAAATTAAATCCTATGTTTAATAACAATAGACATTTTTGTACAGGAATGCCCTGTTTGCCTCTGATAATGTGCTTTTTACTTCCTTTTCTGCCTCGCCAGTCCTGCTTCCAAGGTAGCAGGTTTCCTAACTTTGTCTACTTTGTACTCACCAGTTTTGATTTTGAATTTACCACAATCTCATTTCTGCTATTCTTCATTACTTTTCTTCTGTTTACTCTCAGTCCATATTCTGTACTTCTTAGAGTGTTCATACCATTTAATAGGTCCTGTAATCATTCTTCATTTTGACAGAAGGTAGCAATGTCATTAGAGAATTTTATGATTGATATCCTTTTACCTTGAATTTTAATCCCATCCTGGAACCTTCCTTTTACTTCCATCATTGTTTCTCGAATATGTAGACTGAGCAATAGGATCAAAAGACTGAACCCAGTATTATACTCTACTATTCTTATTGCACGCCATTCATTGTTGTTCATGTTGTATATTACCCATCTTTCCCTATAGCTTATACCCTTTTGCCTAACAATTTCAACAAACTCACATCATTTTACACTATTGAAAACTTTTTATAGATCGATAGATGCTATGAAGGTGTCTTTATTTTTCTGATTCCATGATTTCTTTTTCATTCCTCTACACACTGAGGTGAAAATAGTCATGGAATACTGCTAATATCGTGTTGGACCTTCTTTTTCCCAGTGTAGTGCAGCAGCACAAAGTGGCATGGACATCAACAAGTCATTGGAAGTCTCCTGCAGAAATATTGAGCCATGCTGTGTCTATAGCTGTCCATAAGAGCCAAATGTTCCTGACACACGATTTTGCCAGATAACTGACCTTTCGATCATGTCCTGTAAAAGTTCATTCGAATCCATGTCTGGCCATCTGGGTGGCCAAACCATTATTTCGATTCTCCAGAATGTTCTTGAAACTACTCAGGAACAGTTGTGGGCCAGTAACATGGCACATTGTGATCCATACAAATTAAATCGTTGAACGGATGTAAATGGGATCCAAGTAGCCGAACGTAACCATTTCCAGCGAATTATTGGTTCATTTGGACCTGAGAACACAGTCCATTCCATGTAAACACAGCCCACACAGTTATGGAGTCACCATCAGCTCGCACAGTGCATTGTCAACAACTTGGGTACATGACTACATGGTGTCTGACCACACTCGAATGTATCATTGGTTCTTATGAAATGAAATCAGGACTCATCTGACCACACCACAGTTTTTCAGCCATCTAGGGTCCAACTGGTATGGTCACAAGACCAATAGGGGGGCTACAGGCAATGCCTTGCTTTTAACAAAGGAACTTGTGTCAGTCATTAGTATCATGGCCCATTAGCACCAAATTTCACCTCACAGTCCTACCAGATACGTTCATCGCACGTCCCACAGTGTTTTCTGTGGCTATTTCACATGACATTGCTTGTCTCTTAGCACTCACGACTATATGCAAACGGTGCTGCTCTCTGTCATTAAGTGAAGTCCGTTGGCCACTTCATTTTCCATGGTGAGAAGTAACGCCCAAAATGTGGTATTCTAGGCATACATAGGCTCACTTGTGGGCAAAAAAGGTGGTAAACTTCGTTTTATTGGTAGAATACTGGGAAAGTGCAATAACTCTAAAAATAACTAGTGTGACCGGTTCTAGCGAATAGCTGAAGTGTGTGGAACCCATACCAAGTAACCTAGCAGGGGATATTGAACATAAACAGAGAAGGGCAGCACAAATGGTCACAAGTTTGTTTGATGTGTGGGACTCACAGAGATACGGAAGAAAATGAAATGGAGGACTCCTGAATACAGATGTATACTATCCCGTGAAATTCTATTAACAAAGTTTCAAGAACCAGCTTTAAATGATTTCTCTAGGAATACACAACAATCCTCTATGAATCACTCACATAGGGATCCTGAGGATAAGATTAGAATAATTATTGGACGCACAGAGGCATTCGAACAATCATTCTTCCTGCAATCCATATGTGAATGGAATGGGAAGAAAACCTAGTAACTGGTACAATGGGATTTACCCTCTGCCATGCATCTCACAGTGGTCTGCAGAGTATAGATGTAACTGTAGATGTAGGTACTGTGGATCCCAGGATATTGAATTTCCTAATGGTTTCCGAAATGGAATGTACCATATGTCTTGCGCCAACTACCACTACGCACTCAAACTGTGTTAATTCCAGTCACATGGCCATAATAAAGTTGGCAAGTTTCTCTATCAATCACCTTAGTACAAATATCAGTTCTGCCAGTGAACTCCCCTTTTATACCTTGTGTATGCATCATCTACATATGTGCCTATCGCTATCACATGACTTTTGGCACCTCAGCATTCATTGTTCTAGTCACTAACTTGAATGCATGAACAGTTAAGGTGAATGAGTGACAGTTGCCACACTTATCTCCATTTGCTATCTTTGGCATTGTGTGGATGATATTTTCCAAAAGTTTATCATGTGAGTCCAGTCTCATAGATTCGACACACCAACTCGAATAGTAGCTTGGTTGCCACTTCCCCCAATGATTTTAGAAATTCCAAAGCAACGTTATCTAACCCCTCTGCTATATTTGGCTCACACGTCTTCCAAGCTCTGTTAAACTCTGACTCTAATACTGGACCCCTCTGTCTTTCATGTCGACTCTTATTTCTTCTTCTTCCAAGCTTTCGGTTTCTTCCGCCCTTCCTCCATCTTCCCCACCCCCATTCACACTGTAATGACCTTCATTGTTCTCCTTCCACTCTATTATCTCTGTCCTCTGCATTTACCAGGGAAATTCCTATTGCACTCTTCATGTTGACACACTTGCATTTAAGTTCAATGCAGCTTATTTTGTCTTTTCTGGTATATGCTAAATAGATCCTTTCATGACCATTTTCGTTTTCTTCAAAGTTTTCTACAACCATTTCATCTTGGTATCCCTGCAATTTCTATTTATTTCAATCCAAAGTTACTTACATTGCTGTAGGCCTATTCCAGCCTTTTCGTGAACATATTTGCACTTACTTCTTTCATTGATAAATTATTTTTTCTGTTGCTCATTGTTTATTCACATCACATTTCTGGTATCTTTGTGTGTCTGTTCAAGTTCTGTGATTTCCCTTTTTGGAGATGTGAATTCTTCTTCTACTGAAGAGAATACTATCGTATTCATCATCTTAGTACCTACAGCCTTAATACCCTTTTACCAACATGCTTTCATATCTGACAATCAGCTGAGCAAAGGCCAATTCACACAAGCTGTTACACCGCCATCACGTCACATCACCCTTACATCAGGGTGCAATCACACTGTCTGTCATGTCATGTCAATTCAGGTTACATGATCTGAACTTTCATGGCTGTCAACTGTTTTCTCGCAGAAATTGCGAACTTCACATTTGTACGAAAATGATGTATATCAGACACATATGGTTTGCTGCTTGCAGGGATAGGTTGTACTCGTATATTAGAGGAGGAAAAAAGAGGTTCAAAGCAACACAAGAAGAGAGTGTGGGTCCAAAAAATGCTGTTGTTACATGTTAGAGAAGAGGAATTAACACACAATACAAAGAGTTTGAGGGAGAGAAATCTGCATTTTATAATATTTTAGAACATGAAAGCGCCAGTTTTTTTTCATTTGCTATGTCAAATTGCACCCGGAGTTACAACAAGAAACACAATGTTACATAGTATCATCACAATCTGTGAAACATCGGTTTGTTTAAAGCTAAGTTTATTTGCTTTGATGCAGAAGCCATATATCGAATAACTTTCCCTTCAAGACATATAGGTTTACTTTACGTATTGTGTTTAGCTTTTAACAGTTCAAGTGCCATACTTGTACTGGGGTTAGCTGGTGCAACAATATAAATCTTGACTGCTAATGCTTGCAAAACTGTTTCACATACTCTACAGAGCTACTTAACAATATATAGGCCTGCCACAAACACATACAGTATTTTAAAAAAACAACTCTAATATGTTACTTGATGGATACTTCCTAAGAAAAAAATGGTTCAAATGGCTCTGAGCACTATGGGACTTAACTTCTAAGATCATCAATCCCCTAGAACTTAAAACTACTTAAACCTAACTCACCTAAGGACATCACACACATCCATGCCCATTGCAGGATTCGAACGTGCGACCGTAGTGGTCGCGTGGTTCCAGACTGAAGTGCCTAGAACCCCTCAGCCACTCCGCCCGGCCACTTCCTAAGAAAAGCATTTCCCTGCTGTTGCAGTGTCTGAAGGTTTCAGTTCATTTCTTTATCAGACATAAAAATGCCGACAATAAATAAATAAATGCCACTTACCAAGCAATCTGATTCTACTGACAATACTTTTTTCATTCAATGTTGCAGGCATATTGCAATTCATTTCATTGCAAAATATTAAATACCAGTACAAATAAAAATCCAATTTATAAATGTAGTAAAAGGGACTTAATGTATACATGCTATTGAAAATCCATTTGTGGTACATGATAATTACAGCACAAATGCGAGAAGATTTCTGATGTTATGAATCTGACCTTACACATTCTTTATTTGTTCCACTATGTTTCTTACCTAACACAATTTGAGTAACTCCTACCGCTCATGTCGCACAATTGAGACTGCTGCCTCAATGCTTCAATTAATCTTCCATTATTTACTCTGAAATTGTAAATTTTAACAAAAACAACAAAATGTGACAATTTACAACAAATAACAAAAATAAGGAATAACAAAAGGCTAGAACGACAGCTGATATCAACACAAAAAACACAATAATGGGAAGTACGGAGGATGATTGGACAGTTGAATATCTGGAGGAAATTAGCTTGGGAATGATGTGATCAACAACAGATGATGACGTCATCCATCAAACTAAGTTCCCGAGACATCTTGCTAGTGCCATAACGTGATGTGATGGTTAGTACAGATGCCAGCATTTGAAATGCGATGTGAAAAGTTTTTACAGGACATGGCGTGGTGTGACATGACAGTCGGTATGAACTTGCCTTAATAGAGACAACAGAGTCTACAGAATCGCTCCTGGTGCTTTATTGCTGCACTTAGTGTCGTTTGTTTCGCGTGGTCATTTTCGTTTATGTGGTAGCACGAAAATATGGTTCGTTACGCAGTTTGGCACCTGAACGGTGTAACTGAGGTTGTGGAACAATCGAAATATGGTACCACAATGTAAGGGTAAGAAATGATAATAGATTTTATTAATGAGCAAAGCAAAAAGTATAGTGAATGTTTTTGTCGAAGTGTGTTTGGTAAACTGTCACCCGCCTGACAACTGAAAGAGTAGAAAAAGTGTCGTCCAAACATTTCAGTACACATACATTTGTTTGATCGAGAAAATATGTACTTGCAGACACATCAAACAGTGTGTAGAATGCAATAAACATGGTCTTTTTACTAGATGCTTCGTATTTTTCCTTGCTATATCGTGAAATAATTCTGACTTTTTCGCTGTTGAAATAGTTTTCATTAAAACACATTTATCTATTTGCATTCTTATTTATGCATAGTGCATGTAGGCTCTTTCTCTGTAAATGTAAATACCATTTTGATTTCAGATGTTGCATCTCACTTTCATGAGGACACTAACGGAAAAAATACCAGGACTTCATACGACATTTTCAGTGTGTCACGAAAATAAAGCAAACATCACAATAAAGATTAAGGAGACACTAAACATAAAATTCACCTCTATAGTAAAAGTGAGCTCAGTCAGAATACATTAACTCCAATGTTAGCACACCCTGCCACACTCCCCTGTTTCTGTGCATAAGGAGTGTGCAGCATACTCTGAAATTTGCAACTTCACACTCGGCATAGTCGATAGATCTTTGTCTTCACAGATACCCTCATGATGATGTGCCTTTAATTATACATACATGATGAGAGTGATTGTGCGTCGAACACGGAAATATAAAAAGTGCAAGGCCCATGTTACGATATGGAGACAGCGAACGACAGGAGTGCTACAAGTTACATGGCTGTGAACTTTTAATACGAGAAACATGGCGCGGAAATCCGTGTTACTGCTTTTCGAAATTTTCTAGATGATAAAATTTTTCGTTTATACTTTATATGTCGGTCCGATAATCGGGTGGTGAAGTGTATTTATTTGTAAAACACAAAATTGCAATTTAGACCGTGTTGCTGTTATCAAATGGAAATTATTTGCCTTATTATGATCGTTTTGTGCGTATTGCGAATAGCAATGTAAATATGTTGCTTGTGTTCTGCTTAATTTTTGCTCTCATCCATAATATTGAGTGGGACAAATGATTCCATATTTATTTTTGTTTCGTATGAAATAGGAACTGGTTTCTTCACATGGTATTCTGTGGACTCATATCTATTTTTTACTGCTTACAAATCGTGTGCGAAATGCACTGTTTGATGCACACTAGCTCTATTGCCTATACCCTACTTTATTTATGTTACTATCGGTTATTTACACTCAAACATTTGGTGAAGGCCACCGAAATTTTCATTGACTTCTGCTAAAATGTACTGTTTGTAGTACCTGATAATATGACCGAAATTTTCATCGACTTCTGCTAAAATGTACTGTTTGTAGTACCTGATAATATCACTTGAAAACACTTGCGTAGCTAGTATCGCATTTTTAGTATTTGTAAGGGATAATGCTCTGGCACCAAAGCAAAAAAAATCTACATGTACAGCCAAGGAGGTTAGGAGAAATAATATTTTTTCATAGTCATATGGACTTCTTGTATCGTTATACATGTTGTAATAATGGAATTTTATTTAATTTTTTATCATCTTACTTTTTTGGATATTTGCCTCATAGTTCCATACAGGTCTCTTTATTCCCTCAGAAATTATAAATGTAATACATTCATAGTACCTCTGTTCCAAGTAATGTAAAATATGCTTGATAAGTTCCTGGGAATTACGCTGGATAATATTGTAAAAGCTGCACAATATTAACTGGCGTAATTCCCGGGAACCTAAGCAGATGCAGCACTGGGAAAGCCTCAAAATTGGCGAGCTTCTCAGCGACGCGACAGTAGCACCTGAAGATGGCGGGCAGTTGTCTCACTGAAATATTGTGCGCTTTTTACAATATTATCCAGCGTAATTCCCGGAAACCTATCAAGCAGATGCAGCGCTGGGAAAGCCTCAAACAGCACAATGTAAAATATACTCACTACAATAACTGTTGTGGGAATCCATTTAAGCTTCATAAATGGTTTTATTTATTTACTAATGCAGCTAGTTCGGATGGCTTGCCTATAGGTAAGTCTTGCATAACAACCACACATGCATGTAAGTTACTCGCCACAGAACACACAAAAGTGGCAATATACAATCCAACATCCACACATAAACTTCACTGTATGTCAAAAGTGACATACGATGTAAAGGTAAATTTGGCTCGTAGTGTTTTTATTGCATAACTCCGCCAATGCCGGTCGCAAGCCCAGATGAGAAAGGAGGAGGGTTAGAAGATGGGTGAACCCCCCACTTCTGTAAAAAAAGGACCTGGTTAAAGAAAAAGACAGAAGGAACAACGGGACGGATCAAAACGTTGACAAAACTGGATATGTGAATGGATTCTTTGGACTTGAATAGGAACATGGAATGTAAAGTCAGTCATGACCTGGGGAATGAAACGACTTGGAGAAAAACTCGGTAAATATCAATGCCTATTGGCAGCAATTCAAGAAACAAGACTGCCTCATGAAGATATACACACACTTCTCAACAGCAATGAGATAAGTCAAGTCTGGACTTCGGGAGTTGATTTGCTGTCCATAATAAAATGATATCAGCTGTCAATAAATGGTTTTCAGCAAACGAGCGCATCTGCTGAATGATACTAAATGCTAAACCATATAAGATCTGCTTAGTTAACTGTCATGCCTCATCAGAGGATGCTGACGAAGAAACAAAGAATAATTTCTATCTCGAGCAAGAAAATGTAGTAAATGCACTACCTAGGCATTCAGTCAAATTGGTAATAGGAGATTTCAGTGCCAAAGTGGGAAGAGGAAAGGAGTATCGTCCAACAATTGGCCCTGATAGTAGCCAAGAAACAAGCAATGAGAACGGTGTCAGGCTAATCAACTTTGCTGAAACAATGAGAATGTCCATGGAAGCATGTATTTCGCACGAAAAGAAGTATATAAGATTATCTGGTTGTCTCCAGATGGAAGTACGAAGAACCAGATCGATCATGTTCTAGTTGGCCGATGGTATCATGGAACTGTCGAAAATCTACGATCATTCCGTGGGGCAGATACGACTTCTGACTGCTTTTTGGGTATAGCCAAACTAGGTTTGAAACTGTCCACTAAATGGCGAAATATTGCAGAAAGGAATGTCCGCTTTGACAAGGAAAAACTGAAAGATGTAGCAGTGAGACAGCGCTACCAAGAAAAAATTGCAGAATATCTCACACCATCGGAAAATCCTAACAACGTAGAAGGTACATGGCTGGCACTACGGAATGCAGTGCTATTGAGCGCAAATGAAGAGCTTGTTTGCCTTCCAAAACGAAAAGTAAACCTTGGTCTGATAAAGAATGTCGGAAATCCGTAGAGACCAGATTAGCCGGGAGACTGAAGAAACAAAGAGCGACCTTCAGATGATAAAAGAATCTCTTACTGTGAGGCGAGGAGAAACACAGACCAGCTCATAAAGAGGAAGAAACGGGAACAACAAAAGAATCTGTTGATAGCCGTCGAAGAGTCAAAGTCATCACATTCCTTTTTCCTCAAGATTTGCCAGAGGTGTCTACTGGCGAGATACGTTGGTTTTACCGAGTGAGAGTGGTGAAGTGGTACCACCACTGGAGCAGGAAACCTATTTAAAAAACATTTTGAGAGTTTATTGAACCATGACAGCCTAACAGTGTTGACAAATCAGGTACAGGTCCAATTTGATAGAGAGGAAATACCTGAACCATCAGAGAAAGAAATACGTGTTGCGCTAAAGGCCCCCAAAAACAACAAGGCTCCAGGTGGTAGTGGTATCACAGCTGAGATGCTACGCCTGGGGATGAAGTATTGATAGGGGCATTGAAGCGGTTAATATTTACCATCTGGACAGAGGAAAAAATTCCTGAAGAATGGAAGGGCGTAATCATATGTCCCATCTTGAAGAAGGAAGATGCCACCCAAGTATCCAACTACCGTGGGATTTCACTACTTGAGATTGGGTACAAAGTATTTACAATGCTGCTCGTAAACCGCTTGAAACCATAGCCTGAAGAAATTATAGGCCCTTATAAATGTGGCTTCATCTCTAGACAATCGACTCTTGATCAACTATTTAACTTGGGGCAGCTAACAGAAAAATTCTATGGGTTTGGTTGGGAACTTCACTTCATCTTCATTGATTTTAAGGCAAGCGAACGACAGCATTGACTGCTCCATGCTATGGAAAACGTTAGAAGAACTTCACATTCCATCTATATACATCCGACTAATAGCAGCTTGCTACTCCCAATCAACTTGACAAGTAATGTTCGGCAGCCAAGTATCATCAACATTTGGTATTCAGAATTGATTGCGACGAGGAGATCCATTGGCACTGATACTATTCAACTTGGCCTTGGAAAAAGTAAGTCGCGACATTGGTCGAAACAGAGAAATGGAGATGGTGGGAACAGACACAATTCTGGCATTTTCTGACGATGTTGTAAAAATAAGTAAATGTCGTGTGACGATGGCCTCCCGCTAGGTTCGCCTGGTGCAAGTCTTTCGATTTGACGCCACTTCGGCGACTTGCGCGTCGATGGGGATGAGATGATGATGATTAGGACAACACAACACCCAGTCCCTGAGCGGAGAAAATCTCCGACCCAGCCGGGAATCGAACCCGGGCCCTTAGGATTGACATTCCGTCACGCTGACCACTCAGATACCGGGGGCGCACTGACGATGTTGTGATCCTTGGCGACACCAAGGAGCAAGTAAGTGCTGACACTTCACGATTCCTCAGCAACGCGAAACAACTAGGGCTGGTAGTGAACGAGAGTAAATCAAAATATCTCGTTGTCTCGTGACCTCAAGCTCCTCTCCCCTCCATTATTGTTGACGGACACGCCTTCGAACGACTAAGAGAATTCAGATACCTGGGATCCATGCTGACCAACAAAAGTGAAGTGACGAAAGAGGTGCAGTAACGAATGACAAACACTAATCGCGTTTTCCTCAGCCTAAACAACTTATTCAAATCCTGGTGGATATCGTTAAAAAGCAAGATTTGGCTGCAAATTGAATTAGTATGGCCGGTACTTTTATAAGGTTATGAAACCTGGGCAACTTGAGCAACAACTGAAGAGGCAAATTGTGCGTTCGAGAGGAAGGTAGTTCGAAAGATATATGGACTCGTCTACAATACCGTGGAAGGTAAATGGGGACGAATAACAAAAGAAGCACTTTACCATCAGTATTGAAAGGCACACATCGGCTGGATATTGGGCAGAAGAGGTTACAGTGGTTTGGCCACATCTTCCGAGCCGCTGTGGTCGAGTGGTTCTAGGCGCTTCAGTCCGGAACTACGCAGCTGCTATGGCCGCAGGTTCAAATCCTGCCTCAGGCATGGATGTGTGTGATGTCCTTAGGTTAGTTAGGTTTAAGCAGTTCTAAGTCTAGGGGACTGATGACCTCAGATGTTAAGTCCCATAGTGAAACATTTTTGCACCGGTGGATCCCTCCCTAAGTGTGTTCTTTATTCCCAACTTGCTGGGATACGCCCAAAGGGACGACAGAGGACGCGATGGAAGGATCGGGTACTGGTCATGCTCAAACAAGTGGAGCCAACAATGGTAGAAGATGCGGACCGACACCGATGGACCACAATCTGCAATAAATGTTTCCTGCAGTGAGATTGGGACTGACTGCTGGTTTTTTTGCAATGTGCACCTTTGCATTAATGTGCAGTTTGTTGTTGTAGTCCTTTTATATTGTAGTTTGTAACCTTTTTATTGTGTTGTAAGTTTTAAAGGCCCATAAATGCAATAAATGATGATGACGATGATTATGAATGTTTTTTTGTATTTTGTTATCTCTGGAACACTTTACTGTTATAATCTCACAATTGGAGGCCACGACGTTGGGATCACGATCTACTTCAAACTTTATACACCTTTAGGGCCATTAAAACAACGTAATGTGAAAGTAGTAAGGTGCACTACTCTGGCAATTCCGCGAAAATCGCAAGAGAAATTTACAAATCTGTTATGTACGTGACGTATCCATGTGAAAGTGCTGGCTCTAAGATGTCACTGTGCTCAGGTGATTTGCGTTAGTACTGGAGGATTGTGGATGAGGCAATGGTTGGAATCCCACCAACATTTATTTTTTAATCTATATTTTTTCATCACTGGTCATATTAATTAATTTATATGACATTTGAGAGGTAATCTAAAAAACCACGCCAATTTTCATGAAGTTGTAGAGAATTTCATGTTATTTGGTGATTTATTATTCGCAATTAAATTTTCAAGGATGAGGGACAGGCTTGGAAAGCCCTGTCAAACCCCAAAAAATAGTGATGCGAATTACGTTATTCACAATCAGTAATATAGTAAGTCACAATGTGCCAGATCACAAAAATAATGCACAATTACTTGTCGGATGTGTGCTCGACGTCACATGTTGCAGGATGTTATTTGTCACACAGACATGGAAAACATAAATTGAAAGTTCATGCAAATATACGTGTTTTGCATTATATTACCTCTCAAATGTAGTATAAATTAAAAAATATAACAAGTGATGAAAAAAATATGTATATTTGACCGGGAGTCGAATCTTTTTGAAGCTCGAACACTAAACACTTGACCACCATGAATACTAACATCTAGAACCTACACAAGTATTGGGAGAAGGGTGATAGGAACCCCATCTGCATTGTTGCCAGATGTATCCAAGACGGCGGCGATGATGTCATCCAAGATGGCGTCACATAAACTTGGCAACATCGCATGACGCCATCCAAGATGACGATATGACTTCATTCAAGATGATGGATTTTAGCGGGAAGTTTGAATTTTGGCGGGAAAGTGCCACACGCCCTTCCCTCAGAAAAATTAGGGGAGTGCAAATTCCAATAGGATAATGCATCACACCCCAGTTATCTCTACAAGGCACAGAAAATAGCGGGAAGATAGGTCACTTGGGCTACCTCCACAAATGTAAGTCACCCGACCACCGCTTCCTCCTATGAACTGGCGCCAAGTTTGAATTTTGGTGGTAAACAACGGTCACTTGGGGTTTCGCTGCTAATCTAAGAAAATGGCGTGAAAGAAAAGACACTTGTACTAACCTCAGTCGCCCAATCGCCACCTCCTCCTAAGGATTCATGGGAAAAAGGACTTGGAGATAAGTCTTTATTATTTAAACAATTTCATGCAGATGTGTTCGCCACAAGGTCCACAGCCCAACTGACTTAGTGCACATCGCCACCACCAGAGGGCGCTCTCATCTGTGACGTAATCCAAGATGGCGGCACCCAGTGTGGTCACCACAAGGTCCAGAGCCCAACTGACTTAGTACATTTCGTCGCCGCCATAGGGCGCTACCGTGACGTTAGTTGATGATGCAAGTACCGTTATTCAAGATGGGTGCATACATTTTGTTCACCACGTGGTCTAGTTCATATCGCCGTCACCAAAGGGCGCTACCGTGACGTTATGTGATGACGTTGTGGGGTGGGGGAAATGGTGGGTAGCAATAGGAGCCCGTAATCCAGTCACGTGTTCGACTTCAGCCAGTAGGATGGAAATATCTAGTGACATCATTGTAGGAGATATAGGTGAAGCTCTGCAGCTCCGGAGCCTCAGTCTTGTTCAGTCAGTCAGCAGAAGAAGAAGAAGAAGAATAAGAACCATGAAGCGTCAACAGCAGCCGCACGCCAGCACAGTCATGCAGAACAGGCTTAAACAGAAAAGTAAGTATCCCATATCACATTATTCTCTCTGGTTAGCCTTATTACTATTATTATTATTCGAAGTTTTCACACATTAGTCCATATCTAATGCTTCCACATCTTTACTCAACAGGGGCGAGCGCCAACATGCCTAGCTCTGCTGACACATCCGGACCTGCAGCAACCTCGCCTGTCATCTCGTCGATACCTACACCAACAGCCTCCAGTGCGTCTGAACCAGTATCGGGCCATGTGGGATCCTGTAGCGCACATAGCCCACTTGCTAGATCAGGACAAAGATTTGCTGCTCCCCATCCCACTCATCAATTTATGTGATGAGTACGCATGACCTGCACACCTCACATCGAATGCTGTCGCTGGTGGTGTCAAAAACAACAAGATGGAGGTCAGTACTGGGTGCCAACATATGACCCATCCCAGCAGAACATCCCTGTCATAGCGCACCCACAGAATACAGATACTGTAGATAAGAAGAAGGTGTCGAGTGCACCTACACATTTCACCTCCACCTACAATTTAACTCCCAGTGGATCGAAACATGTGAACATTGCTGTAGAAGTGCATCATATCTGGGGGTTGCATGTTAGAATGGAGATTGAAAATGTATCCAAATGTGTTAAAGTGCCAATTTCCGAGGTCGACTGGGATGAAATATGTAGTGCAGAGCGCTACATCAATTAGCAGATGACTACGGAATTTTATCCAACTCATTCTCTCCCAGATATATGCCTTATTGGTGTGACACTTTCTATTACAGCAGTGTATGATGACTGTGCATTATGTGTGAAATCGGGTGACAACTGTGTTTATCTAAGACATCCCTCAGTTATAAAGTTATATGATCTTGCACTGGACAGACTGAATCGTTGATTGCCTAGCGTAGACTCTGCATAGAATGATGTTGTAAATTCCCTATGTGTGCATAGTATACATGTTGCTGATCTTAAGCAACACCTTTGTTCACATATGAAGCCCAAACCTAAAGACAAACAGACGAAATGGATGTGTGAAAAAAACCTTAGTACTGTCAGTCATCTATTGGCTTGAGTAAGATACATGCTGAATTTCCTGCTTACCAAAAAGCTTTATTTGGCAAATACTGTACAGGTACAAAGAAGAAGAATATACATGCAGACTGTAATGATAGCCCTGAAATACTACACCCCATGTATGATTTTTAAATAAATAATTTATGTGTAATCTCAAACAGTGTTTGTGTTTTATTTCATACCTCTCTCTCTCATTACAATCAAAGTATTACAATTATTTTTTTTCAATGCTATTTGAGTTAACTGAGATGATCATGTTACTCTTTGTGGGTAAAACATATAGATGTTTTCACTGTGTAGTCATAGCTCAGTTGGTTAAGTTATCAAACTATAGTGCCTACATGCTACACATACTATTACGAGGGCCGTTCAGAAAGTAACCTCCGGTTGATTTAAAAAAATACACCAAGTTAAATAAAAATATTTTAATATATACATCTTACAACTACATCTTTGCACTATTTTTCTACAAACTCCATAGCGATTGAGGCACTTATCGTATCTCTTCACAAGCTTTGAAATTCCTTCTGCATAAAAATCACCCGCTTGTGCCTGGAGCCAGCCTGTGACCGCATCTTTGAGCTCTTCGCTGTGACCCGAGCCATTTCTTCAAATGCATGAAGAGGTGATAATCACTTGGCGCCAGGTCTGGGCTGTAAGGTGGATGGTTGATAACGTCCCACTTGAAGGACTCAAGAAGGGCCGTTGTTCTGCGAGCAGAGTGAGGACGGGCGTTATCGTGCAAAAAAACAATACCGGAAGTCAGCATACCACGGCGTTTGTTCTGTATAGCCCGTCGTAACTTTTTTATTGTTTCACAGTACACGTCTTGATTAATGGTCGTACCACGTTCCATGAATTCAACCAACAACACCCCTTTGGCATCCCAAAACACCGTTGCCATCAGTTTTCTGGCAGAAAAATCTTGCGAGGCTTTTCTTGGTTTGGTAGGCGAATTTGAATGTGCCCACATCTTTGATTGTTCTTTTGTCTCAGGGTTCACGTACTTAATCCAGGTTTCGTCACCGGTCACGATTCTGTTTAACAATGGTTCTCCTTCGTCCTCATAACGTGACAGAAAGTCTAATGCAGAGGCCATTCTTTGAGTTTTGTGGTGGTCGGTAAGAATTTTGGGCACCCATCGTGCACAGAACTTACGGTAACCCAGTCTTGCTGTCACTATCTCGTACAAGAGAGTCTTAGAAATCTATGGAAAACCAGTAGACAACTCCGACATTGAGAAACGTCGATTTTCACGAACTTTTGCATCAACTGTCTGAACGAGTTCGTCAGTCACCAATATTGGTCTACCACTCCTCTCTTCATCATGAACGTTTTCTCGTCCACTTTTAAATAAACGTACCCATTCACGGACAACTCCTTCACTCATAACTCTTGGTCCGTACACGGCACAAAGCTCACGATGAATAGCTGCTGCAGAATATCCTTTGGCTGTAAAAAACCTTATGACAGCATGCACTTCACATTTGGCGGGGTTTTCTATTGCAGCACACATTTCAAACTGCCACAAAAACTAAACTAGCGCAGGTACGACGTTCACTCGACCACGGCTTGATGCCGACTGACCTGTTGAGTGCGTGAACGCACAGATGGCGTCGCTACTCCCCCCACAACCCGCACTGTGACCAATCGGAGGTTACTTTCTGAACCGCCTTCGTATTACCCTTTCAAGTATATATATATATATATATATATATATATATATATATATATATATATATATATATATATATATATATAAGTCAACTAAATGTCTGTACCCAGCGCATTTAGTATAAGAACAGAATTCTCTTTCCTGATAATATACAAGCAATTATTGTAGGCTCATGCAATTGCCAGAAGACTAATGTGCTCATGACTCTGCTAACACATGTAGATGGGGTCCGATTTGAAAGTGTTTGTGTATTCTCAAAAACACTATTTCAACCCAAGTATCAGCTATTGCAAGAGATACTGCGTGGTGTAGAGAGTGTTACATACACGACATTCAGTGAAAGTGGTGATGTACCTCCACCTGAAAAAGCAAAGCCAAATGCAGTTTTCATATTTGACGATGTTGCCATGAAAAACCAATACAAAATTCGAAAATATTTCTGTTTCAGTCGTTATATAGGTGCTGATGTATTTTATCTAAGTCAAACATATTCCAGAATCCCCAAACAGTTGGTTAGGGATAACGAAAACCTCATTACACCCTTCAAACAAGACAACCTGAATTTAAAACACATTTACCAGTCACATGTCGGAACAGACATGTCGTTCAATGACTTTGTAAAATATGTGCAGATTGCTGGAATCATTCACAGTATGTGTTTCTCGTTATTGATAAAACAAGATGAGAGGTGGTCACTGTCTTTGGCAATGGTAACTCTCACTTATATTTCTCATTCTGTAACAATATTTAATGAAATTGATCGTCATGTTCTTCTGAGAACACGAGTTTGATCGTAATAATATCATTTTCTGATCGTAATAACATCATTTAATTTACTTAGCACAGACTTTCTGTTGGTGTCTGCAAACTAACACCAAGTTATAAAAGAATGACCAGAGGAATCGAACTGTTTTTGTTGATTGAATAAGTTAAGAATGCTCACTGTTTCCTATATTTCCTTATCCTATTAAGTCCACAGCAGGAGGGAGAAAGAAATGAATGTATGAAAATAATTTTAGGAAGAGTGTTTGGGGAGAGAATAAGGATCGACCGATATTTAGCGATTGTAGGTGTACGATAGGGAACAACTAGTCGATAGGCAGCGATTATAGACGCTCTGGAACTTCAGCCTTTGGCTGTAGCGGGGTGTAGGAATGTTGGATAGTCTGCACAACTTACATTTCAGTCTTTCGGAGGAAAAGCGCGGGATCTTTCTCACTGTGTAGTAGGGAGGTTTGACCGGCAAATTTAAATTGCGGAAATTCTAAGCTGATGATTGCTTGGGAGCTGCCCCCACCATGAGAGGTCAGGTGAGCAGAACGGTAGCGTGGGTCCGAGTCGTGGACTGCTACTGAAGACTTAGACAAGAAAGGACGCTTTTCTGAGATGGATCAAGCCATGCTCGATTTAAGCGTGGGAAATGTGCTATACTTATAATTAATGGTTACACATTAGGTGAACAACCATTTTTTGCGTCTAGACGTAAAGTAATACTAATATTTTGGGGGAACGAAATTTACTTAAGTAATGTGCAGTAGTAGGTGATGTAAAATTGTTGCTTTCCTTTGTGATAGTAATTTGCAGCTTTGGGGTTTTATAACAATTTCGAGGTGAATAATTTAATCTGATATGTTTGAGCAAGCAAGTTCATTAGAAAATGAAATATTTAAGTTCGTGTGGCAATTTATTTAGTTTTACACCTGACACTCACCACGTGGGGCTGATCAAGAATTTCATAACTAGTGGATGCACGAGTGCTAGGGACCTATAGCATGTAAGTAGGAAGTGTGCTATTACATGAAATGTCTGTGTGAAATTAAGTACTGTTAAAATTTTCAATTTTCTTACATATTTGTGCAATTTTGAAAGATTTAGTAAGGTGGATCCTTTGTTAAGGACACGTGGTATCTCGTGTGAAAGCGTGTGTCGAATTTTAGCAAATCAAGTGGAGATAATGATTGCTTATTCATGTTTATTGGAATGTAGAGTAACATGTGGACACAGACGCAGCGGTACAGACACAGCAGCGATTAATAGGAACAGTGAACAGAGCAAAAGAGTTGAATGAAACATAAATTCAGAAGTTGTAAATTGTGGTAGAGGTGTTACAGAGGTGATGAGCGGTTTAAATTTATATATGTTCCAACTGATCATGAACGCGATGACAGAAAATAAAAAAGTATGGACAATATGCGAAAAGATATGAAGGATGAAAATGAAAAAAAAAAAACAGAAAAGAAATTAGGGAAACCCAAGATAAAATAAACGAGAAATTAGAGACGCTGGAGGCGATAAGAGCGGACCAGCTCGCGATTAGGCTGGAAATGAAGGAGATGAGCGATGAACTAGTTAAGGGGATAGACTGTAGAATAAAGACCACGAATAAAAGGCTTGATAGCGGGGTAAAGAGCGTGGAAGCAGTAAAACAAAGTCTAGAGAAAGTGATTACTGAGAGTAAAGGGGCAGATGAAACGATGAGAAAAGAGATAAGTGCCACGAAAGAAGTAATGAAAGCTATGGAATAATGTGTCGAGGCCTTAGAGCAGAATCCAAGACCAAGCGAGGCAATGTTTCCGAATTCGGAACAAGTTAAAATATGGTTGCAAACGTCTGCTAAGATCAAATAAATAGAATAGATTCGGTAGTGAAACAAGCCAAAGCCCAGAGTGATAAAATGAACTATCACTAGGAGGTAATAGCCACTGTGGTGAAGAAGGTAGACTAGTTGTCGACAGTACTAGAAACTTTGACACAACGTAGCGAGAACGGGAGTGTAGACACCATACCTGTAAGCGCGGAAGATAGCGATGAAATTCAAAGAGGTGCAGACAACGATTAATAAGCAGAATAGGGAAATTTTAGAGCAAATTGAGAAAAATACGAATGGGGGTGGAAACGGTCTTGTAACACCTGTAGCAGTAACGTGTACTAACGACAATTTACATGAAAGGAGCATGTTAGAAGAGTCGGAAGAAAGAGACTTGGCAGAATTAGGGGAGAGGCTATGCAGGCTAAAGAGGACGGGGAATAGTGGAGAAAGTACTAGTAGAGAACAGATGGACAATGTGGATGAGGAATGCAGAAAGCATTTCGTAATGGTGCAGAACTATATGCACTATCCTGACGCTGATGCTTGGCAACACCCAAAAATGTGGCTGGCGCAGTTTCGCGATTCTAAGTTTGTGTGTGTAATTACGCGATGAGGCCCGTGCTATAATGCAAGAAAAGATAGATAGATGCATCACTTTCGAGGAATTTTCTAGGCTGTTTTTTGAGGAGCATTGGTCAAACTCGATCTAGTGTCAGGTCAAACTAAACATCCTGATGATGCCCCACATCAGTGAGTGCAATGACAGCGATTCGGTGCCCTGAGAGAAACAGATACTTAGATGCTCCGTATGAGGCCCCAGAATTAATTAGAATATGCTTCACGAAATTGACTGGGAGACTAAGGCGTGACGTAGTAATTGCCGGCAGAGGGATGCAGAATTCGACGGAATTCCTGCAATTTCTTAAGGAGCTGAATAGAGAAAGTATTTACGGTAACAATCAGGTGGAACAGTTGAATAATAGGAGAAATAATAATGAGAAAAAAATGTTCAAATGTGTGAGAAATCTTATGGGACTTAACTGCTAATGTCATCAGTCCCTAAGCTTACACACTACTTAGTCTAAATTATCCTAAGGACAATCACACACACCCATGCCCGAGGGAGGATTCGAACCTCCGCCAGCATCAGCCGCACAGTCCATGACTGCAGCGCCTGAGACCGCTCGGCTAATCCCGCGCGGCTAATGAGAGAAACGATAGTAATCGGAATGGGTATCGCAGAAGTGATGGGGGGAGGTACCAGAGTAATAGCAGTTGGCATCAAGGAGACAATGGAAGAGGACGATACAGGGCATATAATAATGGTGGTGAACGACGGCAATACAACGATAACAGAGGTAATGGTGGTGGAAATGATAGGAGGACGGGCCAGGGAGTAGAAGCGAACAGAGGTAATGAGGACAGGAGAAACAGAATTTGACAACTATGCGAAAGGGGCTGTCAACGACAGAAATGTGGTCTGGAAGACAATGACTCAAAAGAAAACGCGAGTCAGCCCATCATTAGCATAGAAATTAATAATGTGACAATTCCGTTTGTAGTTGACTCGAGGAGTCAGACGAGTGCAGTCAGAGATGTATTTATAGTGTACAGCGCAACAATAGCATGGGCAATGTTACCACTACAAAAGACCATAGTGAGAGAGGCTGTGGGACACAAGCGTTGAGGCAAAAAGGCAGGCACAGGTAGAGTTCGAATATGCGGGACAGACGTTTAGTGTTGTGGTATTGATAATTCCCACATTATCGGTTGAGGGAATCCTGGGGATGGATTTTTTCAGTAGACATAAGACGCACGTAGATATTGGAAGGAATAGAATAACTTTACAAAAACAAGGCATAGAAGTTCAGATACCATTCGATTAATATAAAGAGGTAGGGCTTTGCTTCAAAATGAGTTTATGGTTGGAGATGAGAAGAGATGGGAAAATGTGGTCCGAGGATAAACATGG
Source organism: Schistocerca piceifrons (assembly GCF_021461385.2). NCBI lineage: Eukaryota > Metazoa > Arthropoda > Insecta > Orthoptera > Acrididae > Schistocerca > Schistocerca piceifrons. The sequence continues at coordinate 935,546,666 of NC_060139.1, read as the reverse complement.
AGAGAAAGTAAATAGCAGTTTATAGGTTCAGGATATAATAGAAGAAGAGATAGATGTCAAAACTGTACACATGAAGGGGACCTTCGAGTACAGAGAAGTTAGGGAAATTCTTGGAAGACACTTCAGGATCTTTTAGGAAACAACTGGGACCATATGTGGTTTCGTGTTTAAATTCAACCTGAAACCGCACCAACACTTTAAGGCGCACGTATATCCAATTCCGCTGGTGTACAAAGAACGAGTGGAAAAGGAGATTAAAAAAATGCTGGAGCAGGAGATAATCGAACCAGTGGTTAGTCTGTACAACAGTCCTCTTGTGTGTATTGAAAAAAAGGACAAGAGGATCCGGTTAGTGCTGGATTCACATAGGAAACAGGTCGACCAGGAACACTTGAGGAGTTGTTACAGTGTTTGCATGGGATAAGTGTGCTAAGCTCTGTCGATTTGCGGAGCAGCTTCTGACAGGTGAAGTTGGACCCCGCATGTTGTAAGTATACGGCATTCTTATGCTATGGAGAGTGCTACCAATTCCGCAAGCTTCCGTCCGGCCTGAACGTATCGTCAGCGACATTCATTAGGGCACTAGACACGGTGATTCCGGAACAGATAAGAAACAAAGTAACGTTGTACATCGATTATGTACTCAGAGCGGAGAAAAACTGGATCGAACATAATAGAACGCTAGAAATTTTATTAGATGCTTTTGCTAAGTCTGGAGTCACTGTGAACCTGCGTAAGTCACAGTTTGGCGAGAAGCAGATAGATTTCTTAGGGCATGTCATATCTCCAGAGGGGATTAGGCCGAACCCGGATGAATTAAATGCGATTAGGGATTTTCTGGTACCGAAGACAAAGCGACTATTGTGGGGTTATCTAGGTTTAATCAATTTCTACAAGTGTTTTACTCAAATGAAAGGAATGACTACGCCATGACTGTACTACTTGTGATCTGAATCTATATCTGCTCCTGGGTACGCCTTACAATCCAGTATCTGATTTCGGAATCTCTGTCTGACCATGATGTAATCTAATTTAAATCTTCCCGTATCTCCCGGCCTTTTCCAAGTATACCTCCTCCTCTTGTGATTCTTGAACAGGGTATTCGCTATTACTAGCTGAAACTTGTTACAGAACTCAATTAGTCTTTCTCCTCTTTCATTCCTCGTCCCAAGCCCATATTCTCCTGTAACCGTTTCTTCTACTCCTTCCCCTATAACTGCGTTCCAGTCGCCCATAACTATTAAATTTTCGTCCCCCTTTACATACTGCATTACCCTTTCAATATCCTCATACACTTTCTCTATCTGTTCATCTACAGCTTGCGACGGCGGCATGTATACCTGAACTATCGTTGTCGGTGTTGGTCTGCTGTCGATTCTGATTAGAACAACCCGGTCACTGAACTGTTCACAGTAACACGCCCTCTGCCCTACCTTCCTATTCATAACGAATCCTACACTTGGAGGTAGAGAATGGAAAAGCGGAGGCAATGAAAGACTAAAATTGAAGAATTATTGAGTCAGTCGTAAAAATGGCTAATTAAGAACATCGAGAGAAAGAGGGACAACATGTTGCAATATTCTAATGGTTGTATTAAATTTATTTTTCCTACTTGTATGTTCCAGGAGGTAGTGATGTTTATGTGTAGAGAAACTTGAGGTCTATGAGTAATAGAAAAGGACGACATCGAGAAGAACGAGGCAGACAGGTCGAGTAAAATGAAGATTAGATGGTGCCAAGTAACAAGAGCAACAGGTGGTATAATTCTTTGTAATTTGTGGAAAGGAGGAGTGAGAAAGACGTAATGCTGTGAATCTGTGTGAACAACTGGGTACTACATACATGAGTGATTTCGAATGGATGCATGATTGCTGAGAATGTGACAGGGAATCTTGGTATTATGAGGCCAAACAAATAGATAGAAGACTGTATACATGATGCATAAATGCTGAGGGATATGTGAACCAGAGATTAGCCTGAATCCCCTAACCTGAAAATTTAAACCTTGACCCAACCCAAACGTAAGTGACATTCAAAGTAACGTGAATATTTTCTGTGTGGTATTATGATCTATATTAATGGAGTGACAACAGTGACGAGTCACTGAAGATGTTTTTTTTAATTTTTTTCACAAGAAAACTTGTGGTATTAAAATTGTTGATGTATAAGATAGGGTGAAGGCACTGATGATAATTTTGTAGTCACATGTAAATTTAGGATTTCAAATGACTGTGTGGTATTGCATGAATGTTGTGACAACAGTGACAAGTCAATGAAGATATTTTTTTGTCACACAATAAATTTGTAGTATTAGAACTTTTGGAGGCTAGGGTGTGAAGTGATAATTATGGGATGCATAGTATGTAAGTAGGATAAATAAGATTGTAAGATAGGGAGAATACTAAGAATTGTTGGCTTGTGTAGATAATAGAGAAATGAACTAGTTACTTTGAACTTGATGCTACAAAAGGGGTGAAGGATTTGTAACATTTAGTAATAGTCACTAAGAAATCATAGTGAAAAAAATGTTAAGGGGAATAGAGAAGTCTGTATTCATAATAGACGTTGGACCGATGATGCAGAACTTAAATTCTTGCTAAATTTTTAATTTGAAAACATATCCTTCTATTGGATTGATGATAAGGAAAACCATAAGTAACGACATGGAACGTGATTGTCTTATAATTAGTTGCAGAAGCCAAAATTTACAACAAATTATATTGAAGGACTATGTTAGATGACTGGCTTTGGTGCAAGTCTACACAATGGACAGGTGGAGGTTCTCCAGTAACCATAGACAATTGGACAAGCAGCAGGCGAGTCTGTCAGAATCTTTGCTGTCAAACAGAAGAGACAGGGCGGACGCTGTCAAACCATGCTAGAAGGTGACAAACGTCAGTATGTCACAACCGGAGGCATGCATGGACGTGGCATGGCGCAAACAGTGAAAACATGTGGCAATACAACAGGAGGCACAAGCGAGTGTGGCAGAGCGAGGACAATGGGAGCTTGTTGTTGCGATACACATGTCAAAGTTCAGCAACATTACAGACACATGGGGAGTATTTACATGGAGCTATAGTAACTTGTGGATAAAGTCTTTTGTGTGGAGAAAATAGGAAAAATCATAGGCGTCAAGGTGGGTCGGAACTTTAGGGAAACAGTAGGATGCATGTGATAATGTTCAATTGAGAGTGATTATATGTAAATTTTTGCTAACTGTAGCAATGGACAAACTATGAATTCAGGACACGAAGGCTGACGATGCCAACGAAATAATTTCTTGTACTCTTTCAGTATTTTGATGTTACTTTGGATTGAGGGATGTATTTTGGAGTAAGATGTGTATTTTAGATTAAGGGGAATATAAAGAGTGGAGAACATATCACTAATGTCAATAATGTTAATGTGTTTTGTTTCTCTGAATTTTTTTGATAGTGAGATGTCATACGAAGTTGCTGTGGGCTATACAAAGTGAGAGATGTTGAGTGGAGTGTACATGTATAATTTTTTTATTTTAAGAATTAGGGGTCTGAAAGAGCAATGCAATAGACCACTAAAAGGACACTCAAGTAGTACCAGTCAACATGAAAATAATGCTTTTCAATATGAATTGTGTTTTGGGTCAGAAACTTGTAAGAGTAAATGCACAGTGACACTGAAAGGACACTCAACTAGTGCCCGTGTACATGAAAATAATGTTTTTTCAATATCTATTTTGTTTGTGTTAGAAATTCGTAAGAGTAAATGCAATATGACGCTAAAAGAACACTCAACTAGTGCCAGTGTAAATGAAAATAATGTTTTTAATAAGTATTTTATTTTGTGTTAGAAATTTGTAAGAGTAAAAGCAATATGACATTGAAAGGGAAACTCAACTAGTGCCAGTGCACATAAAAATAATGCAGTGTAACATATCTTTTGTGTAATTTTACCTTTTAGTTTGTCATAACTGTTAAGAGATGTAATTTTTTTCTGACGATGTGGAAACTTCCATATGAGTAACTCTCTGGCAGCAATCAAGTAAACATCTGACAATCCTTTAAGTCAACGATCTTGTATTCAATTATTATTTTTATATTTGGTTAACAATTTAAACAATTTGCCTGCTATATCCCTTGGGAAGTGGACCAGTACAGAGATTAGGGTCTCCTCTGTGCCAGGTCATATATAACAAATATTCATATCATATTTTAAAAAATGTGCGACAATGTTCTCAATGGCAAGTCCATTCTCGGGCCATGTTTTTTAATGGAAGTGGTTGGTGATGAGAGGTGGCCACTGTCTTTGGCAATGGTAACTCTCACTTATATTTCTCATTCTGTAACAATATTTAATGAAATTGATCGTCATGTTCTTCTGAGAACACGAGTTTGATCGTAATAATATCATTTTCTGATCGTAATAACATCATTTAATTTACTTAGCACAGACTTTCTGTTGGTGTCTGCAAACTAACACCAAGTTATGAAAGAATGACCAGAGGAATCGAACTGTTTTTGTTGATTGAATAAGTTAAGAATGCTCACTGTTTCCTATATTTCCTTATCCTATTAAGTCCACAGCAGGAGGGAGAAAGAAATGAATGTATGAAAATAATTTTTGGAAGAGTGTTTGGGGAGAGAATAAGGATCGACCGATATTTAGCGATTGTAGGTGTACGATAGGGAACAACTAGTCGATAGGCAGCGATTATAGACGCTCTGGAACTTCAGCCTTTGGCTGTAGCGGGGTGTAGGAACGTTGGATAGTCTTCAAAACTTACATTTCAGTCTTTCGGAGGAAAAGCGCGGGATCTTTCTCACTGTGTAGGAGGGAGGTTTGACCGGCAAATTTAAATTGCGGAAATTCTAAGCTGATGATTGCTTGGGAGCTGCCCCCACCATGAGAGGTCAGGTGAGCAGAACGGTAGCGTGGGTCCGAGTCGTGGACTGCTACTGAAGACTTAGACAAGAAAGGACGCTTTTTTGAGATGGGTCGAGCCGTGCTCGATTTAAGTGTGGGAAATGTGCTATATTTATGATTAATAGTTTCACATTAGGTAAACAACCATTTATTGCAGCTAAACGTAAAGTAATATTAATACTTTGAGGCAACTAAATTTACTTAGGTAGGTAATGTGCAGTAATAGGTGATGTGAAATTGTTGCATTCCTTTGTGATATTAATTTGCAGCTTTGGGGTTTTATAACAATTTCGAGGTGAATAATTTAATCTGATATGTTTGAGCAAGCAAGTTCTTTAGAAAATGAAATATTTAAGTTCGTGTGGCAATTTATTTAGTTTTACACCTGGCACTCACCACATGGAGCTGATCAAGAATTTTATAACTAGTGGAAGCACGAGTGCTAGGGACCTATAGCATGTAAGTAGGAAGTGTGCTATTACATGAAACGTGCATGTGAAATTAAGTACTGTTATAAATTTTCAATTTTCTTACATATCTGTGCAATTTTGAAAGATTTAGTAAGGTGGATCCTTTGTTAAGGACATGTGGTATCCCGTGTGAAAGCGTGTGTCAAATTTTAGCAAACCAAGTGAAGATAATGCTTGCTTATTCATGTTTATTGGAATGTAGAGTCACGTGGGGAGAATTTCTGAATAATTAAAATTGCAATGCAGAGAAAGAGATTATAAAACTGATAACGTAGTCATGAATTTAGGTTGCAGCGAAGTAAGTAGTTCATCTTGAGTGTATGTATTTTGTATACGTAATTTTGGAAGGGTTTTCATATTTCAGTTGGTGAATTTGTGTCAGGAGTAGGTAGCAGTACAATAGTGGCTATTAAAGTGTATGATCAAGTAGGAGCGGAATTTATATGTAATAATTTGGAATTTTGGTAGAACAATTTTTAGTAGAGATAGTTGCTGTATGGTGAATATCGGAACTGCTAACGGCTCGATCCTTACATTTCTCCTGTGCATATGTTGGTGCAGTAATTGTGGGTACATGTGGTTTAATGGATACAATTATGGAATATCCTTCCGATCCAAAAGAGGGCACTTGTGGTAATAAGAGATAGCAGTCTGAAGGAGACCATAGTTTTAGTAAAAAGTCGGATGCGTTAACGATTAATAAAGATGCAAAGTCATATGCGTTAAATTTTATGTTGTTAATAGGAAAGTCAGATCCATGTAAATTACATCGTGGAATCTGGCGCAAATTTCATATTGTGTAAAGATCAGTTCCGTAATATTTGTTTAAAGAAGTGAGTTTTTTTTGCTCTTATAATAATCTGAAATGCTTAACCAATAAACCAATTTGTTCTAAAAAAAATTCAAATTTGAGTCGAACATTGTTTCTGTACAAATAGACAAACCTTTCATTATTTTGTTTTATCATCAGTAAAAAAAAGAAATTTCATTTAATAATTTTACTAAATGTATGAATGTCAATCATTGGACCAAGCAGAATTGACATACCTTTCAAGTTAGGTCATTTATGCAAAGGTCCTGCAAATAAATCTGTTGCACATAGTGTAAAACTGAAGCAGTAGTGGGTACTTTGCAAAGAAAACTAAGTGATGGTAGGTGCAGTTTTTGCATATATCGCACAGTAAGGGGGGTTAGTACATCAGTCTATGCTACACCATGGACATATTTGCGCGTATGTCCACTTCTCAACCCAAGAGGATGGGTGTTCACAGACAGAACATTTGCCTGTACTTGGATGCGAAAATTCAGGCTGTGGCGCATAAAGTTGCAGGTATGCGCAGGGAACTAGAGACATATTGCCAGACTCTTCTGAGAATGGTGAATGCATTAAATGAGCTAGTTAATCAAGTCAGTAAGAAAATAACCGAATTAACCGAAAAGGTCGATGCTATTCAGGGGCAAAAAGATGTAGACTTCCTTGTTGTTGAGAAGGGTGATCAGGATCATAGTAAGAGGAGGAAGAAGATGACCAGATATTTAAATCCTGACGCCATGGAGATGTCGATGAAGCTGAAAGTGATTCAGGGGCATAAAGCAGTTCGTGAGAAATTACGGCTGCTCGTTAGGGCATATGGATCGACAGCAAACACTAAGAGAGACCTTTAAGCCAGTTACTGAGTCTCTCCGACAGCTCTCAGCAAAAACAAAAACAAGTGATAACGAGGACGTTGTCATTGATGAATTCATTATTCGTCACACCCCAAGTCAGATAAATAGATCATTCGGCATTAGCAGGGGAAGACCGTACATGTTGGGTGCGCATCCTATAACTGTAACTGAAGACACAATACACATTGGTGATAGATGGTTTGACTGAACACCCGGCTTAATGAATCTTATTTTCCTAAGACCTACCAAAAATCCCATAAATTTTCAGTTAATGACAGGGAAACGTACCGTGAAATACTGCACATGCCTGGTGTACACAAGATCACGAAAAGCCTGAGCAACAAGAAATATAAAACCATTACAACGCCAATACCTGAAAGTAGCGGTGATTGTATTGACATTGAGCATAAAGCAGTGAACAATCGAATCCCTCAGTATATATATTATGACGATCCCAACGAACTAATAGATCGACTACAGTTGCTCATGTCATCAGCTGCTACAGGTAATACTGCTTATTCGAATGAGGTTGTTTCGATAATCTTGGAGCTTAGAGAGAGAGGCATCATTGATTAAGTATGGAGACGGTAGTTCGCGAACTGCACAAGTCAGCACGCAAAACAGACCCTTGCAGGCATTTTATGATTAAATGGTTGGATGACTTGTGGCAAGCTGATCTTGTAGATATGAGGCAACATTTACGTGAGAATAACGGATTCAAATACATTTTAATGGTTATTGATACATACTCCAAATTTGGGCATTACCGGTCAAAACAAAAACTGGTCGAAATGTCGCTGATGTTTTTGAGTGTTTGCTGTAGACAGGAACGAATCAATGCCCAGACAACCTCCAAACCGATCACGGTGGGGAGTTCTACAATAGATATTTCAAGACAGTGATGCAGCGGTACGGAACACATCACTACTCAACATTTACTCACCTGAAGGCAAGTATCGTGGAGCACCTGAACAGAACAATAAAAGGACGAATGTGGGTGCGTTTTAACCTTCGTGGCTCATACAAATGGACAGATATCCTCCCAGAAATAATTGCTCAGTATAATAGAACCAAACATAGCACAATAAAAATGAGACCAATCGATGTTCGTGATAATGGACTCATGGATACGGTGTACTATCGCATTAAAATGCTTGATCCACGTAAACAGAAACTTAATGTAGATGATATGGTGCGTATCTCAAAACATAAGATGGCATTTGAGAAATCATACCTACTGAACTGGTCAACTGAGATATTTACAATTTCAAAAGTGCAACGAACGAATCCTAGAACTTATAAATTGAAGGATAGTAGAGGTGAAGAAATTGCACGCTCCTTCTACACTGAGGAGATGCAGAAAAGCTCAGAACCGGATGTTTTTCTCGTGGAGAGAGTCATAAGACGTCAGGAAAATGAGGCACTGTTTTAGAGAACTTACTGCTATGATCTTATTACGCACACTGCTGATTTCCAACGCACGTGAGACATGCGAACAATACAACTTGCCCTTTTTTGTTATTTGATCTTTTACTTTTACAACTAAAAAGTTTCCTACGTTATCATGCAATCAATTCTGAGGTTGGCTCAGCTATATCAGTTTCTTTCTCACTTTGTTCTGGGTCATTCATACAGTATTCCCCACTTTCTTCATTGCTGTCACGGGACATTTCCCAAGCTTCTTCTGATTTTGGAGCTTCTCCTTCCACATGGTTCTTGGCCTCTGCTTTTCTTTCCCATAGTGGAGCTCTGTAGGGGGATCTTTTAAAGATTCATATGTGTTTTCTTTGATTCCAACAGAATTTACATCAACTCTTTTGTTGGGTAGAAGATTCAGTAGATCTTAGGAACCTAACAGAACAATGTCTGTTTTTCTGAAACCACTCCCAATGTTGTATCCAAGGTTCTCGGGTGTCCAGCTGGACTCCCGAGAACCTGGGATACAGCACATTCGCTGGGATAGCCTCAGATCACGCACTCCCAATGTTGTCTGTACAGCTTTCAATCAGTTCTTTAATGACTTTTTTCGTCGCTTGGAACTGTTGGTTGCTGCTGTTTCTGCAGGTACGGTGAAGCTGTTGTAAAATAGCAGTCCTCCAAATGTTTTTGGTCCAACAAGTCACTCTTTATACAACCATAACGTGTGCCCTTAGGCCCTCCACATTGCTATGGGTAATACAAAATTTCAGCTTTGTATAAAACATAAATCAGTAACAATTTTCCATACCACTACCAGAAAACATCAAGTTCATTACTCATTTCACAAATTAATTTATTTTTCACGTTGTTTTTGATACTTTTCACAAAATTTTTTTCTTACTTACAGGACTGTCTGTCAAAATTTGTTTCATAGTAACTTCCTGGCAGATTAAAGCTGTGTGCCGGGCCGAGACTCGAACTCGGGACCTTTGCCTTTCATGGGCAAGTGCTCTACCAACTGAGCTATCCAAGCACGACTCGCACCCCGTCCTCACAGCTTCAATTCTGCCAGTACCTTGTCTCCTACCTTCCAAACTTTACAGAAGCTCTCCTGCGAACCTGAAGAACTAGCACTCCTGTAAAGTTTGGAAGGTAGGAGACGAGGTACTGGCAGAATTGAAGTTGTGAGGACGGGGTGTGCGTCGTGCTTGGGTAGCTCAGTTGGTAGAGCACTTACCCGCGAAAGACAAAGGTCCCAAGTTCGAGCCTAGGCCCGGCACACAGTTTTAATCTGCCAGGAAGTTTCATGTCTTCGCACACTCCGCTGCACAGTGAAAATCTCATTCTGTTTCATAGTAGTTTACAATACTGCAAGGCTCTACACCACTGAAGTGCTTCTTCAGACGTGTCAAAATAATCATTTATTGTTTACGTAGACATGCCACTGTGGCCCTTTTAATATTTTGGATCATTCTTGAACTAAGCTGCTCTTTGCGCCTCATCAGAAATGAAATGACCCAATCTTCACCAGGTAGATTATTCTTGAACTTCTTTACAGTGCTGCTTTTTTTGTCGAAATATCCTTTAACAACAACAAGCAAACTCGTATATGTTAACAGAAAAACCCATTGTCTGAGAAGAATGATTTTATCTGAAAAAGAAAAATGTTTAAATAACACATTTGTCTTATTAGATAGTTTACTTATAGTACTGCACACTAAGCCTAGATGAGTTCTGCCTAAAAATTGCACCTAACAATGCTGATACTTTTATACAGAGTTCATCGTATGAATAAACCTGATGTAAACATTATAACATTACACCATGCATTCTTCCCCATTTGCTTGAATCTCATTGGATTTTGCTTCACATGGAGTGGAAACCAAGCTGTGTCCAGTACAATCAAGTACAGAATGATAATTACTGAACCATGTGAAATAGAATCGTCCTAACTTCTGACTGGCTTACGAAAGGATGTTCAAACTGCATGGTTGGCCACAGTTGTTGTTGGCCATTTGCACATGAAAAATGTCACAGTACAGTGTGCCTGGGAGTATAGTGCTTGTGAAGGCGTACTATGTGAGTAATAACAGCCCAACTGCGACTCAAAGGAAGTTTGCGACAGAGTTCAAGCTGAAGACAACAGTTCCAAGTGTGCTAACAATTTGATTCGGAAGTTTGAAAGAACGGGTAGTATTCGTGATGACAGTGTTGGCAATGTTGGTCGTCCAAAAAAGGTGAAAATGCCTGAAACATCGAGAAGACACGTGCTGTGTTTCAAACCAGCCGTAGGAAGTCGATCAGATGAGCTGCTCAACAGGTGGGAATCAACTGGGAGACACTGTGACGAATTGTTGTTGAAGATCTGCATCTCTTCCCATACAAAATTGAAACCCATGAGCCATTACACCGCAGGGCCATGGACCAGCAATTGTGTTTCGTCAACTCTATTGTACACAGAATTGACAAACAAGACTTTGATGTGAATATGATTTGGTTTAGCAACGAAGCCCACTTTCATTTGGATGGGTTCATCAATAAGCAAAACTGGCGCATTTGGGGAAATGAGAATCCGCATTTCACAATCGAGAAGTCTCTTCACCTTCAACGGGTGACTGTGTGCTGTGCAGTGACCAGTCACGGAATAATCGGTGCGATATTCCTTGACGGCACGGTGACTACTGAACGGTACATGAAGGTTTCGGAAGATGATTTTATTCCCATTACCCAAAGTTACCTTGGTTTTGACAAGATGTTGTTCAGGCAAAACGGAGCTCGACTCCATCGAAGCGGGAGAATGTTTGATGTTCTGGAGGGGCACTTTGGGGACCGCATTTTGGGTCTGGGGTACCCAGAGGCCACTGGCATAGGCCTTGATTGGCCGCCAAATTCTCCAGACCTGAACAAACGCAACTCCTTATTGTGAGGCCATATTAAAGACAAAGTGTACAGCAATATCCCCAAAACCATCTCCAGACCTGAACAAACGCAACTCCTTTTTGTGTGGCCATATTAAAGACAAAGTGTACAGCAATATCCCCAAAACCATTTTTGAATTGAAAACAGCCATTCAGGAGGTCATCGACAGCATGGATGTTCTGACACTTCAGTGGGTCATGCAGAATTTCGCTATTTGTCTGCGCCACACCATCACCAACGATGGCAGGTATGTAGAACATTTTATAACCTAAATCCGAATATCTATAGTGACATTTACATGTTGAATAGTGTGTTAGTTGCCGAAGTTTGTAACTAATTTACGTTTTTTTCGCATAGCTAAATAATTCTCACCCTATGCTATGTTACGCGCACTTAGACTGACCGACAATGTGGGACAACAGCTTTACCAGCACATTTAACTCGGATAGCAGTGGCCAGCTAGCAGGGCTGCCTAATCTGCAATGATGTGAGCAGTTGCAGTTCAGAAGTAAAAAGGAACGAGTAGAGAAACAATGTAGCTCCGAATGTCTTCTAATTTTTAAATAGAATTAAATAATATTCGGCAAATCTCCAGCACTACTGCATGCTTACATGACCAGAGGGGAAGCTTAAAATGCTCTCGTTCTCATCTAACATAGTTTTCTAATTACAAACAACAGTTATGAAAATTCTTAACTTAAACATGGGTAATTTTGCTGAGCAAGTTATGTGTGATGCAAAACCATACTGCAGGGATGTAACTGTATTGTCACATACTGAAGCCACTGGAGGTATTAATTTCAGTCAGCTGTCTGGTAAACTCTTAGCTCCTTCCTTACCCAAATTCGAGAAATAAATTTCAGTTCTGGAATTGTCATCTGCTCAGTTCTGTAACTCTCATCTGCTAGGATGATAAAGAGTCGATCAAAAACAGTACCACAAAGCCACCAGGCGCCTCATTTTCTCCTCTTCTTTTATGACATGCCGTTCTACATCCCACCAGCGTTCGGTAGAGCCATGTGAAAAAGCTGGCTGTGTTAGTTCCAGTCCATGTGGCAGCTTAACAGTCTTGTTATTTCTCGTGACTAATCCCCTAACTTGAGTTCAAATGGGTTTCTGTTGGGTTCATATTGTAGTGGTACAGTGGAAAATGTAGAAATGCATTATTTGTATGGTTTGCTCAATGCTGCGAAAATGATTGTTTTTCATGTTTCTACGACACTTAGCACTCTGGTTCATGTGAGACCACATCTGCTGTCTAAAACAATGAACATATTCCAAATAAAGTGTATTTTTGTCCTAAACATCAAATTGTTATGTTTTCTTTATTTAAGCAACCATCATCAACAATCTTTCCTAAAATATAGATAATTAAGAATTTATATTTGAAATGAAAACAGAATTTTGCGTGCAATATGTAATTACAAACAACAAACTGTGCATTATTCATAAAAAATGATGATGAATTTTGCAATTACGAGATGTACGAATTTCAAGTGGAACAGAGAGAGAGAGAGAGAGAGAGAGAGAGAGAGAGAGATGGCAAAATGGCTCTGAGCACTATGGGACTCAACTGCTGAGGTCATTAGTCCCCTAGAACTTAGAACTAGTTAAACCTAACTAACCTAAGGACATCACAAACATCCATGCCCGAGGCAGGATTCGAACCTGCGACCGTAGCGGTCTTGCGGTTCCAGACTGCAGCGCCTTTAACCGCACGGCCACTTCGGCCGGCCAGAGAGAGAGAGAGAGAGAGAGAGAGAGAGAGAGAGAGAGAGAGAGAGACAAAGGGGAGACATGAACCAGCAATCAATAAACTGCACTAGACTACCAATCAGCTATGCTACCGATTCCATTCCACCATACATCCAGTGTGTGTATGTAAACAATTTTATTGATCATAAATAATTACAGAGTTTAATCAAAGACTCTACTACATATGGCCAAACAGGTGCTGCACTTTAGAAACAAACATGACCAATAAATGTCCTGCTCCTTTTCGCGGCATCCCCAGGAACCAGGAAAAAGCAAGTCCAGCACACGCCACCCAACGGCGAATCTAGGCATTGGCCGCCTCACCATCATATGTTCGAATACCTTGTACATAGAACAGCAGCTCAACAGGACTTTGGCACTCAAGATCGCCAGCTCTCAGGGTCGGAACCCCAAGTCAAGGAGGTCCCGTGCCAATGCGGGAGACCAGGCTCCCTGCAAGTTCACTGTAGCTGTTCAAAAATGGTTCAAATGGCTCTGAGCACTATGGGACTTAACATCTATGGTCATCAGTCCCCTAGAACTTAGAACTACTTAAACCTAACTAACCTAAGGACAGCACACAACACCCAGCCATCACAAGACAGAGAAAATCCCTGACCCCGCCGGGAATCGAATCCGGGAACCCGTGCGTGGGAAGCGAGAATGCTACCGCACGACCACGAGATGCGGGCTCACTGTAGCTGTGGACATCATCACCTCATGGACATCTCATTGCAGGTTGGAGACAGCGTGATGGATGGACAGCGTGTTGTAGTAGGTCGCCTTCTGGATGTGACACCAGTCAAGCCAGAGATGGTCGCCGACTACCTGGACGTCGACCATGCGAGCGATGCCGTCTTTCCCATCACCATGTCAGGCTTGCGCAGTTCCTCAGGTGTGTGGAGGTGGTGCTCTACAGTGATGGTGAAGCCCTCTGCACAAGCCCACGGGCGACATACTTGACGAATGCGTCATTTCACTTCACCTGTGACCCGTGCATCTGGTAGCAAGCCTGGAGGACGTGGTTGGCGGTCTCGACAGCTCAGCAGCCCACGCAGCATCTGGTGTCGGCCTCACGCCCCCGATTGCGCCGCGCCTTCATAGGGAAGGCTTTGATGTAGTTGGTTAGTAGGTTGGTTTAAAGGCGGGAGAAGGGACCAAACTACGAGGTCATCAGTCCCTTGTTCCTAATAAAACAATGCCACAAGTGTTGAGAATAAAACGGACGAAACATGTAACACAAAATGGAAAGAAAAGAAAGGCCACAAGAACGAAGGGAAGGAAACGAACACTAAAAGGAACAAAAGGGGACAAGAAAACAACAGAAAGACGGTAGGAACAGAAGAGAGTAAAACATGAAAGCAGACTACAGTGGCTGGCCAACCACGGGAATAAAAAGGGAAAGCCAGTCACTCTGCAACACATTAAAACCTCCACCATAAAAGCACTAGGGTGGAGGACACAGAGGGACAAAGGACGTGCGCTAAAAACTACATAGAAGTATAAAACTAAAGCTGCTGTGCAGGCATTGTCGCCCAACACTGAAGGCAGGGTGCTGGGAAAGTTAAAAGTCTGCTGCAGAGCGGCTAAAAGTGGGCAGTCCAGCAAGAGGTGGACGACTGTCATTTGGGAGCTCCAGCAACACTGAGATGGGCCCTCGCAGCGGAGTAGGTAATCATGCATTAGCCACATACAGCCAATGCAGAGCTGGCAAAGGACAACTGATTGCATGCGAGAGGCCTGCATGGAAGACTTCCAAACATTCATAGTCTCCTTAATGACATGCAGTTTGTTGTGCGTGCTGTTATGTCATTCCATCTCCCAAAGTCGGAAAACCCTGCGGTGTCAGACAGAACGCAGGTCAGCTTCAGAGATGCCTATCTCCAGAAGCGGTTTCCGTGTCGCCTGTTCGGCTAGCCTGTCGGCAAGTTTGTTGCCGGGGATTCTGACATGTCCTGGGGCCCACACAAACACCATAGAACGGCGGGACTGTTACAGAGCATAGATGGACTCCTGAATGGACGCTACCAGAGGGTGGCGAGGGTAGCACTGGTCGAAACCTTGTAGGCTGCTCAATGAGTCAGTACACAGGAGAAATGACTCGCCAGGGCATGAGCGGATGTACTCAAGAGTACAAGATATGGCCAGCAGCTCAGCAATGAAAACACTGCACCCAACTGGCAAGGAGTGCTGCTCAGTACGTCCTCCGTGAACATATGTGAAGCCTACGTGACCATCAGCCATTGAGCCGTTGGTGTAAACCACTTCACAGCCCCGGAACATGTCAAGAATCAAGAGGAAGTGACAGCGGAGGGCGGCAGGGTTAACAGAGTCCTTAAGGCCATGCAAAAGGTCCAGACGAAGCTGCAGCCGAGGTGTACACCATGGAGGCGTACATGAACGGACCACAAGTAGAGGTGGTAAAGGGAAGGACTCCAGTTCGGAGAGAAGGGATCACATGCAAACCACAATCATTAGCCCTGAACTAGGCCGCCGATGGTGGAGATGGACTGCCATGGGTGGGGAAAGGAGACGGTAATTCGGACGCTCAGGGGAACTATGAACGTGTGCTGCGTAACTGGCGAGCAGTTGCGCATGTCTGATCTGCAGTGGAGGGACACCATCCTCCACCAGAACCTTTGTCACTGGACTCGTCCTAAAAGCTTCTGTCACTAATCGAACCCCACAGTGGTTCACAGGGTCAAGTAAATGCAATGCTGAAGGCGCTGCCGAACCATAAACCACACTCCCATAGTCAATTCTGGATTGGAGAAGGGCTTTGTAGAGCTGCTGCAGCATACAGCAATCTGCAACACAATTGGTGTTGCTCAGGCAACGGAGGTTATTGAGGTGCTGCCAGCACTTCTGCTTAAGCTGACGAAGATGAGGGAGCCAAGTCAATCGAGCGTCAAAAACCAGTTACAGAAATTGATATGTCTCCACTACAGTGAGTGGATCGTCATTAAGGTAAAGTACAGGTTCTGGATGAACAGTACGACGCCAACAGAAGTGCACGACACGCGACTTTGCGGCTAAAAACTGGAAGCCATGGGCTAGAGTCCATGACTGTGCCTCGTGGATGGCTCCCTTGAGGCGCTGTTCAGCAACAACAGTACTGGAGCAGCAGTACAAAATGCAGAAGTCGTCTGCGTACAGAGAAGGTGAGATGGAGGGCCCAACAGCTGCTGCTAGACCGTTAATGGCCACTACAAATAGACACACACTCAATACAGAGCCCTGCGTGACTCCATTCTCCTGGATATGGATGGAACTATGGGACTCACCAACTTGGACACAGAAAGTACGGAGCGACAGGAAGCTTTGGATAAAAATCGGGAGTGGTCCCTGGACACCCCACTCATACAGTGTGGCAAGGATATGATGTCACCAAGTCGTGTCGCATGCTTTATGTAAGTCAAAAAAGACGGCAATCAGGTGTTGCCGTCTGGAAAAGGCTGTTCGGATGGCAGACTCGATGGACACAATATTATCAGTGGTAGAGCGACCCTGGCGGAAGCCGCCCTGACATGGAGCCAGCAAGCCATATTACTCCAGGACCCATCCCAACCGCTGACATAACATACATTCTAGCAGCTTACAAAAAACGTTGGTGAGGCTGGTGGGCCAATAGCTATCCACACCTAGCGGGTTTTTACCAGGTTTGAGCTCCAGAATGATGGTGCTCTCCTGCCACTGCGATGGAGAGACGCTATCACACCAGATCTGGTTGAAGAAGACGAGAAGATGTCGCTTGTAGTCAGATGAGAGATGTTTAATCATCTGGCTGTGGATGCCATCAGGCCCAGGAGCTGTGTTGGGGCAATGTGCAAAGGCACTGTGGAGCTCCCACTCTGTAAATGGGGCGTTTAGGATTCACTGCACCATGTAGTGACTGAGAGGACGTTCCCTTCCAGCCGCCGTTTGAGTGTGCAAAAGGATGGGGGGTAATTCTCCGATGCAGAGGCTCGAGCAAAGTGCTCAGCAAAGTGCTGGCAATCGCGTTTGCGTCGGTACATAACTCGCAATATATGGTAACACCGGGGACAGCTGTTGGGGCCTGGTACCCAAATAGACGTTTGATTTTTGCCCAGACTTGGGAAGGTGACATGTGGCACCCAATGGTGGAGATGTATCTCTCTCTACACTCCTTCTTCCTTTGTTTGATAGGATAGTGAACATGGGCACGAAGCCGTTTAAAGGCTATGAGGTGCTCCAGGGAATGGTGCCGCTTATGCCGCTGTAGAGTTTGCCGACACTCCTTAATTGTTTCAGTGACTTCTGGTGACCACCAAGGGACTGCCTTATGCCTCGGAGACCATAAAGAGCGAGAGATCGCGTTTTCTGCCGCAGAAACAATTGTGGTAGTCACCTGCTCAACTATCACATAGATGTTACCGTGTGGGGCAGATTCAGCGCTGACAGCAGGGGGGAAAATTCCCCAGTCCACCTTGTTCAAAGCCCATCTGGGCGGGCGTCCGTGTGCCTGACGCTGGGCCAGTGACAGGAAGATGGGGCAGTGATCACTACAACACAGATCGTCATGTGCTCTCCAGTGGATATATGAGAGAAGTCCTGGGCTGCAACCTGATAAATCCATGGCCGAGTAACTACCATGAGCCACATTGAAATGCGTGGCGGCCCCAGTATTTAAGAGGCAGAGGTTGAATTGCGACAGTACAGTTTCGACATCTCTGCCTCGGCCAGTAAGCATGGTACCAGCTCACAAGGGGTTATAGGCATTAAAATCTCCCAGAAGTAGGAAAGGTTGAGGGAGTTGATCAATCAGTGCAGCTTATACATTCAGGGGTACTGAACCATCTGGAGGAAGATATACATTGCAGACAGTTATTTCCTGCGTCATCCTTATTCTGACAGCCACAGCTTCAAGAGGGGTTTGAACGGGCACATGTTCACTGCAGATCGAGTTTAGGACATAAACGCAAACTCCACCTGACACTCGATTATAGTTGCTACAGTTCCTGTAATATCCCTTATAGCCATGGAGGGCAGGGGTCCACATTGCTGGGAACCAGGTTTCTTGAATGGCAATGCAGATAGCAGGTGTAACGTTTAACAGCTGCCGTAGTTCAGCCAGGCGGTGGAAAAAACTGCCGCAATTCCACTGGAGGAAGACATCGTTAGACTGGGAAGGCATGGAACATTCAATGAGGCAGTTTACGCCTCAGAGTCACCTGCTGTCACCGATTTATTGCCTGAGCAGTCTATATCCATTGTGTCTGAGGGTTTGGTGAGATCTAGGTCCTCAGCGGACGCCAAAATCTCCACCACATCCTCATCGCAGAGTTGTAGGTAGTGGTGGTGTGGGCAACACCACAATTTCTTTGGTCTTAGGGGTTTTCTTTTTGGATTTCTCTCGCTGCTCCTTGGGTTTCCCCGGCTGGGAGGACTTCACTGGCTCAGTCTCTGGGACTGAGAATGAGCGTGAAGCCCTATGACCAGCTGCTTTTGGGCTCTTCAGCCGCTGGCCAGTGTCATCTTTCCCACTAGAAGAAACCTGGGAAGGGAGTGACCCAAGGGACACCTTCCTAGCAAGAGAAGCCAGCTTAAAAGTGGGGTTAGACGTCCCCGATGGTTGGGGAGTGTTGCTTACGAAGTAGATGGTGCAGGAGTAACAGGGAAGGAAATGCCCCCCACCATCAAGGCGGCAGGTGTAGTCTTCCGGCTCTGAGAGGTGACCTGAGTTGGTGCCAGAACTGTTGTAGCGGCGGCGTAAGACGATGTCATACGCACAGGATGCAGGCATTCAAATTTTCTCTTAGCCTCAGTGTAGGTCAGTCTGTCCAGGGTCTTGTACTCCATGATTTTCCGTTCTTTCTGGAGAATCCTGCAGTCAGACGAGCAAGGCGAATGGTGCTCTCCGCAGTTGACACAGATGGGAGGCGGGGCACATGGAGTATTGGGATGTGATGGGCGTCCACAATCTCGGCATGTGATGCTGGAAGTACAGTGGGAAGACATATGGCCGAACCCCCAGCACTTAAAGCACCGCATCGAGGGCGGGATATAGGGCTTTACATCACATTGGTAGACCATCACCTTGACCTTCTCAGGCAATGTATCACCCTCAAAGGCCAAGATGAAGGCACTGGTGGCAACCTGATTGTCCTTTGGACCCCAGTGGACAAGCCGGACGAAATGTACATCTCGACTCTCTAAATTGGCGTGCAGCTCATTGTTGGACTGCAAAAGAAGGTCTCTATGAAATATGATACCCTGGACCATATTTAAGCTCTTATGGTGCGTGATGCTAACGGAAACATCCCCCAGCTTGTCACAAGTGCATAACTCCTGTGACTGGGCAGAGGATGCTGTTTTGATCAAGACTGACCCAGAACCCATTTTGGACAAGCCCCCCACCTCCCCGAACTTGTCCTCTAAATGCTCAACAAAAAACTGAAGTTTCATCATCATGAAAGATTCCCCATCAGCTCTCGAACATACAAGGTACCGGGACAAGCAAGATCTGCTGGCATCTTTAGCGTGACGTTCCTCTTATGGTGTGGCCAGGGAGGGGAACGATTTGGGGTCGTACTTCTGTGTGTTGAATTGAGCTCATGATCACTTAGAGACTGCTGGTGTTTCACCACCAGCCAGAGATGATGGAGTACGTTTCATCATGTGTCATCCACCCTGATGCCACCCACTCTGACCAGGGGACCTCCAAATGGGCACCACCCAGCTGCAGCAAAAGCCACCTGGCAGGATGGCCATTGCTGGCAGTCCTGATGCCCCAGGTGGATGGGCATCTACTCCATGGCATACATGAGGAGTTAATGGCACAGACATCAGCAGAGCGATCCTTGTGTGATCAGGGGGCTACAACCAACAGGGTACATGACGGTGCCACCACAATGGACTGGCTACCATGCTGGATATCAGGTACAAAAAAGTCCAAGGTCATCATCGACGCAGAAAGTGACACTGCATAGTGCAGTGGAAAACGCACCCAGGAAGGTGTCCTCACCCAAGAAATGGAGAATGGGAAGGACTGCAATGCGACGACGAGAAAGTGGGCTAAAGATCTCAATGCACAATGGACACCATGCAACTTGTAAGGTGCCCTTCCCCAAACTGACTCGCTCTTCAGGAACATTTTGAAGAATGGAGGTCAAACCCTACAGGGGACCATCACATAAAGGCCAAAACATGTGAAACTCCTTTTAGTCGCCTCGTATGACAGGCAGGAATAACTCGGGCCTATTCTAACTGCCGGATCCGCAGGGGGGGGGGGGGGGCATTGATGTAGTCTCGCCCAAATAGCAGCCAACTGGTGTAGGAGACCCACTGGTGCTCCCCGACACAGCAGCAGATGAGTAGAGAGCTCCCCAACGATGGTGATGTGCGGGTGTGCCACCCACATCTCTCCAACCTGTGGTGACGTCTTTAGGAGGTGACCCTTCCACAGCAAGTGCAGCTCCAATGCTGCAGTCTCACGCTGCACCTCGTCCAGGCCTGCACCGTTGATGGATGGCCCATCTTCCTTAGAGTAAGGAGAAGAGAATGGCAGAGGTTTGGCCCCATCCAGCAGCACAATAGAATGCTGAGACCTCCCTGGGCTAGAGGAGCATGGAAGTAACTCAGGGGGGCGTCCGCCATGAGGCGGAACTATCTCCTGATGGCGGCACTGATGGCGACGTCTGTGGAGTTCAGGACACTGACACAGGTGTGGCTAAGGGCCAGCCCATGGTACAGGCCAGGCACAAGCACATTGACAAGAGCGTACAGATACTGTTGCGGCTTCAGCGGAGCTCGGGAGATGGCGTTTAGCTGCTCCCCCCAGATGGCATCGAGGGTTGAAAAGGCATCGACCCGATGTGGAGAACTGCAGCCCCAGATAGTGAAAGGTCTCACTCACATACAGGGCCAGCATGGGGGTGTTGCATTGAAGGTAATGTCACTGTCCAACTTCACCTTCTTGTCACGACCTGAGGCGACCAAGGCGAGGGTGAAACACTTCCATGGGTTTATGTGCAGCCCCAGATGTGCAAGGGCTGCCACAGCTGCATCAATGAGGGACTGCAGGCCCCTCTTGGTCGATGCAAACAGAAGTCATCTGCAAAGGCCGAAAACAAAGTCTGCAGCAAAGTTGAACTAGATGGGGGAAAGAGGGTCCCCACTGACGTACACCCCATGACGGCTGCACAGCCACACCCACTATCACAGTCGCGCTGCCCCTGTAGCATCTCTCGATGTATTCTATGAATTCATCCAGTATGCCATGCGCTGTAAGCACAGGTTGGAGGGCAGCATGATCCACAGAGTTGAACGCTTTAGAAATGTCGATTGAGGCAACAAAGACAAAGTGGCAGGAGTGGACGGTTTCGACAAGAGCTTTGTCCAGGATGAAGGTATTTTCCAACATCCCATCCCAAGGGATGAATGCCCGCTGACATTCGTCCACAGCACACGCACGCATCAAGCGCGAGGCAAGAACCTGGTGAAAAGTTTGTGCCAGCACCTCCCCAGGAGGAGAAGGTTCAGAAGCTTGATGAGCAACTCGTGCAACAGGCACCGCAGCTCGAGGGGAATAAGACCATCAGGGCCCGCTGCCGACTTCCTGGGTGACAAGGTGGCTACGATCTCCTTGGCGGTGACTGGCCCCTACAGGCACCCCAGAGCAGCAGCTCTGAGTGTGGCAGGAGGCAGTCACAGATGAAGCCTATGGTGATGTGAAGAGGTCAGCGCAGAAGTCCAGCAGGCAAGGGATATTCGGTGACAGCTGCAGCACGTTGCCATCCAGGAGGCCACACATGCAGTGTGCACCCATGACCGTCAGAAGGCATCCTGTGTCCTCGCATACTCCCATCAGCGCCGTTTGCACCATTACTATGGTGGCCCCACAGGCAGCTGCTTAGAAGGCGAGCATGGCTTCTGCTCCTTCCCCCTCTCTGGAACCAACTGATGCAAGGGCACCTGGGAGCATGTCAAAGATGACATTGGGCTGCGTTCCCAGCCCCATACTGATGATGCAGTCCAGGGCGGAGGACCGCTGGGTGGAGGCGGGTAGCCTCACCAGATGCTTCGAGACAGCAGCATCGATCAGCCCAAGTGGTGGTGGCTCAGTGTTGGTAGCCGCGAAGGCCCTCTCCGCGACGTCAGCTGGCGGGGCATTGTTACCCGCGTCGAGCAGTGACCTCCTTGGCCCCCCAAGCAGGACACCAGCTCTCCCCCCCCCCACCTGACCTCAAGCGCCTCCATGAACTCCTGGACCCTCTGCTTGTGGGAGGGCTTCCGGTGTTGGCACTTGATAGCTTTGAGTGTGTGGTTGGGCAACATTCTGATGAGTTCTTGGATTACAAAGAAGAACTGGGCAGCTGTCCCAAGGAACAATTTGGCCTCCACCCTGGCGAGTGACAGGACTACTTCTTCCATCCACCTTGCGCAATGCCTCTCAGTCACGATCTTCGCATTGGCGGCAGCAAGGTGTTGGCGGTTGTGATGAACCCCGAGGCCGTTCTTGGTGGTGAAGCTGCGATGGCACTGACTATAGGCATACAGTGCTTCCCCATGTACAAGATCATCGACAAGGCCGGTTGGCCGGGCAGGTGCTGGAGTAGTTGGGGTGGCACCTTCAGCAGAAGGGCCACCACTCGTGCTTTCTTGTAGACTGCCCCAACTGAAAAAAAGAGTATAATGTGAGGGGGGGAGGGGGCTGGTAAGAACCCCAGGCCCCCGGTGCAATCTTTCACTTGACAAAATCAGGAGGCCCACATGGAGGAGGAAAGATCGCAGGTGAGGAGAGGCTAAGAGGGCTAGACCCATGTATTGCGCATCACTCACCCTCTAACTACAACCCAAGGAAGGAGCCTCACAGCAGCAGCCTGGTCGCAACAAGACTCTGCTTTGGAAAGCAAAGTCCGACCTTAACCAACACACCACCCTTTGGCTACTTTGAGAGAGTCATGATTACTCCTTAACTGTATCAAATATAGTTTCTCAGAAAACTTCAAAACTTATTTTTTCTGTAAATTTATGAAAAACAATAAGAACAGCTTATTTCTCGGCAGTTTTTAACTGCATTCCACATGCGTCTTTCACTACGGAGCAGGAAGTGGCCTCTGCTGTTTTCTTACTGCGTATCAATCAGAGCACAACAGTACAGTGACTGTACACGATTTTTGAAATGAAAAGAACATACTTAAAGCATGATAAAGAATAAAACGTTGATAGCTGTTAATACATTAGAATATATTAAACTTTCATTTAACATAGCTTAGTAATAAGATATCTGATACATAAGTAGGACATACTTCCAAGAGAATAACAACACCAGTGAACGTGTGCTACAGCTTCTGACCAATCATTGCATTTGTATTTGTTTATATCAGGTTTATTCTTGGAATATATCCACCATAGTGGACTGCTAATTGTAACTGTTTGTGGCGACCATCCATCATTAGATTTCTTCATCCCTCACATTATCATCTTTAAATCTGCTCTCTTGGCCTTGTCTGCTCGCCATTCGCTTTGTTCAATTGCATTGTGCTTCTACGTCTCATTACAGGTTGGTGTTTTCCATCCTCTACCATGTCAGCGTTAGGACTGGAATTACCACATGTTTATTTAGGTACTGGCAGGGCCTAGATACTGCATGTTAACATAGAAAATGAATAAGACCCACCTTTCAATACAGGCTCTTCTACAGAACTCAAAGTTGTTTGCATGCCAAGAGTGTTTTTGAGGATTTTTTACATTTTCAAAATATCTTTGCCATGTCTGTGACACTTTTCCAATGCAGCACCCAAAGTTAATTTTCCATTTTTTACTTCATTTACGACTTTATTTAAATCATCAGCATTGTGCTGATTGTAAAACGTGGGCATCTTGTTCTACCGAAAATACAAAAAACATTGAATTAGAAAAATTTAGGTTCAGTGGAGAGAAGTGGTACGTCCAGGGCAGAACCAACTTTATTTTTTTTTACATTTTTTAAAAAGAAGTCTTTTTTAAATTTGGAATATCATTAAAAAATTATTGATCATATTTACGTTCCTTACCTTTTGCAGGAAATTCATCTTTATTCAAATATGGGACAAGTCACAACACAGTCTCTTATAGTAAACAACACAACTAATCAGCAAAATTAGCAGTAAAACAACAGCTGACTGCCTCATGCTTTAAAAATTGACGTGCATGCCTGGGAAACGTCAATGTCGCCACATTTACTTTGCGTTGCCTATATAGAGGCATATCAAACACTGCGTTTTGTCTCAGTCCATCACATTAGATCACTTCACCCCAGTTAACGGTACTATTTCATATAGAATTGTTGCTGCCCAGAAACATTGCTACCGTAGTATAACTCAGATTCATGCTGATGTCCATGCACGTGGTGCTGTTCCAGCAATTCACTTTTTAATTCCTGTATGTTCGCGTATGGTACTCAACTCGCTGTTGCTGTACGTATTCCTTCCGGTACTATTGACGACACTCAAATAACAAATCAGTAGTCAAAGATATTCGTCTGTTGTGGGCGTTATGGAAAAAGAACCGTTAATAACTTACGTTTTATGAGTTAGTAGGATTACACATTAGATAATATAGAAGCCAATAAAAAGGAAAAAAAAATTGATAATTTCTTTGAGCCTCGAAAAGTTTTAGTTTTTATACAAGCTGCATTGATAGTTTCATTTGTTACGAAATATAACCACAGTCTAACATAAATATAACTAAAGACGTCAACGATGCTCGCTATCACAAGTTACGTTAATTTTAAATCTTTGGCGTCGCTAATCAGAAACATCACACTGTCAAAGAACAACATGCACAAGGTAGCGAAAGTATGAGTGTAAAT
Organism: Schistocerca piceifrons; assembly: GCF_021461385.2. NCBI lineage: Eukaryota > Metazoa > Arthropoda > Insecta > Orthoptera > Acrididae > Schistocerca > Schistocerca piceifrons. The sequence goes on along the minus strand of NC_060139.1, from coordinate 935,521,715 downwards.
ATGTGTTAGAAACGTCTGCAGGCGAATTTGGAAGAAGACTGTAATTTCTTCATTCATATTTTACCGACACGCTTATCGCATCACGATGAGTAACTCTCAGAAAACAGAAATGGAGGTTGACGAGACGGCTCCAGCTAAAAGTGTTATGGCATCGTCTGGCACTGTTGGTAGTGTTTCTGTTTCGTTGCACCCACTAGTCATAATGAATATCTCCGAACACTGGACAAGACTAAGAGCGCAGAAAGGAACACCGCAACAAGGTATGAACTCAGCATATTAGAAATAGTTGCTCTCTCCCAATGTCTATTTTCATTGTTTTCCTCTTGAATTAATAACATTCACGAGGGATTGTGGACAATCAGGTTTATTTATATTGATTTAGTTTTGGATGAAATTAAATAATATCACCAATCTTTCATTAGCTGTGCCTTGAGACCTACAACATAGTGTCACACAAAACCTACGTATGGAACTGTTCAGTCTCATTGAAGAATTGCTATATCTGTCCTCGTACTTACGACTTTGCGGTTAGATGGTGGTCACAATGATCTGTGTCGTTAAAAATTCTGATCACATGTCATGATAAAGCCCACATATGATGTTTTTATAAACAAATAATTGAACATGTTGTACAGAAGCAAATATGAGCAATGTTTGGCAGTGAAATGTGGTCGTACAGTAACCATTTTAAAACCTATTAACTTGACTCAGCAATTCTCATATATCAGTTGACTCAGCACAATGTAGGGAGACAGGCGTGTGCATGAGAGTGAGAGAGTGAATGAGATTAGATTAGATTTACTTCCCTTCCAATTGATCCGTAGTGAATGAGGTCCTCCAGGATTGAGTGAGAGAGACAGAAGTTGAAAGCAATGTTTGCTTTATGTTTTACATGCAATTTTCTGTGATTTATCTCAAGAAAGCAATAAAATAACTGTCCCAAACCATGTATCAAATTGTTTATGTACAAGATATGCTTATTTACAATAGTGAAGGAGGTCTGATGCATATAAACATTTTGTGTTTACACCTACTCTGATGATAGTCGGTTACTACTTGTGTGCACCCATACGATAATCCTGTATATTATATGTGTTCATCAAATTTTTGTCGTTTCATAACCTGTTACTCTATAGCAAATAACAGTAACAATAGATAATTTACTCTTCCCTCATTTCTTAAATTTGTTCTATGTGATGACCCACCAACACTCACTTACCAGCTTCATATATTATTTCACTGAGATGGGGTCGACAGAAGCGCCCGATCCAACGCGTCGGCTTTGACCCGTGACGTAAGGGTGTTGTCGTGTGTGACGTCATGATGGCACGGAGTTTGGTTTGAGTGTAGCTGTCTCCAGTTCTGTTTTATCTTATTTTATTTACTTTTCTGATCTGTTTGTTCTATCTCGTGAGATTTTTTTTTAATTTAAAAACACTTATTACTTATTTTAATTATCTGTTTCCTCGAATTTCTGTTTTAGTTTATTATATTTATCTTTCTGATGACAAAAAACACTAATCAGCTACTGAAGCATCTTTATCTTCTATGGGTTGCAGGGGTTACGACCCTTGGGGAGGTGGGTGGGTATTCATGCATGGCTGTCTTCACTTACACGTTGTAGCTACGCAAGACGTCTAAATTTGTTTATATTTAGTTTGCCCCCCACCCAAAACACCCCATTTCCCGCGCTTGTCCCGTTAGTGTCATTAGGCTTCTTGTGGAAAGTGTGTGTGTTTGTTTTTGTTTCCGCCATACTTGTGACGTCATGGGTCAAAGCAGACGGGTGGGATCGGACGCTTCTGTATTTCCCTGAGATGGAGTATGCCACATTCACTCCCATGTGAAACCTTCAGTGCCTTCCATATTAGCTTTCCTTCTGTACTAAGGAATTCACCGATGATCCATCATGTTCAAACATTTTTTAAACTTTAATAATGACATCTCAGATCATGATGATGGAAAACTGAAACAGACTAGGGTCATTCCATTTCAAGTGGTCTAGAGGCTCCCACATGACCCTCATGGATTTTGATGAAATTTTGTATGAACATTCACACATGTTCTCAATGAACACTGATAAAGTTTCAGTTACAGAAATTCAATACTTTCGGAGATACAATCATTTGTTTAAGACCATAGCACAGCTTCCAATAGTGCGTCCTTGAATTTTCAGCAACTTTGAGATGAGATATCTCTGTAAGTATTTGCATGAAAGAAACAAAACTTGGCCATCTTATACAACTTTTAGAACTCTTTAAAGTAAAATATTAAGAAAAGGATTTCTGAGCAATTTTAATATAGATAATTTGAAGCAAAGTTGGGCGAAAAAATAGCTGTTTAAAAAAATGTGAACTTTAGTTCTTTATATCTCCAAAAGTAATTGTGGGATGTACATGAAACTTTGCACACCATAACTCACCAACACAAGGTCTTAGAATATAAAATTTCATTCTCCTATTGCTTTCCATTATTTCACAAATCTAGGATAATTTGACAATTTTTCAAAAAGTGCTAAAAATGGGTGTTTTTAGTCAAATTTTTCAAAAAAGTGTTTTCTCCAAACTCTTCTAAACTATGGTCATTAGAAAGAGCATATTCTAAACTATCTATAAAAGTGGGTTTGGTTTTGCAATGCAAGCACATAAGGCCCCTAAAAAGTAGCATCATCAAAGAGGCACACTGTAAGTTCGAACACATTTTTCTGGCACTCAAATTATACCTGAAATCTTTTATTTTGCCTTATACATGTTTATTAATGTCTGGGATAAGTGAAATAAGAAGTCCTGATGAATAGGACCCAGCTTAAGTTCGAGTAGCAAAAGAATAAAAATAGAAACAATGTTATTTCTTAATTGTCACCTCACCCCCCTCCCCCTCTCTCTCTCTCTCTCTCTCTCTCTCTCTCTCTCTCTCTCTCTCTCTCTCTCTCTCTCATATCACACACACACACACACACACACTATTATTATTAAGAATGAATGTAAATCATAAAATTTATTTGCATAATCATCTAATTATTAGTTGCCCGTTTAATGAACAACACCAGCTTACTGATGGAAAAGAAGTGTATAAATGAGTTGCTATGGTCCATGGTGGCTTAACCACTGCTAGTTTCATTTCACCTGAGATAACTAGTATTCCCATTGCCATAGGGGCCACGCCCAATAGCTTAGCAACAACAGCCACGGGTGCGTTTTTTTTACCACAGGATCCCAAGCTTGATAAGGGTTTCTTTACACAGGTTCCCAAGCCTGATAGTAAAATTATTTAAGTGCTCTGTGTAAAATTAGAAGGCACTCTTGGGTTCCTTAGATTGTTTCCTCAAACCTATTTCAATTTTTGATATGATAGACAATAAGCTACTATTTAATTCTTCTTTTGGTGTAAAGTCCTCATCAGAATGTGCTGATGAGGCTGATAAAGCTTCGTCCAGGTGTTTATTTAAGGTAGTCCTGCAAGCCGGACAAATTTTCTGACCTGGCTTTATGTTATTAACAAGCTGCTTCTTCAACATATCAGAAGCCTTATTAGCTGTTTCAGTATCAAGAGTGCGAATTCTTGCCTTACCATTATGATTCACCTTCCCAAAGGGATTGAAGCATTTGTTTTGTAACCTCTCATATTGTGTCAATAACAGCGCTTCATGGTGTAGGCAAACTTGAGAGGTATTGTCCAGCTTTGCTTCAGAACGTCGGACCAACAACTCTTTTTCCTCATCACTAAAATCCGCAAACCATTTAAAGCAGCTTTTTTGGCAAAGAAAAAGACATGACACTTTGTTCCACTATCTCCTTGCCCAATTGAGCAGGAAGGTATGCTGTTCCCTTCTGCATCCATCTTTAATCAGTAACTAAATAATGTATTTGGCCTCTAAGTGCAAATTATAATGTGCTTAAATTTCAGACAAATTGCTACTGAATGAAATTATACACAATGTATAATACCAATGAAAAAAATGTAATAAGAGACACAATGAAAACAATTTTTAGTAAATGAGATTACAAACTTTGATGGTCTTACAAATCACTTAACAATCCACACTCAGTCAAGAGAACCCACTCACTGTGCTGCAAACACACCACTGAAATACTGATTGTTCAAACAAGGCTCACAATAATGAAACAGTCTGATTGTTAAAGTAATTGTTGCCATTATATTTTCTATAAACAGTGAATCTTGTGAATTTTCTCTGTGAAACTAGTGGTTACATATTTACCAAGGTAGTAGGCTACATTTAAGTGTGATTAAATACAAAAATTAAAACTCTTAGATGTTTAACCAACCAATTTCACACGTTTCCCTAATAACTTTAAGACAAAAATTCACAGGTTACAACACCTAGGTATTAAAATCTCTGCAATATTGATTGGAAAATTTACATCACTTGATGCATGATTCAAGCAAACTGATTCTTTTTTGGAAAAATGTTTTATACAATTGAATCCAAAAATTAGGTCTTCATTTTCCACTTGTAAATATTTACAATTTTGAGAAGTACAAAAAATATGAAGCTATTATTCATTAAATTCTTTATGCTCTCTCTCTCTCTCTCTCTCTCTCTCTCTCTCTCTCTCTCTCTCTCCCCCCCCCCCCCCCCCTCCCTCTCCCTCTCCTTCTTCTTCTTTCTTTCTTTCTCTCTCTCTCTCTCTCTCTCTCTCTCTCCTTTTTTTTACAAATAAGAAGAGTTTTATGCAGATGAACACTTACAATAAAAGCAGAAGGGCTACTTCTCATAGTTTTCAAGTTTTTCTGACAGTCTCATTGCCTATTTACTAGATCTTAGATCTTTTTATTTCAATTATTCAAGGCACTAATAAACATTTATTAGGCATAATAAAAGGTTTCAGGTATAATTTGAGTGCCAGAAAAATCTGTTCAAACTTACAGTGCGTCTCTTTGATGATGCTACTTTTTAGGGCCTTATATGCTTGCATTACAAAACCAAATCCACTTTTATAGATAGTTTAGAATATGCTCTTTCTAATGACCATAGTTTAGAAGAGTTTGGAGAAAACACTTTTTTGAAAAATTTGACTAAAAATACCCATTTTTAGCACTTTTTGAAAAATTGTCAACTTCATCCTAGATTTGTGAAATAATGGAAAGCAATAGGAGAATGGAATTTTATATTCTAAGACCTTGTGTTGGTGAGTTATCGTGTGCAAAGTTTCATGTACATCCCACAATTACTTTTGGACTCAGAAATCCTTTTCTTAATATTTTACTTTAAAGAGTTCTAAAAGTTGTATAAGATGGCCAAGTTTTGTTTCTTTCATGCAAATACTTACAGAGATATCTCGTCTCAAAGTTGCTGAAAATTCAAGGATGCACTATTGGAAGCTGTGCTATGGTTTCAAACAAGTGACTATATCTCTGTAAGTATTGAATTTCTGAAACTGAAGCTTTACCAGTGTTCATTGAGAACATGTGTGAATGTTCATACAAAATTTCATCAAAATCCATGATGGTCATGTGGGAACATTTCTCGATATTAGACCACTTGGCACGGAATGGCCCACTAGTAGTATTGTAAACAGATACAGAAAATTAAGCTCCTTGATTGCTATATTTTCCAGAAATTGGTGACTTTCACTATCTCAGACCGGGTGGTGTTGCCTAATTAGTTGGTTGCTAGTATTTTTTCAATTCTTACAGGTGTTGTATTGTGATTTATAAGAAATATCTCATAGAAATGAAGACTAGAACACACAAGGTTATCCTCCTGAATTTTCTTACAGTTTCATGTCGTTATTTTCTTTTAGCAATTGTAGTCTTATACAGAAAAGCACAACTTATAGATGACTTTAAGAATACACTTACTCCGGCTAAAGTTAACAATGGGCCTCCCACGTGCAGATGTTTACAACACCTTTTATGTGTATGATTAAGAGCAAATGTGTTATTTGCAAAAAGAAAAACTGATCACTTATCTTCACCCATCCACCTCCGTAGCCTTATGATTTAATTTTTTTTAAAATCGTATGAAACACTGATTCACAATTCAGCTGTTCCATCTTTAATTTCCCTTGAGATCCTTTGTAAAGTTCTACTGTTACTCCAATTCATTGGCAAATGAGTTTAGATACCATATATTAGGGTGTATACCTATATTATCCTGTCACGTGATTTCAGTCTTGAAATAGGTGCTCACCTAATCACAGACTGCTGTTAGAAAAATGGGATCAATATGTGCCTCTGGGGCCTTGGTTGTAATGACACTGGGAACTTACATCAAAATATTAAAAGTGGGCAGACAGATTACATCTACATATATACTCCACTAGCCACCAAGCGCTGTGTGGCGGAGGGCACAATTCGCGCCAAAGTCATATTTCCCTCCCTCTGTTCCACTCGAGGATTACGCAAGTAGTATAAAAAAAAAAAAAGCAATATAGTTAGGTGTAGAAACAGAAGTAAGTCATAAAATTATATGATTTAAGCAAGGGCTTGATTTGATTTTTATTTAGTCCTATTGCTTACATATTGCACAAGTAATGTACTAGTAATGTTGGGTAAGTCAAGTGAAATAATACAGTATTACATGATCACATGTATTCTATTTTGCTCATTTTCAAAGAACAGCTGGTTGCTTATAATATTAAAACCTGGTGTAAGTTTTAAATGAATGACTAAAATAGTAAAATAAATGAAAGTACCCTTTTTATGTTTTGTCATCATAATTTGTACTATATTAACTTCAGTAACTCCTGTGTGTACTTTTGTGAGAGTAGCAGAGCCTTCGCCTGTCTTATGATGTTGTGAATGACAGTTTTCCTGAAATAATTCCCTGTTTGGCTATAAACATTATCAGTGAGTATTGCATATTGATCTGTTAACCTAAATATCCTGAGATACTTGAAAAGATTACTGCAGGAATTTATATGAAAGGCCCCAATGCTTGTTTCTGAAGTTAAAAACTTTTTCAACTCCTGCAGCATTTCCCCAGAAGATTGTATCATAGGAGTGTCTAGAATGGAAGTATGCAAAATGTTGCAACAGCATTACTTCCCAGTAACAAAGTGAGGAATGACTCTTAGTGTGAATCACACTGATCTAAGTTTCTTGATTAGCTGACCAATTTACTCTTTCCATTTTCTGGTTGCTAATATCCAATTCATGAGCTTGAAGTTTTTTATTTATTTTCTGAAACTATGTCATATTTGTTTTTGAAAAAAGTTAGGATTAGGCTATTCGCTGTGAATCACTTGTGTACTTGGCTAGTAACCATCAGGGCCATGTCTTGATTGGAAAGGAATGGTGTAGGACAGAGGGGGCATGTTGCAATGGGCACACACCAATCCTATTTCATATAGAAAAGAGCCAGCAACATTGGCAAGCCTATGACTAAACAACGGCGAATATGTCAAACAGTAGAAGATCCAGGATAGAATAATGACACAATTATGAAAAGAATAATCACTACTCATCATGTAGTGGAAATGTAGAAAAGAGCCAGCAACAAACAGCATTGGCAAGCCAATGACTAAACAACAGCAGATAGGTCAAACAGTAGAAGATCCAGGATGGAATAATGACACTATTATGAAAACAATAGATAACTACTCATCATGTTGTGGAAATGTTGAGTCACAGACAGACACAACAAAAAGACTACTAAACATGTGAGTTTTTGGTCAAAAGACCTTCTAAACTAGACGACACATGCACATTCACACAAGCATAATTCAAAAACATGTGACTAATGGCTCTGGTCACTGAGGCGACACTGCTGGCCACTGTGCAGTCTGGGTTGTGGAGGTAAGGAGGAGGCTGAGTGTGGAGGGGAAGGTTTAGCAGGTTAGGGGTTGGGGATGGTGAAGTGCTGCTTGTGGGAGCATGCAGGGTGAGGGATATGGTGAGAACAGAATAGGGTAGCTACGTGCAGTCGGGAGGTTAGACTGGGGGGGGGGGGGGGGGGGGGAGAGAGAGAAGTAGAGGAAGGGTTAAAAGACTGTAGGTGCATTTGTGAAATAGGATTCTGAAGGCTGTGTAGGTGGGTGAATGGGTGAAAGAAGGGGATTAACTAAGGTCGAGGCCAGGGGGTTAAGGTAATGTAGGGTGCATTGCAGGGAGAGTTTCTACCTGTGCTGTTTGGGAAAGCTGGTGTTGGTAGGAAGGATCCAGATGCCACAGACTGTGAAGCAGTCCCTGAAGTGAAGAATGTCATGTTGAGCAGCATATTCAGCAACTGGGCAACTCAACTGTCTCTTGGCCACAGTTTGTCATTGGCTGTTCATGCAGTTTGTTGGTTGTTATGCCCATGTAGAATGCAGTGCTGTGGTTGCAACTTAGATTGTAGATTAAGTGACTGCTTTTACATGTAGCCTTGCCTTTGATGAGATAGCTGATACCTGGTGGGAGGTCTCCTCCAGCTGTCAGGTTCATCCACATACAGACCCTGCAAAAGTGACCCCATTCCAGAAATCCTACAAAATCTCCAGTCCTTCCTCAGGACCTCAGGCACATCCTACAACCCCTCTGCTGAGTCTGTCTTCTTTCTCACACCTTCCACTTCCTGCACTCCACCTTCTGCATGTTTCCTAAAGTCCATAAACCCAACCACTCATGACAGCACATTGTGACAAGTTACTGTGCCCCCACTGAGAGAATCTGTGCTCTTGAAGACAGCCTATTGCTCGTAAACTATACTCGTACATGTAAGACACTGTTTCCTCCACTGACTCTCCATTATTCCTCTTTCTGTACCACATGGTACCTTGTTTGTCACTATTCCGCCACCTCCCTTTACATTAACAACCCTAATGCCCATAGCCTTGCCGCTGTTGAACACTGCCTTTCCCAATGCCCAACTTATTCCAAACCTGCAACCTCTTTCCTGGTCATCATGGCCAGCTATATCCTCACCCGGAATTACTTCACCTTTGGAGGCATCACCTACAGACAAATTCATGGTACAGCAATGGGCACCCACATGGCAACATCCTATGCCAACCTATTGATGGGCCACCTTGAGGAAGCCTTCATAACCACCCAGAATCCCAAACCTCTCACCTGGTTCATTCATTGAGACATCTTCATGATCTGGAGCGATGGTGAGGACACCCTGTCCACATTCCTCCAGAACCTCAACACCTTCTCCTCTATTCATTTCGCCTGGTCCTCCTCAACATGACAAGCTACCTTTCTCAATGTTGATCTTCACCTCGAAGATGGCCACATGAGTACTTCCGTCCATATCAGACCTACCAACCACCAGCAATATCTCCACTTCGACAGCAGCCACCCATTCCGTACCATGAAGTTCCTTTCATACAGCTCAGCCTCTCGTGGCTGTCACAACCGTAGTGACAAGCACTCCCTTCCCAAATATACCAAGGGTCTCACTGAGGCCTTCACAGACAGAAATTACACTCCCAGCCCTATACAGAAACAAGTTTTGGTCAGCCATCACCTCCATGAGCTGCACCATCTGGTCACAAAGGAGCATTGGGACTAGTGTAGCAGGGGATACAACCCGTCGGCTTTGGACATTGACGTCACAAGTCGCCAGTCGAGAAGCGATTCTTCTTAGTGTTGTAGCTCCCTTCAGTGGCTGATAAGTGTTTTTTGGCTTTTTAAAAAAAAATCTCACGAGATAGAATAAACAGATCCACTTTATTAAGCAATCAGTAAAAAAACGAAACTGAAACATAACAGCAAAAGCGAAAATGGTAAACTGCTATCTGGCGACTTGTGACGTCATTGTCCAAAGCCGACGGGTTGTATCCCCTGCTACACTAGACCCGGAGCATTCCCTTCATGACTCAGTACCACCCACAACTGGAGCAACTGAGTCACTTTCTCCACCAGGGTTTCGACTACCTCTTGTTGTGCCCTGAAATGAGGAATATCCTACCCACTATCCTTCCCACCCGTCCCATAGTGCTATTCCGTCACCCACTGAACCTACACAATATCTTTGTCCATCGTTACTCCAACCCTGATACCAACCTTGCCTCATGGCTCTTATCCCTGTAACAGACTTAGATGTGAAACTTGTCCCATACACTCTTCCATCACCACCTACTCCAGTTCAGTCACAAGCATCACCTATTCCATCAACGGCAGGGCTACTTGTGAAAGCAATCGTGTAAACTACAAACTTAGCTGCACGCACTGTGCTGCTTTGTAGGCCACCAAGACCGCCAACAAGCTGTCTGTCTGTAAGAATGACCACTGACAAGCAGCGGCCAAGAGACAGCTGGACCACCCTGTTGCTGTGCATGCTGCCCAACCCAGTGTTTTTCTCATCAGTGATTGCTTTGCAGCCTGCATCCGGATCCTTTGTACCACCACCAGTTTTTCTGAATTGTGCTCGTGGGCACCATGCATGCCATGAAGTAGATGTCTGTGTTCCTGGAGCATCGGGACTCCCAGCAATGGCCATCATCCCAGATGGCCTTTGCTAGGGTGAGTGGTGTCTGTGGGTAGAGCCCTTGATCATGGTAATTGACGTTAGGGTGGACATTTTGCATATTATGGCTGTTCTGATCTGGCTGTCTCTTCAGACAGGAATCAAAACTTCCATGCAATTAGTTACAACCATACTACTTTCCCTGTACTGGCTACCCCTTGGAAAGCGGGGCATACCAGACATCTAGGAGCAAAACAAGTTTTTAAGTACTTGCTGTACAGTAGACTTTTACTGCAACGAAGTCATTATTTCTGTGGAGCATACTGAAAATAAATTTAGAGAAGTAGAGTCTTTATGAAAAATGTGCAATGGATTACTGTTGATTAAAGCCTCTCCTGTTGCTCAGTCTATAACTCTTCATGCATGTGAATGTCTGGGTAAGGTACCAGTGATCATTGCCTAATACACGACTTTGAATACGGTCCAAGCAGTCATTTTCCACCTTGACTTTATGCTTCAAACAGATGGGGAACTACAGGCTGGTCTTGAGCTGCAAGTCATACATTTTGTCCATCAAGTCCAGAAAGATCCCAATGATTATGTAATAGATTCAGGCATGTTTGTCTTGGCCTTTGTAGGGAGTGTTCTCCTAGAAAATTTATTCGTGGTGTACAAATGTGATGTTAAACCCTATGTCCCACTGCTCACAAGTGCTTTCAATGCTTGTGCTTTGGTCATATGTTTTTTTGGTCATATGTTTTCCTGCAGCATGGCAGCCCCAGAATGTGGTGGCTGTGGATGTTCTCTCCACGAAAGTAGTTCTTGTGAACAACACATCTTTGTGTGTCAGTTGCATGGAACATTGTACTTAACATTCACCAGTTTGTCCAATCTTGAAGGAAAAAAGTATATACAGATGATGTCAGATTATGTGAAACTCAGTCGTCAATCCAAATACCTCCATTTTTTCAAAACTGCTTCTCTCACCACCCTCATCTCTTGTGCTTCTCACAGCACCGTCTTTGGCAACCACTTCCCGCACCTGGCTGAAGGAGCAGCTACCAATGACAAGACTCCCTCTTTGGATCCTTCTCCCCAGAAACTACAGATCTGGGGCCTGATTCCAACCAATGGCTGAAGGAACCATGACCTGTAGGTCCCAGGGTTGCCTGCTCTTCATCCATCTTCATGCTCGTCAAGGATAAACTCACAAGAATCGTGGCATCCAAAGAAGAATCGGGACAAGGCCACCCTGGTGACCCCGGAGCCACAAGATCCCCCCCACTCCATTGGATTCTGAATTAATGCTCATTGATGTGTTTCCACTGCCATTGGTGGCAGACAGTGATCCTAGGGCGTGACCAGTCCCCTTGGCTCCTTCACACCAAACCTGAACACTCATCCTTCACAACAAACCTGGACACTCATTACACAAATGTTCAGTGGAACTGTAATGGATATTACTGACACCTGCCAGAACTAAAAACCTTATTTCCTCCTCTTATGCAATTTTCATTGTTCTACAAGAAATGCATTTCACTGATGCCCAGTCCCCAATGCTCTGCAGTTGTTGTGAATTCTATTGGAACTGTGCTTACCCTGAGAGAGCATATGGAGGCATCTATACATTGGTCCACACAGATGTTGTCAGTGAGTGGATTCCCCTTCGTACTATGTTGGAAGCAATAGTACTTGTGTATTTCAGTGCACACCACCTCCTGTTGGTGAGTACCACTGTGTGTGGTTGGAGCCTTCCAATTGGCCAGCTTCTTACCATGATACTCCTACCCACCTCACTGCCACCCATGGCACCTTTTCAGCTATTGATCTAATGTTCTCTTCTCTCTGTCTCGTGGCTTCACTGTATTGGTCACTACATGCCAATCTTTGTGACAGTGACTGCTTATGGTGATTCTGTCAACTGCTTATGGTGATTCTGTCACTTCCTTGCCATCACCCGATGGACCAACTACCATATTGGGTGCTTGAAGACCCAACTGGCAGTTGGGCAGTTGAATGCCTGTGCTGTAACCTTTGCCTGCTCTCTATCAGGTTGCATCAGTGAGGTTGTGCAAGAATCTCAGATGTGATACCCACACTGCCGGAACTACTATTTCCCTTTATTCAGGTGCCCTCCAATGCCAGCCAGTGCCATGGTGGACTCAAGACATTGCAGTTGCTGTTCAGTATTGCCGAAGAGATGTGGAACATTTTAAGCAGCATCCTTCATGCACAAACTTTATCACTTTCAAGGGACTTTGTGATAAGGCTACCTGTCTAATTAAATCTAGCAAGAAGGAATGCTGGAGTATTGTGTCTTCTTCCTGGGAATAAACACCTCTTCGTCCCAGGTGTAGCCAAGGTTCCATAGTCTTCTTGGCCACAAATGATCAACAACTGTTCTGGGTCTTGTCCTTCAGGGTTGCCTCCATACCAATGAATCACTTCTTTGTGAACATCTTGTGACCCACTTTGTGACAGCATCAATGTCCTCCTCTTATTTCCTCCATCAAACCGAATCATGTAATGAATCTTTTGTTAACTGAGAACTGTTTCTGATTCTTGCATTGCCTTGTGACACGGTCCCAAGCCCTGACCTAATTCTTAATCAGGTGATCCAGCACCTGTATGCTACTCGAAGGCTACACCTACTCAGGGTCTTCAACTGTCTCTCTCTCAAAGGTGTCTTCCTTTCACAGTGGGGAGATAGTATCATTGTCCCAGTTCTTAAGCCAGGCAAAAATCCAATGTCTTTTGACAGTTTCTGACTGATTAGCCTCACCATGATGTTCTGCAAACTGCTGGAGAGGATGGTTGCCCACAGATTATGCTGGGTTCTTGAATCTCAGCGTCTTTTGTCCTATCAGGATGGTTTCCGGGAGGGAAGATCCACAACTGACCATCTGGTCCAGCTAGAAACAGAAATACAGCACACTTTTTCTAAATGCTAACTCCTCATTGCAGTCTTTTTTTACCTATGTGAGGAATGTGACAGTTTATGTGATCGCTCTAAGCTTGTTGATACCAGTGCCTACCAATTTTAATTGTATATTACAGCATTGAGGATGGTCACTAAGTGACCGAAAATCGATTTTTGCGGATAATAAAACAAAAAAATACGACCAATGCTGTTTCTCCTTCCAATTATTTCCAAGTGTCTGGCACCTTCACATTGTACTTACTCTCCATAACGAGGGTTTTCAAGGACCCCCACTGACTTCTATTCATCAGTCCTTATCTCACCAGTTGTTCTGCATTCGAATAGGTAGTTCAAGTCTCTGAACCACACATCACAACAGGTCTCATACTGTCAGCTTCAGATTCCTACTGAGGCTTCCTGCTTCAAATACTTTAATCAGTGCAAAGTAGTTCCTGTTAACACCTGTAATCCTTGCATGTATTTCTTCACTCATATCATTATTCTCAGTTAACAGATATTTAAAGCTCTCACAACATTCATATTCTTTCCCATTCATAGTCGTGCTTTTTTCTCCCTCACTACACCTTTTCCTAGATGTTAACATATACTTGGTCTTTGACTGATTGTCATCCCCATCTGCATTCCATATCTTTCTAATTTTTCAAACTTTGCAAAGTAACTTAAATCATTTAATAAAGGCAAGTCGTCCAGTCCAGACTGTATACTAGCTAGGTTTCCTTTCATAGTATGGTGACATAGTAGGTCCATACTTAGCAATAATATACAACTGTTTGCTTGATGACAACAAGTTGCACAGGTCACACCAATACTCAAGAAAGGAAATACAAGTAATCCACTGAATTACAGATCTATCACTGATGTCGATTTGCAGTAGAATTTTGATATGCTGTGTTTGAACATTAATAATTACTTTGAAAACAATCTATTAACACAAGGTCAGCACGATTTTAGAAAATATCGTTCATGTGTAACACAGCTAGCTCGTTATTCTCACGGAGTTATGAGTGCTATTGACAGGAGATCTTGAACTGATTCCATATTTCTAGATTTCCAGAAGGCTTTGATATAATCTCTCACAAGCAGCTTCTAATCAAATTGTGTGCCAGTGGAGTACCATCTCAGGTGTGTGATTGGATTTATGATTTCCGGTCAGAGGGGTCACAGTTGAAGTAGTTGACTTCAAAAGTAAAAAAGAAAAGATGTCTGGCATTCCTCAGGGAAGTACACTAGACTCTCACTAATCCGGCCCTCAGTAGTCTGGCCTCTCAGTAATCCGGTCTGGCCTATCAGTAATCCGGCACACATCCAAAAATACATGCACATTGAATTATCGTGCACAACAATGCTTAGTTAAATCATGCTTTATATATTGTATTTGAAATTGTAGCTTTCTTTACAGTTCGGAATCATGTCTTCTTAAAGGAAACATGTCACACTAGACCTCAAGCAGAAACTTGAAATTTAGGAACTTGAAATTTTAGATGAGTTAAATCGAGGTTCTTCGCAGAAAGCCTTTGCTGCTGAGTTCAATGTTGGGCAAGCAACTATTTATGACATCAAAAAGAAATAAGATGTTATTCGACAGTACTCAACACAAATGGATAGTGAGTTGGGAAAACGGAAGGTTGTGTGTGTGTGTGTGTGTGTGTGTGTGTGTGTGTGTGTGTGAGAGAGATAGAGAGAGAGAGAGAGACAGAACAGAACGAAGAACTGGACGTAGCTGTTTATAGATGGTCCATACAACAACACAATAAATGAATTCCAGTCTGTGTGACCCAATTATAAAGGAAAAGCAGCTGCATATAGCAAACAACTTGGCAGTAGTAACTTGTTTGCAGCAAGCGAAAATTGGCTATCAAACTGGAAAAAAACGACATGACATTCGGCAGCTAACAGTCACCAGGGAAAGTTGCTCAGCTAACGGTAAGGATGCTGATGAGTTTGTAAGATGGAAGATGGTATAGGAAGAAGATTTAACAGCTGATGCCTTGGCTAAAGCTGATGAAACAGGACTCTTTTTACAAGATGCTTCTTTCAAAAACATTAGCTGCCAAGAACGAGAAGGAAGCTCGTGGTTACAAGCAACAGAAACAGCACATAACAGTAATGGTATGATGTAATGCAAATGGGAGTCATAAACTACCGGTTGGTGATTGGAAAATCCCAACATCCACACTGTTTTCAACACACTGACACAAATACTATACCAGTGCAGTATTGCACCCAGAAGAAAGCGTGGATGGACAGACAAATATTTTCTCGGTGGTCTATGAAACATTTGTACTAGCAGTGAGAAAAGAGCTAAAGAAGAAAAAGCTTCCACTGAAAGCTATCCTTACAATTGACAAAACTCCCAGTCATCCTTCAGATGTTTCTCTAAATTCCAATGATATACATGTACAAGCACTCTTTCTCCCACCCAATATGACAGCCCTAATTCAGCCCATGGACCAAGGAATTTTGTTATCAGTTAAACATCGTTATAGACATTCACTTCTTGTTTACTTGCTGAACGAAAGTGAAAATGGCTCTATCGAGACTATGCTGAAGGCGTGGAAAGCAATTAACATGCGTGATATTGTTTTCCAAGCAGCTGAAGCATAGAATAAAGTGGAGAACGCTACCATAACGAAGAGCTGGAGAAAATTGTGACCATCCATTGATGCCGGGTTGGATCCAGTAGTGAGTGACAGCAATGAGCCAGTCAATTTGGAATTATCAATTACTTTGTACACTGACATGTTCCACAACATTCTGGGAGGTGAAGAAATTGATGATGATGATGATGATGATGATGATGATGTTACTAAGTGGCTGAATGAGGAAAATTGTGATACAGACCAAACTTGTAAC
This sequence comes from Schistocerca piceifrons, assembly GCF_021461385.2. Classification (NCBI taxonomy): domain Eukaryota; kingdom Metazoa; phylum Arthropoda; class Insecta; order Orthoptera; family Acrididae; genus Schistocerca; species Schistocerca piceifrons. The sequence goes on along the minus strand of NC_060139.1, from coordinate 935,505,564 downwards.
AGATGAAGAAATAATCAAAAACGTGCAAGAAAGTAATGATGAAAGTGATGAAGAGGAGGACACGGGAGGAAAAAGCATGAAGATTTATCTCACTGCTGGTGCTGAAGCTGCAAAGGTCTTCCTGGAGTACATTATGCAACAACCAGATACATGCAGTACCGATGTAATGCTTGTTAAGCAGTTGCATGATTAAGCATGCCACCATCGCGTATCATCATTGCGACAGTTAAAAATTAGGGACATGTTTCATAGTGAGTGATACGACTGTATAATTATGTACAGAATACACTCAGGACTAAGTTTTCTTTGAAAATTAATGTATGTTTGGATTTAACAAAATATATTATCTATGTTTTAAAATTGTATCCTTCAGTTAAGTACAGCACACTATATCCCCTAAGTTTTCAAAATAAATAAAAAACAAAATAAATGAATAAAATAAATTTCAGGCACTCAATAATCTTCCACTTCCACTAATGCGGCACCCATATGTGCCAGGAATGGCCGGATTAGTGAGAGTCTAATGTATTATAGATGCCCTGTTATTCCTAATTTATACAAATGATTAAGGAGACAATCTGAGCACCCCTCTTAGATAATTTGCAGATGGTGCTATTATTTATCACCTAGTAAAGCCATCAAAAATTCAAAACCAACTGCAAACTGATTTAGACAAGATATCTATATGATGCAAAAAGTGGCAGTTGACTAAATAATGGAAAGTGTGAGATCACCCATTTAGTGCTAAAAGTAATCTGCTAAATACTGGTTACGCGATAAGCCACACAAATCTAAAGGGTATCAATTCAATTAAATACTTGGGGATTATAATTACGAACAGCTTAAATTGGAACGACAACATAGGTAACATTGTACGGAAAGTGAACCGAAGACTGCATTTTATCGGAAAAAACACTTGAAAGGCGCAACAGATCCTCTACAGAGACTACCTACCCTATGCTTGTCTGCCCTCTGCTAGAGTAATGCTGTGTGGTGTGTGTTCCTTAGCAGATGAAGAACTTCAAAAGAGTTCAGAGAGCAACAGCACATTTTGTATTATCATGAAAGGATGTAGAGTGTCACAGGTATGGTACATAAGTTAGGGTGGAAATAATGAAAACAAAGGCCATTTTTCACTGCAGATGTGGATGTAGATGTTTCTGACTATCACTCGTTTCTCAGTGACAAGACCACAGTTCTTGGAGTGCTCACTAATTCAAATTGAGTTGTCCAGCTTCTGGCTACTGCTCCTGTTAAGAACTGAACACAACTCGATAAAGTCAGCTCGTGTCATTAATATATGCAAAAAAAAATTTGGAAAACACTGCTCAACACAGATAAATAGATATTGTTCACTTCCTCACAGAAACCCTTACAAAAACGAATAAACTAAATGCCGTATGCAAGTGGGATACAGCTGCTGCTAGCTACTGATCACTAGCCTACAGCTGAAGTACTATGGCATGCCAAAAACTCAAAAGCACACATAGCAAGCTCTTAACTTCACAAAAGTTGTGTGAGAACATTCCCTTCATTGAATATTCTTTGAAAATGTTCCAGTTACAGTAACACCAGCTTTGATAAGTTGGATTTTAGAAATAGTGCTTTAGGATTAGGTGAGTTTTGGAAACATTGTCTGAATTTGTGCTATATGTACACGAGATTTAGGAACCGTTTGTTGCAAAACATGCTGTACTACGCAAATAAATTAGGCACTCAAATTTCATAGGAAGTGAGTCTGACAAATTTAGGCTCCCTCTGCATTTAAGGAAGGACTGATTTGATGCACTATGGAATGTAGAGCTGTCGCCCAAGAGGTCCAAGATTACACAAGTAGCCAGAATAAATGTAAAGCATGAGATTTTGTGTAAACTTTATATATGTCAAAGAACATAAATGTGTCAAAGTACATAAATAAATTGACAAAACTTTATTGACCTGTAGAATGCATTGATATAAGCAGCACTCTCAGCTGTACCAGAGAAAAGAAGGGAACCAGTGGAAAAATGCTCCTGTCGGAACACAAAAAAGGCAAATATGTTCCTCTTTAAAAGACTCTAACAGAAAAATGGAGATCCAGCTGTCTTAATTCTCATTCCGCCTTCTTCACCAAAAATTTTGCATACGAACATGTTTGCAGTTGTTTGTGCTGGAAGAGAGGAGCAGAGAGACAGTGACGGTGGAAGAGAGAGGAGACAGTGCTGGATGAAGAAAATAGCATTGGGAACCAAAGAGAGAGGAGATACTGATATTCAGTGAGAGACAGTGAGAGTGTGTGTGTGTGTGTGTGTGTGTGTGTGTGAGAGAGAGAGAGAGAGAGAGAGAGAGAGAGAGAGAGAGAGATGGATGGAGATAGAAGTTGTTGTTGTGGTCTTCAGTCCTGAGACTGGTTTGATGCAGCTATTCATGCTACTCTATTCTGTGCAAGCTTCTTCATCTCCCAGTATCTACTGCAGCCTACATCCTTCTAAATCTGCTTAGTGTATTCATCTCTTGTCCTCCATCTACCATTTTTATCCTCCGTGCTGCCCTCCAATACTAAATTGGTGATCCCTCGATGTCTCAGAAGATGTCCTACCAACCGATGTCTCAGAAGATGTCCAAGTTGTGCCACAAGCTCCTCTTCTCCCCAATTCTATTCAATACCTCGTCATTAGTTATGTGATCTACCCATCTAATCTTCAGCATTCTTCTGTAGCACCACATTTCGAAAGCTTCTATTCTCTTCTTGTCTAAACTATTTATCGTCCATGTTTCACTTCCATACATGGCTACACTCCATACAAATACTTTCAGAAACGACTTTCTGACAAGTCTCTACTTGATGTTAACAAATTTTTCTTCTTCAGAAATGCTTTCCTTGCCATTGACATTCTACATTTTATATCCTCTCTACTTCGACCATCATCAGTTATTGTGCTCCCCAAATAGCAAAACTCCTTTACTACTTTAAGTGTCTCATTTCCTAATCTAATTCCCTCAACATCACCCGACTTAATTTGACTACATTCCATAATCATCGTTTTACTTTTGTTGATGCTCATCTTATACCCTCCTTTCAAGACACTGTCCATTCCGTTCAGCTGTTCTTCCAATTCCTGTGCTGTCTCTGACAGAATTACAATGTCATCGGCGAGTCTCAAAGTTTTTATTTCTTCTCCATGGATTTTAATACCTACTCCAAATTTTTCTTTTGTTTCCTTTATTGCTTGCTCAATATACAGATTGAATAACTTCGGGGACAGGCTACAGCCCTGTCTCACTCCCTTCCCAACCACTGCTTCTCTTTCATACCCCTCGACTCTTATAACTGCCATCTAGTTTCTGTACATATTGTAAATAGCCTTTCGCTCCCTGTATTTTACCCCTGCCACCTTTAGAATTTGAAAGAGAGTATTCCAGTCAACATTGTCAAAAGCTTTCTCTAAGTCTACAAATGCTGGAAACGCAGGTTTGCCTTTCCTTAATCTTTCTTCTAAGATAAGTCATAGGGTCAGTATTGCCTCACGTGTTCCAACATTTCTACGGAATCCAAACTGATCTTCCCTGAGGTCGCCTTCTATAAGTTTTTCCATTTGTCTGTAAAGAATTCGCGTTAGTATTTAGCGGCCGTGGCTTATTAAACTGATAGTTCGGTAATTTTCACATCTGTCAACACCTGCTTTCTTAGGGATTGGAATTATTATATTCTTCTTGAAGTCTGAGGGTATTTCACCTGTCTCATACACCTTGCTCACCAGATGGTAGAGTTTTGTCAGGACTGTCTCTCCCAAGACCGTCAGTAGTTCTAATGGAATGTTGTCTACTCCCGGGGCCTTGTTTCGACTCAGGTCTTTCAGAGCTCTGTCAAACTCTTCATGCAGTATCATATCTCCCATTTCATCTTCATCTACATCCTCTTTCATTTCCATAATATTGTCCTCAAGTACGCCCTTGTATAGACCCTCTATATACTCCTTCCTGCTTTCACTCCTTTGTTTAGAACTGGGTTTCCATCTGAGCTCTTGATATTCATACTAGTGGTTCTCTTTTCTTCAAAGGTATCTTTAATTTTCCTGTAGGCAGTATCTATCTTACCCCTAGTGAGATAAGCCTGTACATCCTTACATTTGTCCTCGAGCCATCCCTGCTTAGCCATTTTGCACTTCCTGTCGATCTCATTTTTGAGACATCTGTATTCCTTTTTGCCTGCTTCATTTACTGCATTTTTATATTTTCTCCTTTCATCAATTAAGTTCAATATTTCTTCTGTTATCCAAGGAGTTCTACTATCCCTCGTCTTTTTACCTACTTGACCCTCTGCTGTCTTCACTATTTCATCACTCAAAGCTACCCATTCTTTTTCTACTGTATTTCTTTCCCCGATTCCTGTCAATTGTTCCCTCATGCTCTCCCTGAAACTCTGTACAACCTCTGGTTTAGTGAGTTTATCCAGGCCCCATCGCCTTAAGTTCCCACCTTTTTGCAGTTTCTTAAGTTTTAATCTACAGTTCATAACCAATAGATTGTGGTCAGATTCCACATCTGCCCCTGGAAATGTCTTACAGTTTAAAACCTGGTTCCTAAATCTCTGTCTTACCATTATATAATCTATCTGATACTTTTAGTATCTCCAGGATTCTTTCATGTATACAACCTTCTTTCATGATTCTTGAACCAAGTGTTAGCTATGATTAAGTTATGGTCTGTGCAAAACTCTACCAGGCGTCTTCCTATTTCATTTCTTAGCCCCAATCCATATTCACCTACTATGTTTCCTTCTCTCCCTTTTCCTACTCTCAAATTCCAGTCACCCATGACTATTAAATTTTCATCTCCCTTCACTACCTGAATAATTTCTTTTATCTCATCATGCATTTCATTAATTTCTTCGTCATCTGCAGAGCTAGTTGGCATATAAACTTGTACTACTGTAGTAGACATGGGCTTCGTATCTATCTTGGCCACAATAATGCGTTCACTATGCTGTTTGTAGTAGCTTACCCGTACTCTTATTTTTTTTTTTATTCATTATTAAACCTACTCCTGCATTACCCCTATTTGATTTTGTGTTTATAACCCTGTATTCACCTGACCAAAAATCTTGTTCCTCCTGCCACCGAACTTCACTTATTCCCAGTATATATAACTTTAACCTATCCATTTCCCTTTTTAAATTTTCTAATCTACCTGCCTGGTTAAGGGATCTGACATTCCAAGCTCCGATCTGTAGAATGCCAGTATTCTTTCTCCTGATAACGACGTCCTCTTGACTAGTCCTCGCCCGGAGATCCGAATGGGGGACTATTTTACCTCCAGAATATTTTACCCATAATTTAATCATACAGTAAAGCTGCATGCCCTCGAGAAAAATTATGGCTGTAGTTTTCCCTTGTTTTCAGCTGTTTGCAGTACCGGAACAGTAAGGCCATTTTGGTTAGTGTTACAAGGCCAGATCAGTTAGTCATCCAGACTGTTGCCCCTGCAACTACTGAAAAGGCTGCTGCCCCTCTTCAGGAACCACACGTTTGTCTGGGCTCTCAACAGATACCCCTCCGTTGTGGTTGCACCTATGGTACGGCTATCTGTATCGTTGAGGCACGCAAGCCAACCCACCAATGGCAAGGTCCATGGTTCATGGGGGGGGGGGGGGATAGAAGTAGTTGGACCAAAAGAGAGGGGAGACAGTTACAGTGGAAATGAAAAAGAGAGATAAGTGGAGACAATACACAGGCTTGGGGGTGTCTGGATCCAACCCAGACTGGCAATTTGTAATAGGTAGATATGGGGGAGTGCATATTTTGGACCAAAATTTTAAACACTTAGGTATAGTGGAAAACACAATTTGGACTCCCCCCATCCAGAATTTTTGAGCTGCCAAGGGATGGTGGAGACAGTGGCAGTAGAAAAGAAATCAGAAGGAGACAGTGTAAATGAGAGAGGCATCCATGGCAATGTGGAACCACACTGGAAATACCACTTCATAACTGTTTGCTGCACTTTTCGAAAGGTGGGCCATGGAATCTTCAGCTGTCGTGACACAGTTTGTGCACTGCTTGAAGATAGCATGTTGCGTCCAGCATGCTCAGCCATGGCAACAGTAACTTCTTCAACAATTTTTGGTGCAGTTGGCCGTCGGCTTCTCCTAGGAGTAATTCCCAAATCGCCAGTTAACTGGAACTTCTGAATCATGTTCTCCAACACTAGTGAAGGAAGAGGACCTCTCTGTATTCTTTTAATGTGTCAAAGCTCACAAAGTGCATCAGTACTATTGCTGTTGGTTTTGATAAAAAAGCTTTACGATCAACGCCCCATTGACTTTGTCCAGACCCATGTTGACTGTCTGCAAATTCAGTGCACACTGATGCTGTCTTTAAAGTCTAAATCGCTGTACGAGTACTGACACTTAATGGCAAGTCATGACAATAACACTATTAACAATGCAAATTCTGCAGCACGCTGTCTGGACATCATTCCTACAAAGTTGGGTACCCATATGGTAAATAGTTTCCAGTGTACTCTGGCTCAAGTAGTGAAAGTTTATTTATAATGACCCTGGCAGTGAGAGGGAGATGCTGAGTATGAAGGCTTAACTATAGCAGGAGAGTAATGGGATTTAGTGTGTTCTGTTTTAAAAAGAGCACAAATATGTTCGCATACTAAAATATTTGGAGAGGAAGGTGGAATGGGGTTTGAGGCAGCTGGTTCCTCATTTTTCTGTCAGTCCTTTTTAAAGAGGAACATATTAGTCTTTTTGTGCTCCAACTACAGCATTTTTCCACTGGTTAAAACAAAATTACAGATATTGAAGGAACATAACAATATATGGTTTAAAAAGAACACAAGATAATCTATGGAAGTCATTCAAGTCTAAGCACCAAAGTGCTTGTTTTCTAATAAGGAAATGGAATAACTGCAAAAAGTTTGTGAAATGCATAAATGATGTTAAATTCCACTACAAGATGATAGTGCCAGCACGCAAAAAGAGGGGACAAAAATTGAAGAATTCTTCAGTGGGACACTATGGTTACAATAACAAAAAATTACAGAAGTTGTACAAAGTGGCCAAGAAACAAATAGAATTACAAAGAAAACTAACTGTATTTTGCCAAATAATAAGGAATTGTACAGCCTGTGACATTTCTAAACATGTTGAATATTCAAGTGACTGTAAACATACAAAGCTAGGAAGAAATAAACTTCTTAGGTAGAAAATCAGATATGTACACAATGAGAATTTATTTAGGAATAGTATGTTATAGGAAATGAAGATTATAGCATAGACAGAATTGGCAGTTATTTAACAAACATACTTTGCCAAACAGCAAAAGATGTGGTATGAAGAAAGCAGAAGATAATCTCAAATTAAACATGGTAAGTATTAAAGAGGAAGCAAGAATTTTCAGTTGCGGAGAATAGGAACATGCATGAAGATATTTGTGGCAGTACCAGTGTGCCCCACTTCTTGTCACTATCTTACCACATGGCTCCTTATGTGCTCAGTTCTCTAGCAGTAGGGAAAAATTATACAAGCACTTTAAAATTACTGTGAGCAATTAATTAGTGTGTCCCCTCAAGAGAAAATCATCTTTCACCTCCTAGTAAGTCAGAGACTCAAACCTTTCGATTCAGTTCAGTGTGGAGGAGGCAGTCAGTGACCGTAAGGCTGTTACTGCGTTAATAACTATAGTGTTAGAGGGAGTGTTAAGAAAGGTAGGAAAATATTTCTGCTTAGTAATTGTGACGGGTTTTATGAGCAGACATCATCAAACATTAGTCTCTGGGGATGCTGTTGTAGAGTATCAGAATTTAAACTTCTACAGGATTTTAAGATTTGTGTGGGCGTATGAAATGGGAATGACACACCTTGATTCAACATCTATTGTAGAATGTTGTTATGAAAACAGTGCTACATCATAGTTTTATATGAAGATAGTCATGTTGATAAAGTAGTGGAAAAATGCATCACAGCAATTATTAGGATTGGCAGGTACAAAAACAAATGGATGAAGGATCCAACTGTACTGTGAGTTTACTTCTTTATTTATAATTTTTGAACAAAAAATCTAGGATCTGCTCACTCATCCCTGGGCTGATCCGTAAGGAAAAGGCATTTTACCTTAATCATTTACATGCGCAACCTACCAGGATCTGCAGCCATTGTGCAACCTGGAAGTTCAAATTACTTCCATGGGATAGTGCACTAATTGGGGAGGTAGTCTATTTACTTTTTTATGCAAGGAGCAATCTGGAATTTTTGGAAATTACATAGTGGATGTAGTATAGCTTCATGGAGAAACGTTGGAACTGTTGAATTAGATTTAGCTTCTGTGTTGAAAAAAGAGCACTTTAGTCTCCATGATGTATGGGGTGGTTCGAGGTGACTATCTCAGTCTGTAACACTGCAGAGCAAATTACTTCCCAACTCAGTGCTGGATAATAACACAGTGCGCAGAACTACCCAACTAACCCCCCCCCCCCCTTCCACCCTTATGGCATACAGAAGCTGCTGCCGACTTAGGTACCTCTTACCTCTGCTTCCTGGCCAGAGTTCAAGATGGAGGAAGGAACACTGCCATTAGATGTCCAAAACACCAGATATAAGGTCACTTAGACTGAAGAATTGTGTCATTCATTAGTGCATACTAATTGTAGAAAAGGATTGCTTTAAAAACCACATCCTGTTTACTGACAACACACTATTCTGACTGATGGTTGAAGTGTTCTCATGTGGATGGGGCAGGGGGGTTTACACAGAATGAAATGGAGACAATGATAAATGTGCTATCATATCTCAGTGGCGGAATAGATTTAGACATAGAGTTTGATTACATGCGTCCATTTGTTCATCAACAGGTCTGTTTTACTTTCTGTAGGAAAAGGCGTCACTCGATTGATCTCCAATTCTTGGTATGGTTTGATAACTGCTCCATGGACTCGAGTGATTGTGTGATCGCCTATTTAAAATGACCTCAAGCCTCTGAAGCACATGTGGAACCTGAACTGTGTGAGCTTTGGACAGCAGCTAGAAAGTCTGTATCAGTGTGGATCCCCTTTAGAATCTTGCTGACACATCACTGCTGTCATAAAGATGCAAGGTGCTACTTCACACTACCGTGTAGATGTATTTAAATTCAGTAGGTCATGTGTGTTTAAAGTTGCAAAATGTGTCCTAGGAACAATTTGATTATTCCTGTCATTGGAACAGATTTGGACATTTTTGTGAAGTCAAAATTCTTAATTTTATCAATGTAAAAATAAATATTATTGTTTGCGTGTTTGTAGAAACTGGCTTTGTCGGTTTCATTGCACACTTAGGGTGCTAGATTAAAAATAATACTTTCTACTACTGGCAATAGTTCTTCCTGTTACGATAAACACAAATAGTGGTTGTATCTGTAATAATACATGGATATTTGTGTTCTTTTAACTGGTTGTCTTATTTAGAACTTGTGTTCTAACTTTATTTGCTTTTTACAGTTATTGGTGCTCTGATTGGTAAACAGAAGGGACGGAATTTAGAAATTATGAACTCCTTTGAACTTCTGTTCAGTGTCATTGCAGGAGACATAATAATTGATAGAGATTATTACAATACAAAGGAAGAACAGTGTAAGTAATCTTTGTTATATTTTGATTGTATAATACAGTAATTGTGTTTGTTTAATGTGAAGTTGTGGCCGAGCGGTTCTAGGCGCTACAGTCTGGAACCGCGCGACCGCTAAGGTCGCAGGTTCGAATCCTGCCTTGGGCATGGATGTGCATGATGTTCTTAGGTTAGTTAGGTTTAAGTAGTTCTATGTTCTAGGGGACTGATGACCGCAGCAGTTAAGTCCCATAGTGCTCAGAGCCATTTGAACCATTTGATGTGAAGTTATATTCACCATTTACTATAAGTTCCCATGGTGCTTCCTGCATTGAATTTCTCTAGAATGCTCATCAATCAAGTTCATGTGTTCCTTGTGCTATGCTGGCAAGCTGGAATCATGTTTGGGGTTCATGATGGGAATTATCACATCGTCGTCGACCTGAACTATTCGTAAAATTCACCCAATCAATGTCATCTAAGTCTTCACCAGAGTATAAGGTGCTTACTGCTAACATCCATTGCTTAAGGTGTTTTTATAATTCTGAGAGTGTAGAAGAAGCAATTTAAAACACCTAGAGTGATGTGATGCGTTCTGTTGTTGTGGGGTGCTAATATACTGCTTCTACTATGAAGCAAATGAACAATTCCTGTGGTGTCTGAAACATTTCCAGAAGATTATGGTTTACATTGTGGCTTCAGATTGGCTAGTGTAACATTGCTTAGGGGACTCTTGCAGTTTGCAAGCATAAAAATAAGTAATGAGTTTGTTTGTACGGTCATCCTCCACAGCAATCAGAAATATTTGTTTTGTAAATAAAAAATTCCTTCTCTTGTTGCATTGTATTTTATTTCTCCCAGGCATTTTTGCCTTTTTTTCACTTTTCAGGCATCATCAGTAAGGCAGAAAAGCTAACAACTATTCCACTGATGGTGCCTTAAAGTGAAAAAAGGCGAAACGTGCCTGGGAGAAATGAAATACAGTGTAGCAAGAGAAGGCATTTTTTATTTACAAAGCACAAAAGTAAAGATGACCATTTCCTTACAAATTGTGTATTTCAGTATAGTACTCATGCTATAGTAATTTGATAAGTGTTGGATGTTCACATAACTTTAGAGAAGGTATCCATTTCCTGGTGCAGTGTATTAAACAGAAAGTCTTTGGCAATAATGGCCCAGTGCCTGCAGTGTATGGGGGAGCTGTGTTTAACCTTGCCTTTCATTCAGCTTTTCGTTTTCTGCAGTTTCCTCAAATTAGTTGAGGTGAATACTGGATTGTTCTACCAATAATTTGGATTCAAATTCCTGTTTACCTTTCAAGATTTAGATTTTCTGTGGTTCCCATAAACTGCTTAAGAAAAATTGCCTGATGAGTTCTCTGTAAAGAAATTGGTGGATTTGCTTCCTATCCTTGTTGGGTTCTGAGCTTGTGCTCTCTCTCTCTCTTTGTGATCTTGTCATTAATTTGACTTTGAACACAAATCCCTCTCTTTCCTCCATTAATTTGATAGCTTATTTTATCATTCCCACCCCCAAGCTCCTCTGCTATGTGACATTGCCCAACTGTGAATTACATTCCCTCAGTTTTGACCTCAATGATAGTAGATTGGTAAACATATCTTTCTGTAACCATAACAAACTGTGATAAGCCTATGGATTTGTAATAACTGTGTATTTTTTGCGTGTTGTTGTTGTTGTTGTTGTTGTTGTTGTTGTTGTTGCTGTCTCCAGTCCAGAGACTGGTTTGATGCAGCTCTCCATGCTACTCTATCCTGTGCAAGCTTCTTCATCTCCAAGCACCTACTGCAACCTACATCCATCCTTCTGAATCTGTGCAACCTACATCCATCTGAATCTGCTTAGTGTATTTATCTCTTGGTCTCCCTCTACAATTTTCACCCTCCACACTGTCCTTCAGTACTAAATTAGTGATCCTTTGATGCCTCGGAACATGTCCTATCAACGATCCCTACTTCTAGTCAAGTTGTGCCACAAATTCATCTTCTCCCCAATTCTATTCGGTACAACCTCATTAGTTACATGATCTACCCATCTAATCTTCAGCACTCTTCTGTAACACCACATTTCGAAAGCGTCTATTCTCTTCTTGTGCAAACTATTTATCGTCCATGTTTCACTTCCATACATGGCTACACTCCATACAAATACTTTCAGAAACGACTTCCTGACACTTAAATCTATACTCGATGTTAACAAATTTCTCTTCTTCAGAAACACTTTCCTTGCCATTGCCAGTCCACATTTTATATCCTCTCTACTTCATCAGTTATTTTGCCCCCCAAATAGCAAAACTCATATACTACTGTAAGTGTCTCATTTCCAATCTTAATTCCCACAGCATCACCCGATTTAACTCGAATACATTCCATTATCCTCATTTTGCTTTTGTTGATGTTCATCTTATATCCTCCTTCCAAAACACTGTCCATTCCATTCAACTGCTATTCCAGGTCCTTTTCTGTCTCTGACAGAATTACAATGTCATCAGCAAACCTCAAAGTTTTTATTTCTTCTCCATGGATTTTAATTCCTACTCCAAATTTTTCTTTTGTTTCCTTTACTGCTTGCTCAATACACAGATTGAATAACATTGGGGATAGGCTACAACCACTGCTTCTCTTTCACACCCCTCGACTCGTTAGAATTGCCAACTGGTTTCTGTACAAATTGTAAATAGCCTTTCGTTCCCTGTATTTCACCCCTGCCACCTTCAGAATTTGAAAGAGAAGTATTCCAGTGAACATTGTCAAAAGCTTTCTCTAAGTCTACAAATGCTAGAAACATAGGTTTGCCTTTCCTTAATCTATCTTCTAAGATAAGTCATAGGGTCAGTATTGCCTCACGTGTTCCTTTCCAATTCATAAACATAATACTACCATCTGCAGTGTATGTTACAGTTTCCTCACCTTTATTCAGTTTGTCTTGTCACATCTTTTGGCAAACCCACTCAGTTTTTGCAAACTGTTCCTCAAAAACTATTTCCTTTTCCTCCCCCCCACCCCCCCCCCTCCCCAATATAATTGTTGTTAATTCAGGTAAAGATGGAGTGACAAAACAACTGCAGAAGCCCTGTTTTCAGCCTATTTCAATCCTGTGCTCTGCCATGATACACTGTCATACTCCATGTGCAAATTTTATATTCTAAATCATGCTTGTTTTTATTAAACTGAACAATACTGAAGTCTCTTTTTAAATGATCACATTGTCATTTGACTGTATTGTTGTTTGTTTAACGACAACGCAGGTTTTACGCCATTGTCAAGTGATTTGAGTTTGTGTCCTTATCATACATTGCAGGACATCAAGCTCAAAATTGGCCATAAATTAAGAAAAATATTCACTCCCCACAAAATGCGTTGTAAAAGCCATCATTTTGTAAAAAGATCAGCAAGATCAGCAAATAATAGTGGGAGCACATCATATTTAATAAAAACAGGTTTACTTTGGTATATAAAAGATGAACACATGTCCTTGAGTCTTTTTGATAGTGCATCATCTTTTATTTACTAAAGTAAACCTGTTTTTAGTAAATATGATTTGCTCCTACTATTATTTACTGGTCTTTTTACAAGATTATTTTACATCTGGCATTCCGTGGGGAGTGAATATTTTTCTTAATTTGTGGCCAATTTTGAACTTTATATTCTGCAATGTGTGTGTGTGTGTGTGTGTGTGTGTGTGTGTGTGTGTGTGTGTGTGTGTGTATATATATATATATATATATATATATATATATATTAATGACATAAACTCAATGACTCAAAAACCACTTAAAAGGCCAAAACCTGGGTTGTAGTTAAATAAACACTAATACAGTCAAATGCCGGTGTGTTCACAATGAGCCTTGCTCAGCAACATCAAATACTGAGGTTGTTATTACAGAGCATGGGACTCATCCACAGAATGCAGTGATCAGTTGTATAAACATGACTAAGTTGTTTATTGACATAGTAATTGACTGCATCTTAAATAACTTTCAAAAATAGACTTAATTTTCACCATTGACTGTACTTTTATTACAATCTGCAATTGCAATTTCAACCTTTTGGTCACTCTCAAGTGGCTAACAGGCAGTGTAATCACAGCTGTAGTCAGCATTAAAATAAATAAAAATGACATGAGACTCTAGTCCTCATGTCAATCATAGTCACGTACACCATCATTGTATGACAGACCGGATAAGAACACATGAAATAAAGCTTGTGTCACTGCATACATAAGTAACCAACACCACACTGCTGCTGTGCATACAGCAACTGTTACCCACTTAAAAATGACCAAAAGGTTAAAATTGCAATAGTGGATTTTAATAAATGTATAGCCTATGGGAAAAATGAAGTCTTTCACAGAATTTTTACAAGAATGTGAACCTACAACAATTACAGTTGTGTATATAACTTCTATTATAGTTTGCTAACAAAATGCAAATATTCTAGCAGTAATATTGTTCTGTTGTATGACATCAATCTGAAAATTCATGGAGTGAAAATTTTACATTTTTAGAATAATAATCACTGATTGAGTTTCCACAAAATATGTTGTGCCAGTAACACAGCACTCCCATCTGTGAAGTCATTAAAACTCTTGTAGTGTTTTAAAGGGAAGTTGCTGGTATGTATACCAGTTTCTTCTAGCACAGTGACATCAAGTAAAGAATGCTGTTTAGCCTCTGACTTATTTTTCGGTCCTGGACGTCCAGTAAATGCTCTCTCTCTCTCTCTCTCTCTCTCTCTCTCTCTCTCTCTCTCTCTCTCTCACACACACACACACACACACACACACACACACACACACAACCCAACAGCTGCTGCTGGTTCTTGGCATTCTGAATAATCATTTTTATAAATAAATGAGTGTGCTGATTTCTCTATATAACATATTATCATCTTTGTTTAGTTATATCTACATTAAATAAAAAAAAGTAATCACATACAGTTTTAATTTTTCCATAGTGTGCCACAGTGTTACGGTTTTAGATAAGTTTTAGAATTCTAATATTTTGAGCATTTTCATTACAAATTTCAAACATTTTGATCAGTTAAACAGGTATTCAGTGATATGGACTTCTTGGGATGGTATACAACTGGTGATCAACCAGATGATAAGGATATCAAGATTCACAAGCAGATTTGTCAGATTAATGAAAGTCCTGTACTGCTAAAGTTAAACCCACAAGCTAGGCACAGTGACGTAAGTATGGTCACTCTTTGGTTAAAATACATTTTTTTTTATTTATGATTAAGAATTGTACTGTTAATGATGTATCAAGGTTGCCATTATCATCTTTATTTATTTGCAGCTTCCAGTTGCGATGTATGAGTCAGTCATAGATCTGGTAGGTGGTGAAGCCACTATGCTCTTTGTGGAGTTGCATTATACGTTGGCTACAGAGGAAGCAGAACGGATTGGTGTTGATCACGTGGCTAGAATGTCAACTAATGAGGCTGGTGAAAGCTCTTTAGGTAAGATAAGGAGTTTTTAGGTTAATATTTATGACAGCAACGTCTTTCAAAAATCCTACTTCGCTTCATTAAAATGAAGCTATTTGTTTAGATGAATAATTTCTCAGATTTTAAATTATAAATTTTTATGCGTTTTGCAGTTCAGAGTGTAATCCATTTGATTCTGCAAGTTAATCAACCTAGCTGATAAAAATTTCACTTTGTGCTGGAGTGGGATGTAGTCTTAAAGTGAAACTGCTTCTGCCCTTTTTTCTCCATTGTGTTGGTTATCTAATAGTTGAGGAAATAAAATTTTTGTGACATGACTAATAAAAAAATCATATGACTCATTCTATTTGGAAGATTTATTTACTTACCAAATCGGCACCTTTACAAGCGAGGTATGAGTAATGCTCCTCAAGAGCAGACAGTGTTGGTACACAGTCTACATGTCTCAAATGGTACCAATCAAGTTGCTGAGCTGTATCCCTATCTGAAGGACATGATATCACCAACATTACCATTGTATGACATCACTGCACAGGATGCTATGAATATAATCTTGGAATATTTGCACATTGTGTGAGGATTAGTAATGTTTGCTGCCATTTTTTACTTCTCTTGCCAAGTCTTCCAATTACATAATTCAATCAGTGGGCTCTGTTGCCATTGTGCTGGTGCACAGTACAGACGTTACCATGAAGGTGGTCCATGTGTTGTTGCTGCTGCTGCCATCATGGTCTTCAGTGCAAAGACTGGTTTGATACAGTTCTCCATGCTAGTTTATCATGGGCAAGCCTCTTCATGTGTGCTTAACTAGCACAACCTACCCCCATTTGAACCTGCTTACTACAATGAAGAACCAAAGAAACTGGTACACCTGCCTAATGTCGTGTAGTGCTCCTGCGAGTACACAGAAACGCTGCAACACGACATGGCATGGGCTTGACTAATGTCTGAAGTACTGCTGGAGGGAATGAATCGAGCAGTGCTGTCCATAAATCTGTAAGAGTAGGAGGGGATGGAGATCTCTTCTTGACAGCATGTTGCAAGGCATCCCAGATGTGCTCAATAATATTCATGTCTGAGGAGTTTGGTGGCCAGCGGAAGTGTTTAAACTCAGAAGTGTGTCCCTGGAGCCACTCTGTAGTAATCCTGGACATGTGCGATGTCACATTGTCCTGCTGGAATTGCCCAAGTCCATTGCACAGTGGACATGAATGGATGCAGATGATCAGACAGGATGCTTATGTACGTATCACCCGTCAGTCATATCTAGACATATCGGGGGTTCCATATCATTCCAACTGCACGTCCCACACCTTTACAGAGCTTCCACCAGCTTGAACAGTGCCCTGCTGACGTGCAGGGTCCAAAGATCCACGAGGTTGTCTCCATACCCATACATGTAAATCTGCTTGATACAATTTGAAATGAGTTTTGTCCTGCCAGGCAACGAGTGGACCTTCGGTTCCAGAAGCCCATATCGATCATGTTTCGTTGAATGGTTCGCATGCCGACACTTGTTGATGGCCCAGCATTAAATGGTCATATGGCAAGATCCCCACTTCATCGCTACTTCGGAGATGATATGTCCCATCGCTCGTGCGCTGACTATAACACCACGTTCAAACTCACTTAAATTTTGAAACCTGCCATTGTAGTAGCAGTAAGCGAGCTAACAACCGCGCCAAACACTTGTTGTCTCATATCGGCGTTGCCGACCGCAGTGCAGTATTCTGCCGGTTTACATATCTCTGTATTTGAATATGCACATCTACATCAGCTTCCTTGGCACTTTAGGATATTCATGCTGTGCTCTTTTTACAGTTTTCTTTTTCCATGCTTTCCTACATTACCAAATCAATGAGTCCTGATGTCTAAGGGCAAGTCCTATCAACTAATCTTTTTTCAGGGAAGTTATTCCACAAATTTCTTTTCTCTCCACTTCAGTTCAGTACCTCCTCATTAGTGATTCGATCTACCCATGTAATCAACATTCTTCTGTAACACTAAGTCTGAGAACCTTCTATTCTTTTTTTGTCAAAACTGTTTCACTCCCATACAAGACTGCACTCCACAAAAATACCTCCAGTAAAGACTTCAAGACACTTAAATTTATATTTGATATTAAAGAATTTATCTTTTTGTGCTGTTTCCAGTCTGCATTTTATATTCTCTTCATTTCTGCCATCAGTTAAGTTTATGCTCAAATAGCGAAACTCACCTACTACTTTCATTGTTTCATTACTGTATCTAATCCCACTTCACAACCTGATTTAATTTGACTACATTCCTGTACCCTTGTTTTATTTTGTTGATGTTCTTTTTATAACCTCTGTCCACCGAGTTGCTGTTATTACTAATACTAGAGCTTGTGCGACAGACGAATCAAATAGGACATTGCTGGCCACTTCAGAAGAGTACAAAGGTAGGAACAAGAATCCATCTTTGCGTTATTAACTTTGAAGTTGCACGTACTTTTGAGTCCTTTGCTGCCTCTGACAAAATTACAATGTCATCAGCCTATTTTTATTTCTTCCCCCTCAATGTTAATTCCTTTTCCAAATTTCTTGTTGGTTTCCTATATTGATTCTCTGTGTACAGACTGAATGAGGTCGGACTTAAGCTACAACCCTGCCTTACTCAATTCTCAATATTGCTTCCATTTTATGTCCTTAGACTCTTATATCGACAATCTTGGCTCTGTACAAGTCGTAGGTAACCTTTCCTTCCTGTATTTTACAGAGCAGACACGGATGTCCATCAGCTTGTCGCGTACTCACAGTTTTACAGTCCTTCAACCACTTCACACAGTTGCTCACAACAGCAGCAGCAACATGTGAACAGCTAATCAGCTTCACTGTTTTCAAGATACTTGTTCACAGGTGCTGGGCCATAACAGTCTGCTCTTTGTCAAAATCAATTATGGCAGGGTTTTTCCCCATTTACAGCCTGTATCATTGCTAAAATGATTCCTCATTCATATCTGCTCCACTTCTTACTGGATCACATGACCATAATGTCACCAGGTAGTATTCAATCTAGCGGTGGGCATTGGTCATAATGTTTAAGCTTATTAGTATATCTTGCACACCAAGTGGAATAGTTTTGTTATGGCTGGCTCTCCTAAGGGTCTCAGTAATTATGAGGAAATGTTGTCTACTCCAGGATTCTTGATTTGACTTAGATCTTCCAGTGATCTGTCAAATTCTGTACTCCCTAATCAGGTGCATATGAGTGGAATATTGTTGATATTGTTAATTCCCACATTAAAAGCCATTGCATGTGGTTTTCATCATTTGTCATTCTTGACACGCATCTTATGTGTACGAGGATAACTCTTGTGTACCTAGCTCACAAAATATGTACAGTGACGAGCTATTAGTGTGGTGGTAGTGGAACAGCTGTTGTGAGAAGATAGTGGGGAAGGTGGTTAGTATCTTTGATGTTGGAAGGGAGACTGCAGATAACAGACTGCACATGCTGTCCAGCAAAGGCGGAGGGTCTTGCTGTGAGATTATTATAAAGAGAAAAAGTTCGTTAACCAGTAGGGAGAGAAATAGATTTGAATTATCGATGTTTGGAACCACGTAAAGAGAGGGTATATGAAAGTTGGCTTGTCGCTGTGTCCCTTAACACCAAGATGCCGTATGACTGTGGTCTAGCTACCATAGTCTACAGTCATTCCCAGCAACCTTCTGGCATGAAGCCCATCGCCTCTTTCATAAGTCTATCAACATACCACCGTCTTACCAGTAGTTGCGTGTCCTTTGAAGGCCAGAAAAATCCGTAGAATATCTGCTAGTAATCACATGAGATCTTTCTGTGCCAATATGTTGAGGGACCATTGCGTAGACGTTCCATATCCAGTCAAAGATAGAGCCAAATGTGAAAGAAGGTAGTCATGTCACATACCAGCCATACTGGAAATATTGTACAGTGCAATATTGCAGGCCTGACTTGTTCAGAAGTACGATGCAGAGTCCCTTCGGACATGCATGCTTGTCCAAAGGAACAGGTTCTGGAGTGACCACAGCCGTACCTGGTGGACAACCAGTGGTAGTTTGGGTCTGGCTGTGAGTCGCGTTCGGATAGCCTAATGGTAAGGTGACCACTTGTGATCAGTGGGAAATCTAGGTCTGGCACAAATTTTCATTGCTGATGGTTGTCCATATTCATAAATGCAAATAATTTCATTTATTGTACAGTGCTCTATGTTGGTATGAGAACTAACCAGTTGGCTGTCTGCATGAATGGCCACTGCAAAATTTTGGCTAACTCCAAAATTGACCATCCAGTAGTTGAACATGCTTGTAATGATTGGCAGCAGAATCTGCACTTGTGGTAGCTCTTGCCCCATATAAATCAATCTGAAGTAAAGCTTATTTATGCGTGTTGCAAATATTAGCTACAGATTAGTAGCTACTGGACAAAAAGTTGGTAGTATTTGATATTAAAAGAACAATTACAGGGTAATATTACATTTGATGCTAACAGTTACCTACCTAAGCTAGCAAGATACCCATACGCTATTGATAATGCTCAAGTATTAAATAATTTACAGGGTAATATTATACATTTAAACATTTGTTAATTTTATTACATTAATTAATTCATCTGTCATATTTACAATCTCTTACATTTAGCTCTAGTGCTGCTTTGATGCTGTTTACTATATTTGTTTTTCTAACCATCCAGCGCGTAGCTTTGAACCACGTTTCTGTTATTAAGCTGGAATTAGTAAAGACAGAACAAGAAATGCCTGTGACTTAAAATGATAAAGTTCTTACCACTTTTATTTCCTACAAATGAGAGATATCTTGCCCTAAATTTCAGACAACCTACACTGTTTCTTTGCATACATATACTTTTCTGGCTGATTCTTTTTATATCCAATGAAGAAGAAATAACCTTAATGTCTGACGGTTCAAGATTAACATTTGAAAAATATATTTCTTCCATGTCTGCTTCATTGAAAAACATTTTATGTGTTACAAATTGCTGCAAAAATTATATTTACAGTAGTGATCAACCCTGGCACTGCACAGGTATCACTTGACAACACGTCCGGCATAGCGGTAACAAATTATATACACTAATCCTCATCGTGAATCGGTCTAGCTATTAGTGAAAACTGTATCGAAAACTCTTTAGTAGTTCCTGAGGTTAGCCATCACATCCAGACAGGAAAATGTGGTGCGAGCTTTAATGTATAATATGTATGTTCTTTTCCACTCTTAGAAGAAACTAATCACCATGTTATCAACTGAAGCTGTTTACTTGCTACATGACTTGTAAAATTATGATTTTTGGAAGGTTGTAGTGTGTTATTTTATTTGACATTGCTCATCTTCTGTATTTTGTCATTTGATTTGATCGTTTGAATGTTTTATACATGTGGACTTTTGAGAAACATGGAAATAAAATACAGCTGCATCAAAATGAAATAAAAGTCCAACAGCACTGTTGTTTTATTTATATATTGTTGCTGTACATGAGTGTTAACTTAATTTTGTTTGCTTGCAGTGGCAGAGCATCTCACTGCACAGCATTCAGCCATTAAGATGCTGCACAGTCGGGTGAAGCTTGTCTTGCAATACGTGCGAGCAGTGCAGGCTGGGCAGTTGCCCAGAAATCATGAAATCCTTCGTGAAGCTAATAGCCTTAGCCATCGTCTGCCTGTTTTGCAAAGTCCGCAATTCCGTGCTGATTTTTACAATGTGAGTTGTACTTAAAATGCCTTATTTTAGAGCACCTAAATTTGTCAACAATCTGATAGTATCCCAAACAAGTAGACTTGTATTTTTTCGTATTTTTAAAATTTTCTACTTGTGTATCTAACATTATTTTTCTTTGTTGCAGCAATGCAATGATGTTGGTCTTATGACATATTTGGGAACAATCACCAAAGGCTGCAATGATATTAACCAGTTTGTCAATAAGTTTAATATACTTTATGATCGACAGGGTATGGGTCGTCGTATGCGTGGCATATTTTTTTGAATGAGTTAAAACAATTATTTAAAATAAACTTTTCATCTGTGACAACCTTGCAAGTCGTTCACCTTGCTATTAACTGAAAAGAAATGTTCAACGCGTCATACAGTACTTCATTTTTTGTCATCAACCTAATTTTAAGTATTTGTGATAAAAAAGCAACCATTATGAGTAAGTTAAATATGCTGTGTGCTACAGAAATAAAACTGTCAGGTATTTTTCTTATGAAACCACTTTGTCGTACTTGCGTGACATTCAGAAAGTGTAATTAAAATTCTTCTTTGCTGTTACTTTTTCTAATGTTGCTTTCATTATTCAGTTTTTTTCAAATGCAGCATGTGTGTTAACTGATTTAATTTTATGTTGAAATATAATTATTTTAAGAATTGTTTCAAACTGATATTATTTATAATAGTAGAACTAGAGTATGTAAACTGCAGAATGCATCTGCTGTAAATAAGATGGTATGTTTTATTTGAATTAGGAGTTGTCATGAGGTTTTGTTTAAAGTACAAGGTAATTGTTTGAACTACACTACTGGCCATCAAAATTGCTACACCACGAAGATGACGTGCTACAGACACAAAATTTAACCAACAGGAAGAAGATGCTGTGATATGCAAATGATTATCTTTTCAGAGCATTCACACAAGGTTGGCGCCGGTGGAGACACCTACAACGTGCTGACATGAGGAAAGTTTCCAACCGATTTCTCATACACAAACAGCAGTTGACCGGCGTTGCCTGGTGAAATGTTGTTGTGATGCCTCGTGTAAGGAGAAGAAATGCGTACCATCACCTTTCCGACTTGGATAAAGGTCGGATTGTAGCCGATTGCGGTTTATCGTATAGTGACATGGCTGTCGCGTTGGTCGAGATCCAATGACTGTTAGCAGAATATGGAATCGGTGGGTTCAGGAGGGTAATACGGAACGCCGTGCTGGATCCCAACGGCCTCGTATCACTAGCAGTTGAGATGACAGGCATCTTATCCGCATGGCTGTAACAGTCTCGATCCCTGAATCAACAGATGGGGACGTTTGCAAGACATCAGCCATCTGCACGAACAGTTCGACGACGTTTGCAGCTGCATGGACTATCAGCTCGGAGACCATGGCTGCGGTTACCATTGACATTGCATCACAGACAGGAGCGCCTGCGATTGTGTACTTAACGACGAACCTGGGTGCATGAATGGCAAAACATCATTTTTTTTTTCAGATGAATCCAGGTTCTGTTTATAGCATCATGATGGTCGCATCCGTGTTTGGCGACATCGCGGTGAACACACATTGGAAGCGTGTATTCGTAATCGCCATACTGGCATATCACCCAGCGTGATGGTATGGTGTGCCATTGGTTACACGTCTCGATCATCTCTTGTTCGCATTGACGGAACTTTTAACAGTGGACGTTATATTTCAGATGTGTTATAACCCGTGGTTCTACCCTTCATTCGGTCCCTGCGAAAACCTACATTTCAGCAGGATAATGCACGACCGCATGTTGCAGGTTCTGTACGGGCCATTCTGGATACAGAAAATGTTAGACTGCTGCCCTGGCCAGCACATTCTCCAGATCTCTCACCAATTGAAAACGTCTGATCAATGGTGGCCGAGCAACTGGCTCATCACAATACTCCGGTCACTACTCTTGATGAACTGTGGTACTGTGTTGAAGCTGCGTGGGAAGCTGTACCTGTACACACCATCCAAGCTCTGTTTGACTCAATGCCTAGGCGTATCAAAGCCGTTATTACGGCCAGAGGTGGCTGTTCTGGGTACTGATTTCTCAGGATCTGTGCACCCAAATTGCGTGAAAATGTAATCACATATCAGTTCTAGTATAATATATTTCTCCAATGAACACCCATTTATCATCTGCATTTCTTCTTGGTGTAGCAATTTTAATGGCCAGTAGTGTATGTAAAAGCTCCCCTGTGGGCTCAGAACTCTTTTTTGACTATGTGCTTGGCAAATTTGTTGCCTGAGCTCTTGCAGTACCCTTTTTTCTGCACTGCAAGTCTGTCCTTCTACTCTTCATCCCCAGTTACTCCCCCTTCCTCCAAGGGTCTCACATCCAATGAGCAAGTGCTTGGTGCCCACTGTGTCCTTAGCTAGTACTGAAATTGCTTCCCAGTCCCTATGCCAGGCTCTGTCTTTCGTCTTCTGTTTTGTTGCTAGGGCCTGTGTGCTCACTTGTGATGCTGCAACATAGTTGCTTTATGCACAGGCTGTCATTTCATTTTTTTCTTGTTCACTGACTTCTTACATTCTTCCTACACATCAGCATTTCTTCCTCCCTGTGCATTCCTAAAATCTTTCGTACGTATTTGATGTGCCAAGGGTGACTGTATGATGTGTAATTCCCAGCACCTGAATCAACAAGTACGGTGTGAACATACACCCAGATAAGAAACAGGCTCAGGGACATGTAATGGCCCCCAATTAATACCTTCCCAATCATCAATTGATCCCTACATCTGGCGTTCAGGAGGTGTGGCCTAAGATAGTGCCTTTCAGGCCCAAAACCTGTTGAAAGCTACGCTCCTCCACAAATACCCTATTTCTGATGGGGCCCATCACACACTGAATTACTTAAGTGAAATTATTATCACCTACCTACCTGATGGTTTGACAGAGGGTGAAATCCGAGGTTACCTTGACAATCAAGGTGAAAACCTGTCTGCCAGGTTATGATGGAGATAGTTAGTGCTGGCCGATATCCACATTCAATCAGGTGGACTTCCCCTTTCCTGTGAAAATGCAGTTAAATGTGTAACTTGTGGCAGAGATGCACATGAAGTAAATCGCACATCCACTTCACCCTATTGCATGGACTGCACAGGAGACAGTGCTGCTTCATAATATGAATACACTGTGCACCTAATTGACTGGATTATGCAGGTTATAAAGATGAGGGAAAATGTCTCCCTTAGAAAATGTTTATTCTGTAGCTTGCTGCTGGCACATTGCACCTCTGCTTACCAACAGCCTTGTTACATTTATGCAGCAGCCTCTCTGTTCACCTGGAGTAACTACCCTGCAAATGTTCACATGGCTAGCAGAGTCATACATGTCACTGCTTGAGTGACCTTAAAGCAGCCAATCACAGCTCAAGTTTCAGGACATAATGGTGATGGTTGTGGAGAGAAACACAACCCAGCTTGATATCATCGCCTGGTGAGGGTCGGGCCATGCTGGCGTGCAGCGAGGTAGGAACACTAATGCACCATTAGTGTTACTCAGAAGATATTGGCCTTCTGAAAGACTTCCATACCACCATCCAGGAGTTACAGCACTGTTGTTGATATGCTACAACTAGAAAAGGCTATGGCCAGTTAAACCTGTGACCTTCAATTTAGTGTCATACTACAGCTTATCGCTCAGCTCCCAACACCGTCCTTACTGCTTGGCAACTGCAATGCCCACCATCCCATTTGTGGGTGTGGGAAAGCTTGTGCAAGTGGCACGCCCCTGGCAGATATTCTGAACATGCTTAATATCACTCATCTTACCTCTGGTGAAACCATATTTCTTTTAGATTCTCCATATTCATCTCATTGTGACACCTTGATATCTACTCCTTCAGAACACAGTTTGCCCACTGTTGAGAGTTTTCTGTTGTCTCAAGACACACACTCAAGCAATCATTTCCTGTGCGAAATTTGTTTGTTGGCCCTGTACAATATTTTCCCAAGATGACCTGGTAACTTTCTAAATCTCATTGGAGACTCATCTTCTCATTGATGACCCTTGACAAACAATAATTCCACAACAGTGATGGCCAGGTAGAGTCCGTACACTTAATCCTCACCACTGACGAGTGTGTTCCATGCTCCTGTAACAGGGCTTAGTGCAGGGTAGGAATGGGCGACTGGTTGCCTGGTGGAGCTTGACGATGGAGCGGCCAAAGAAGGCAGCCATTCCATTGATAGGACACTTTATTGATGAACACAGACAGACACTGTTCAGCACATCTGAAACAGACAGAGTCAAACTGTGGGAGGTGATCATCGTACACCAGCACTCAGATACAGACATGCCAATGGAGGCATCTCCCACAGACAGTAGTGGTGACCCGGCTACCGCAACATGCAGGTGGCAATGCGGCAGCAAGTTAACAAGTTAACATCCCTGTGCCAGGGAGGACACTCGGGCGGCTGTCATTAGTTCATTGAGCAGCAGAGGCAGTGTCATAGATGCAGTGATGACTGACTCAGGCTGTGCATCAACAGGTGGCACAGCTGAGAGGACTTGCAGAAAGGCTCGTCCTAATGGTTTAAATCCTATTTGCATGTACTGACATCTGCAGAAGACCTCCTATATTGAGGCCGCGTTGAAATGTCTGAAGTGGAGTCAATGGCCCAGTGAGGCATAACCAGGAGATGGTCACTCATATGGCAGGAGTCTGCTCGATGTCCGACATGCGGAAGTGCCAACTACGAAAACAATGTCAGCTGATTCTACTGCATTGGCTGGTAGACTGTGGTCTGGTTTCCATTACTGGGATGCAGTCCTGGCTGCCAGTGTCTGGGCCACTATGTTTCCTCTCTCCTTAGATTAATCCGGTCTTCCGGATTCCTATTTTGCTGCTCTGACTGTATCAGAGACATTTACACATCTATTAATGGTTCTTCATTTCTCGAATAAGTCTTCGGCGTGTCTTCCTTTTTATTTCACACTGTATATAATGTCTCACTCCTTTGACACTTAAGCACTGAGTTTCTGTGCCCCTCTTTGCTTTCTTCTCCTTTTTCTCACAACTGTGTATTGCTCACTGTAGTTGACTCACTCTTCACTGGTACTGGCATGGTTATTATGGACCCACAGGTTAAAGGAAGATGACAGGATCTAGGCAGCTCTACGTCTGAGATGGCAGTACACAATACTTACCATCATCAAAATTACACAAACAGCTGTTGTAGTAGTCCCTATGGTTAAGAGTTGGGGTCATTCATTCTGATGTTTTCTTTCATGATAGAGTAGATGCTTCATTGTCACACAACCATTTTGTGGTGCTATCAGTCCAGGATAGCCAGAAGTGTTAAGTCACGTGTGTTGTTTATAAAGTCAAGTTTTCCTTGGGTAGGATTTCAAAAGGTACGTCCAGTAAGTAAATGTAACTAGTGTTCAGAGTTGTAGTTCTGGTACGGGTGGCAGTAACTGGAAAGTGGGACCTGGAATGTCTCATTGAGTACCTGATCTCATAGCTCGGTGTGCAGGGTGCTGCTGAAATGTCCCTGATCATAGCAGGTGACAATGACTACTATCAGTTTTGGTACTGAATACTGCCATTGTTGACCTTATCTTCTGGAAAAATTGGGTTTTACTTGTAATGACTTCCCTGGGGTATTTAGTAGCAGGAGTCTTGAAGTGAAACAAAGCATACTTGACTCAGATACGACGTGTATTCGCTTTGTGGTGCAAAAAATGATTTGCCTGGCATAATATTGCAGTGACTCCATGGTGAGGGTAGTACTTCCTCAAATCCCTCATCATCTTAAATGACTGGACTGACCTAGAAAACATTCGTTATAAAGACTCGTGAACCCTTAAGAGAAACGCCAAGATGCATCACATATATACTCACTCATTCTCACTTACCTACTAATTCACTTTCTGCCTGCATATCTACTTCTGTACCAACTACATATCAAACAAAACAATTTATTTAAATTAGGCACACTAATGTTCTGTCAATATTTCTCTAATCTATTAGCTATATACAAATGTTCTATGTGGAACTTTCTCATAAAAAACTCAAACATAGACTATACCATAATACCTAATAACTAATGTGGTAAGTACAAACATTGATCTCAAGGCCAGGTCATGATCTTAAGGAGTATAGGTGTGTCAGAACAATTTCAGGTATAGTCTGAATCACTGGTTTGTTCCTATCTTTCTTTCTTCTGTTTTCTCTACCCAGTTCCCTTCCCCCTTCAAAAAGTGCAGCCAGCAATTGAGACAGTACTTCTATTTCACCTTCAGACAGGCTGATTCTCTCATATTGGCAACTGTGGTTTGGGTAGGGAGTTGTATTTTAACATTATCTGGGGATGTCATTTCAACTACCTGGCAGTGCCCTCGATAACGCAATGAACTTCTTTGTTTTCCCCTTCAGAATGTGAAGGCTGGATAACATAATCCACTGCCTGATCTGTTACTTGGGTAATTTCGCTTTATTATTATGGGTGTTATCCTGTCTTTCTAGTGGCTTCACATTCATCTTTTTTGCCTGGCACCATATCCTTTTAGACTGTTAGTAAAGTCCCAAACAGAGGATAAATCCTCAATGGTGGTGGCATAATGTCAGTCTCCATCAGCAATGTGCTGTACAGCACCAACCATGACTTGTGGACAAAAATTCTATGGCAGAATCATTGACATAGGAGCCCCACAGCTGATTTTGGTGACACCGGTGCAGCAAACAGGAACCATGAAACAACACAAAATGAATGACTCAATACTTGTGTGTAACAATATTATGATAATAGTTGTGTAATGACACCATGCTCCTGACACTGATTCCTGCCAAAAACGTGGAAGAATACGTTATCCTGTGGCTGAAACTTTGCCTGACCCTGCAGAATGAGTTGTTGCTGTGGCTGCAGAAGATGTAACAGGCTACAGAGACAATGCCCGTGTAATAATTCGGCTGGTGTTTTCCAGTCACATGGCAAGGAGCTCTAGGATGAAAGAAAAATCTTCAAGGCTTGCTCCTGTTTGTGGGAGAAACAGTGTTTCTCCATTGACTTTGGAATGAACTGTTCAGATTCACTGTTAGGCTGAGGATGAAAAAGAGCAGTAGTTTCATGGAGTATGCCATTGTTGACACGAAACTGCTGAAAATTGGCTAACTTCAACTGAAATCTGTTGTCCGACACAAGGACCTCAGTGAGACTTTTGAAACAAAAGATAGAGGACAAAGCCAATAGAGTACTAGCAGTAGTGGTGTATGTCATGGGACTACAAAATAAATGTGCAAGTGTTGCCACAGTCGGACAGATGTGGTCACTGGAAGAAGTGTTGAAGTGGAACAGGTTGCTACTCTATATTAGCTGTGCAACGAGAGGTCATTTGTGGAATTTGGGCGTCCATGCCCTGCCAAGAACAGTAACATTGGGCAAGTTGATTTGTGCAAACTATGCCCCAGTGACCTTGGTGCAACAAGGACATAACTTCCTGCTGGAGCGAGTCAGGAATCGCAAATCTGCGCATAGTCATTCTCTGTATGTAACAGCAGAACACCTGACTGTGCAGATAGTGCACTACGATGTGAAAAGTAGCAACATACCACTTATGTGGAATTTCTTTCAAACTACATGGCCATCCATGACATATGTATTTGCAAAAGTACCCGAAGAGCTGGGTTGGAAGCAGTTGCTTCAGGAATGCACCAAAAGTCGAGGAAAATTTTGAAGAATTTCAAAATCTTGATTGTCAGTTTGATAGCATGTTCCTCAGGTGAATCAAATGCTGTGTCAGTAATGTATCTGCTGTGAATGGGTTGCTTATGCTTCAGTGTTGCAACTTGGCAGTGTTTGGAAGGCAGGGAACAAGAGGCACTGCCTACAATGACAACGCCTAGAAACATTGAAAGAAGCAGACTTCTGACTGTTCTCAGCTTCAAATCGGAGATGTTTTAATTAACAAGAAAGCTGTCTACCAAATGGTATAACTGTTACATAAGAGCAACAAAATACAGAGTCCTTTAAAAAGCAGTTATGTTATTTCATAGTGCATTGGTGTAGATGCGAGTTCTTATAGCCCTCGACCCTCTACAGATGGAGTAGTAGTCTCACATTGTAAGGTTTGGCACTATATAGCAGGTCGATAAGGTAACTGTTAGTGAAGTTACTAAGTTACAACCCATAGCTTGAGCCATAAACATTTCATTTGGGCCCAGTTCTCTGAAAGAAAGAGGTGCTGAAATAGAGAGAGCTTTTGTGATAAAAATAATTTTCTAGAAATAATGGAGGAACATACAATGTTGTGTAGAGTGAGCCAAGTAAATAACGAAGAAGATATGGGTGAGCACACGCTCTAGTGTTGTCCAATGCAATTATGGTAGTTCAGAAGAAGTCATTTCGTGATTTGGTAAAATCCAAATAAGTCTAAATTAGCACAGCAGAAGAAATAAATGAGATTAGTTGACTCTAGGAAGCAGCTCAACAACAAGGAATCTTTATGCATTGAAGTAACTGTAGACTTATGAGTCAAGAAACATTATGTTGATGAAACAGAAGAGTTCGGCGTGCTGATTCTAAAACTGAGTGCAGCAACAGTCTTGGAGGGCAACTCTGCAGAAACCAACCAATGTGACGACCATGCAGCTCACATCACAGTTCAGTGGGCTGTCAGCTGACTGCATGACAACATACAGTGAGTCATCATGACCTCACTCTGTAAACACACAGTGCATTGACAGTGCAGTGCAGCCTCTTGTGTGCCTAATTAGATGAACTGTAAACAGCCCCAAGCTGTAGTGATCTGTTTATGAAGTGTTGTCGATAAACATTGTACTGATTCTGTATGTTGGTCCCAAAATAGAGAAACGGGATTTCATTGTTCGTGTTGGTGTTATTCCTGTGTCCCACACGAAACATGGGAAAGCAGTCTAGCCGATATAACAGAAATATTAGGAATGCTAGACAAGCAGTCAAACAGTATTAAAAATGTAAACACACAGGTAGAAAATATAAAAACAAGGGGGAGGAAGTAAAAAGTAGTATTAATACATTTTGATGAATGTTAGAGGTGATTTCTAGAAAAGCCAAAAGTACAAAATAATGTTAAGTCTATGTGCAAATACCAGAAGGAATTTCTAAATTCAAACCAAATGGTCCCTACACCCAGTGGCATTTCTACAGCAGTTTGAGGAAGTGATACCAAGGGTTGGGCTGATACTACTAAAATTAACTTCACTGTTGAACATTTACTATGTGAAGCAGTGGGCTGGAGTTCCAAATACATTAAATAAGTTTGTCATTTAATTTGAAGTAAAGTTTAAACAAGAATTTGCATGTCCTAGTGAATATACTGAAGTCTACAATGTTTGTAAGCCTGATTTTGAAAAATATCTAAGAAATAACTAATACAAAGATCAAGTCAGTTATTGCTGACCAAAGGAGGAAGGTTTATTAGTAGTTATGTATTAGGTATCCTGCATAATGTAGAAGTGCTCTGCTTGCTAAGAAGCAATGTACAAATTACAGTGACATAGGTGGAAAAGATTTACCACACATTTTCTCTCCTGAACGAGGAAGAGGATACAATAGTTAATTCAGAGGACATTACAAATCATTACAGATGTAGTATATGCCTTATCTCGGCAGTCACAGAATGGGAAAAAGCACTTTTATTTATTTTAGTTATTCGATTATGTTTCCTTCAATGACTTACCTAGGCAAAGTTAGCCTTAAATTGCTTTTTTTTGTTTCATATATTGGTTCATAAAGAAAGAGAATTTAATTGAAAAAGTTTACGCATTTATGTAATATAAGGAATGTTGTTATGTATACATATGTGGAGCTTGTTTCCCAAAGGTTCCAACCCCAACTGGGCAGATTTCTTCTGAGTTGAGCAGAAAAATTTCCTGTACCAACAATAGTTCTTGTATGCAAATGACAGTTGATATACAGTTTGCCCAGGACTCACTGATACAAATTTAAGGTATTCCTCATTATTGTACAGTTAGGAATTGTCCGCCTGCTTAGCTGAGTGGTAACTTGCTTGTCTCCTATGCAGCGGGCCTGGGTTCGATTCCCGGCTGGGTTGGATATTTTCTCCGCCCATGGACTGGGTGTCGTGTTGTCATCATCATTTCATCCTCATCACCAGTGCATGAGTCGCCTACTGTGTCGTCGACTGCAATAAGACTCGCACTTGGCGGCCGAACTTCCCCGGATGGGGCCTCCCGGCCAGCAATGCCATACGATGATCATTTCATTTCATTAGGAATTTAATTTTGGATATCTATATCTACATACATACTCCGCAATCCACCATACGGTGCGTGGTGGAGGGTACCTTGTACCACAACTAGCATCTTCTCTCCCTGTTCCACTCCCAAACACAACGAGGGGAAAATGACTGCCTATATGCCTCTGTGCGAGCCCTAATCTCTCTTATTTTATCTTTGTGGTCTTTCCGTGAAATATAAGTTGGCGGCAGTAAAATTGTACTGCAGTCAGCCTCAAATGATGGTTCTCTAAAGTTCGTCAGTAGCGATTCACGAAAAGAACGCCTCCTTTCCTCCAGAGACTCCCATCCGAGTTCCTGAAGCATTTCTGTAACACTCGCGTGATGATCAAACCTACCAGTAACAAATCTAGCAGCCCGCCTCTGAATTGCTTCTATGTCCTCCCTCAATCCGATCTGATAGGGATCCCAAACGCTCGACCAGTACTCAAGAATAGGTCGTATTAGTGTTTTATAAGCGGTCTCCTTTACAGATGAACCACATCTTCCCAAAATTCTACCAATGAACCGAAGACGACTATCTGCCTTCCCCACAACTGCCATCACATGCTTGTCCCACTTCATATCGCTATGCAATGTTACGCCCAAGTATTTAATCGACGTGACTGTGTCAAGTGCTACACTACTAATGGAGTATTCAAACATTACGGGATTCTTTTTCCTATTCATCTGCATTAATTTACATTTATCCATATTTAGTTAGCTGCCATTCTTTACACCAGGCTGTTCCAGCTCGTGGGCTCCGTTGTGAGCTGCGGAGTGCTCCCTGCTCCAGGGAGCCGCGTCGCTCGCTGTGGCCATTCAAGTGGGCCGGCACGTGGCATGGCTGGCTGAGGCAGGTGGCAAGGCAAGCGTTTTGATGAGCCAACTGTGTCTTACAAGATCGACAACCTCATACTCTTAGCTGCTAATACGATGTTCAGGAAGTAAATAAGAAACAACTGTTTTACAAGGAATTGCATATTAAATTTATTGGGTCTCTGTAGCTTGACATTTTCTTGAAAAGCTGCTCGCAACAATACGTAGATCCAAACAGGCACATGATCTGAGCGGCATTGTTGTGAAGCTTGGGAAATGTTTTTTGCTGTAATGAACGATACCATTGTGACAAATCCAACTTGTTGTAGTACCTCTCTTTCAACAAAGTTGAATTTTGCAAATCAATAATCTCCAATTGAAGTGACGATGACCAGTCATTGGGGGAAAATGAAAAAGGAGTGCTGAACACCGTAAGTTCCATTTCCAAACTAGTGAGGTCTCGGAATCGTGTTTCAAACGACGTGATGAGCTGCTTTAACTTTGCTTGGTAATCGGCGAAAGTAGTATCTTCAGGTAGTTTTAAAGAAGTAAGTTGATTGAAGAATGTTAAATGTCCATTACTCATCTGTCTCTCAAATAAACGTAACTTTTCCATGAATGCTTTGATCCGGTCGTGCATGTCAACGATTAGCTGCCCTTTGCCCTGCAATGACAAATTTAAATTATTCAGATGCATAGTTATGTCAGCTAGGAATGCCAGGCCTGATATCCATTTTGTGCAGCTAGGAATGCCAGGTCTGATATCCATTTTGTATCATTCAGACAACACATTTCTTCCCCTTTCATTTCGAGAAAAAGGGATAGTTCCTCACGAATGGCAAAGAAAACATCAAGAACTTTTCCCCGACTCAGCCAACGAACTGTACTGTGGTAAGGTATATCCCCATACTCCGCTTCAATATCTCTCAAGAATCCTTTGAATTGGCGATGATTCATTCCGTGACGCCGTACAAAATTCACACGCTTCATGACATCTTTCATTACGCCACCTAGCTCTACTGTTTCAGCACACAGTGCCTCTTAGTGAATAAAACAATGAAGAGTCGAAATGTCTTTCCAGAATTCCTCCCTGAGTTTATTTTTCAAACGAGAAGCAAAACCTTGGTGACGCCCGATCATTTGTGGTGCACCGTCTGTCGCTACAGAATGGAGCTTATCCCACAGCAAATTCATATTGTCCACTGATTCACAAACAGCTTCAAAAACGTCACGTCCTGTTGCGGTGTAATCGAGTGGTACCACATTCAAGAGTTCTTCAGTTACTTGCAGCTCCATGTCGACACCACGCACATAGACTGCAAGCTGAGCACAGTCCGATATGTTGGTGCTTTCGTCAAGCGAAGCGAAAATGCAACAAACCTCTCCACCTTTTTCCTGAGCTGTCTCTAAATCCATTGCCATGTCCAGGATTCGACGAGACATAGTTTGTTTCCAAGGGAGTTGCAGAATGTTTGCTTCGACAGGCAAACCCCTTCAATTGCCTGCAACTGCTACCATGCACGATTTTACGAGTTGTCCCATCAAAAAAGGCTTGCCACTCGATGCAATGATGTGAGCGACCCTGCAGCTTGCTCGAATTGCAGATTCAGTAGTGTTTTCTCCGCTCTCATTCACCTGAAAATTATAAACGCTTTCCAGAACACAAAGTATGTTGCATGTTTTGATACCCTTCGTATTACGAAAATGTTTTTAAACTTACATCTCCTGGTATGTCTTTCTTATGCCTGGCTACCAGTTCTCTGCATGCAACGCCTTCTACCTGATCGTAGTGCACTGCGTGAAGACGTGTATGTCGTTGTATATTGTACACTCTTTGACATAAAACTTGACCGGCGGCCGGCCGCTTCAGAGGTAAGTCCGCGCCGATCGCGACATGGGACAAAAAAACTGGCCAACTCGCTAATTCTCTAAGTCCGGTTATCTGCACAAACTGGCAACACTGTAGACTGCGGCACTTCCTGGAGGAAAACTTGTCCCATGATAGAGAAACTCTAGGCTGATTACGCCTGTGGTCTAGCGGTAGCGTGCGTTGTTTCTGTTCATGATGTCAGTGGATCGAGAGCAGCTGGTATAAAATATTTTTATAGCCTCTTCTGTCTGAATGCTGAAGACGTGAATGTAATGGTAGCGCAGATTCAATCTATTTCGCTTTGTGACACACCGATATCAAAATTTTATCCAGTAACGATTTTGCGGCAGATTTCCTGCAGACTGTCCTCCTCTGGACGCCGTATGCGGCAAAGCTCCGGGATCCATTTGCTGGCTACTGGCAGCGGCCGTGGCGACAGCAGCGGCGCTGCACTCCCCCGTTCTTTATCGAAAGCGCCTGCTACCGCTCATCGCTTTTGATGATTTAAAACGCTTTATTATTAAATGTTGCTCCACAGAAAATTTCTACAATTTCCATTCACGCTCAAAAGCAACGGAGACAGACGCCCTGATTAGTAGGCGGGTATTATATTACATTAATCGGCAAGAGCTGAGTATGGCCCGAAATTAATTTTATAGACTGGGACGAAATTAAACCACCTCACTACATTCGATGAATTTATAAATGCTTCATACCTCGTTTCTTTTCCTTTCAAACTCAATTATTTGTGCAACTTTTGGTCAATGTTTGGATGTTTTCGTCAAGCCAGGGTGAGCGTCTGTGGTGTAAAGTGTATTACAGGTCTTGTTTCATTCCTTATGGTAAGTCTATGCGATAAACTGTGTGAATACCTTGCAATGCATGCTCTGTAGCAGTGCAGGAACACTGCACATTTGGAGTTCCATGTATGGGTTCATGAAGTATTTATTGTTGATCGGAAGTGATAGTTAAGGTCATCAGATTTAAACCAGAAAAATTTGTCGTTTTGAAGGTTTCAGAGAACGGAAAGGAATTGCTAACGCCGGTGTTAGAAAACGTCTACAGTTAAATGCTATTGCAAAAATTTAGAAGAAGGGAACTACATTAATGAACATGTGCACTTCATAAACAACCTTCTGACATGTTAGACCTATATGACGAACAAAGCTCAAATTTATATCGTTGACAGTCGGTTTGAATCTTTTCAGGGTCTATTTTACAGTGGAGCACCTTGGAATTCGCAAAGCAGAAATCCATGATATTAACTTAATTTACTAAGTCGAAATCGGACGAAGATTGATGTTTAAAGGCATTCTTCAGATTGCGCATAAGAAATTTTTACTAGCAGTTTGCAACTCCATTAATTAAAATGAAAAATAAAAGGTTGTACTCAGCGGCTTCTACCGTGATTCGAACTGCTATGGCTTATAGTACAAGCACTGCAACGCACAAGGGAACATCTGAGCTAACGACACACTGGCGGCCAGAGGCGGAATATAGTCACTGCGATGTTGCCTGAGCCTCAAAACGCAACCTTAAACACACGAACAGAGGAGGTGGAGATTACTGTTTTAACGTCCCGTCGGCAACGATGTCATTAGAGATGGAGCACAAGCTCGGATTAGGGAAGGATGGGGAAGGAAATCGGCCGTGCCATTCCTAAGGAACCATCCCGGCATTTGCCTGAAGCGATTTAGGGAAATCATTGAAATCCTAAATCAGGATGGCCGGGCGCGGGATTGCACCGTCGTCCTCCCGAATGCACACACAAACAGGTGTTACTTATGTGAAGAACGCCGTTCTTGGAGTCCATAAATTAAATATACTTTCTAATTGTGTCATCTTGCAGTGGATTATATCGTACGAGTCTTCGATGTGGAAAACGAATGTCAAGTGAATTTAGCGAGGTAACGCCGACCTACACCCGGAAGTAAATGCACTATCAGAGTGTTGACAAATACTTGCTACGACGCTGCCATTTCTAGGCTCTCTGACGAGGCAGCTCTTCAGCGAAATGCTTGCCGTGATTCTCCGATACGGTTCTTCAGAGTGGAGACGCGCGCGCACGTTTGGTTTTTATGCGACGTTCTCCCCTGATGGTTTCTGACGTCGCCTTCTGGGCTATGTATACATATGAGACATTCAATTATCATTAATCCAGAATGATACAAGTTTCAGCTTCCGGCGTGGAAGAAGGCTGTTGACGCCGACATTATATCATTTCAACGTAGGGAAAGCAAAACGGATCATTCAATGTTTCTCATTCAACATAAAGCATGTGAGATAATTTTCCGTAACGTTCATAATCATCTAAAAATACAAACGAAGTAAAAATACACCGGAAGCTTATTCGAATTGAATATAACGCTTTGCACCTCGATGTCGAATTTGTCCACTTGCAATCTTTTGCAGCATACACATAGAATGTCATGATTACCACGAGAATGAAGAAATATGTTGGTAAGGATGGAAGCAAGAAGGGACGCAGTCAACAAATATTCTATTCCTCATGGCATTCATTTCATTTGACACGTAAGAAGAGGTAAAGCGGGAATTTACTTTCGTTAACACGAAAGATATGCCGCACATATTGATAACGAGGAAGTCTGCGTCTTCATACGTTTCCTCCTTGAAATCTGTATGCTCTATTATATACTAAGTAGCCCGATCATTGTTTCAGTAATGTTGCCCTCTTGTTTGACCCCGTAACGATGAACAAATTCCAAATGCATGTCTCCCTTCCTGGGTTGTTTTTTGTGTTTTATTGCTTGGAATTCCTGAAGCAGACCACTGTGCCTTCCCCCCTCGTGGGTTAGGTCTCAAAACTAAACCGCTTTGTATCCAATGGCATAATTTATTCAGACAGCATCAGCATAAGACTATCAAACAAAGCCTTCCATTTACAGTTGCAGCACTCTAACCAGCACTGACCAAAGTGTAATCCACGGTCATGGTCCTAAATTACCAGCTGTCTGCTACTGTGGCAAAGTCCGTACTACACTGTCGATTCCGCAGCACCATTTTATCTGGTAACACTGTGTAGTTGCACAGTTGTGCTACCAGGTCTGTCCTCACACTGTCAACTTTATGTATCTCACTTCTCCTGTAGCGTAGATCACGAGGAGCCGAAGTAAATGAGTGTATTCTGCATGACGTAACATTCAGTATTCCCTTCTTTCATAGCCACTCTTCATGTGCATCGATACCAAATAGGAATGCGAAAACTCTTGCGAGTGAGAGAATGACAATAACAATCGTAACAAGAACAAGCAAATAATGAATGATGTTTATTCCAACGCAGAACGAGAATTGCTTTAAATATAAAAATCTGTATCTATATCTATATCCATATCTATTGATCTTTGAGTTGGCACAATGCAAATATATTCTTAGCATTTAGTTACTGAATTTAGTTCTGGATGTTTGCAGAGAAAAGGAAAAGTCGGTACTTCTCGCTAGTGTAATATAATGTGAACCAGCAACTACCCTTTCCTTAGAACACGACTCAAGCAGGTCCTCAAGTAGGTAGCAAGGCACTGCTGCATTCTGTTCCCTGACATTACTCTGATGACGGTTAATGCAGATAGTTCCGATTATGAAATACAAAACGTATTGCAGGTTAGTTCCCAGGATAGTAACATTAAATTTGCGTTGTAGACGGCACATGAACGTGACGACTATCCATATTACTCATCAATATAAAAAGACAATATTTAGGGAATTTAGCAGGATTACTCAAAATGAATTCTGAAATTGGGTGACTGACTGCACAGGTGCTAAACGTCGTCAAGAGTATACGATGTCCTAATCGCATTAGGAATATGAAGATCGTCTTCGACAGCTCGCAACTTTCACATTGCTATCTCCACCCTACTCCAGACAGCCCTCGGTGGAGTTGCACGACGTTGCCGATGTTATGGAAGGCCTTCAAACCGACAACAGACCACATATTGAAAAATACAAGCGAATTCTCTTGCAGCGTAAGCTTATTGTAACTAATCTAAAAATTATTGGAGAGGAACATTGTCCTATTCAAAAAAAGTAAAATGTTACACACTGTTGACGTCAAACGGACATTATCTATGTCCTGTCTTGTGTCCTACTCATCTATAATATCAAGTGTACTATGAAAATGATTATATATAATGGATGATAGGGTAATGCATTGGTACCGGATGGTGGGGGCCGGCCGGTGTGGCCGTGCGGTTCTAGGCGCTTCAGTCTGGAACCGCGTGACCGCTACGGTCGCAGGTTCGAATCCTGCCTCGGGCATGGATGTGAGTGATGTCCTTAGGTTAGTTTGGTTTAAGTAGTTCTAAGTTCTAGGGGACTGATGACCTTAGAAGTTAAGTCCCATAGTGCTCAGAGCCATTTGAACCATTTGAACTATTTAACACAAAATGACATTAAAAATTAAAGTTATTCACGAGCAGCTAGTTGAGAATATGTATGAACATTAAATGACACGACGAACTGAAATAATATGACGAAGAGTTCAGCGCTCACTGGGAATAGAGCCCCACACATATCGTTGTTGACTACACACAAAGAGACGTCAGCTACCGAATTTTTCTCCACCAGCTGCTCAGAATAGCATCTTGAACTTACAGTCATCTCGCAAATAGTTCTGTGTCTCACTGGGAGTTAAAAACGTCAGATATCGTTAGTGTTGACAACGAATGAAAATACATTAAAAATCAAAATTATTATCCACCAGCAGATAGGTGTTCTCATGATAGAGCTTGATAATACATAATTAAATCTTTAGTGCCGGGCCAGGATTCGATCCCATTCACGCGTAATATGTGAAGGTGTTGAGGAATCTGCAGTTTTGAACAAACAACAAATTGTAGCCGAGCTGTATTGCCACGAAGGGATCAAATTCCGCGTTAAGGGCGGCCTGAGTTGCATTCCCAGTTTAGAACCAATTTTATCGACATACAGAAGCTCAAATAAAAGATGGAATAAGTGTCCTGTGACTATACATAGCGTTTGTGTCGTCACTTGAAATAAATAACTAGTATAAGAAAGGTTACTGGTGATAGAGTTTCTACATGTCGCCACTCCAGACTTTATTGTGGTTCAACCTACCGCCTACTTGGTAAAGAAGGAATATCATCTTTAATGTGAATTTTCAGACCACGCAGCCATTATATCTCCTCACTTGGTGTAGCCAGGAGAGAATGGAATCTGTCTCTCCCTATCTAAAATCATTGACGGAAGTGGGAATCGAACCCAGACCATAGGTATAACAACCTACCATCCGTCCAACAGACCACGAAATCCTCTTCTCTGCGAGTCATTTTTCTATCGTAACGCAGTTGCGCCACACTGGATGAGAATTCTGACACACAGGCTCCCTGTAGTAATTTGCAGCATGTTCAGTAAATTCATTTACTTGGTTGACCGAATCACCATGAACTAGCTGCCTCGGCTACCCAGTGCATACATTCGACTATTTTGTAATCACAGAAATAAAATCACGTAACTGCCACCTACACACAACTGCCAACAGTGTACGATGCAGAAGTTTAAATAGGAAGTGTTCCTTTCCACTTGAGCTATTCTATTGCGCTATCTGTTACTAGAAAACGTCGTTCAGTCCAAAAGAAAAGCTGTAACTGTTTGTCTCTCAGAAGTCAAGACCTGGCCATATGCATAATCTCACAGTGCTGTGGAATCCAAAAGTTCTGGAGGAATAGTTACCGAGCTCTGGAGCTGCTGTAGCTATGTGTCAGCTTGTAGCATAGATAAGATGTCGCGAGTTCGAATACATTCAGTGCTACATTTTTTAAAACGTAATTCTGCTCTCTGCTGAAGGTATCAATCTAATGGAACTTTGAACATAATTCCCTTCACTTCTCAACCCAAAGTAGTCGCATGTGGAAAAAGGGCTAACTACTGTGACATTTTGTTCTATTCAGGTTTAATAGAAAGCAGGCAGCAGATGCATCTCGAACATGTGCAGGGAGAGCGCATCGTGCCATAATATGTCAGAAAAGTATTTTCTATATTAGCCGTCGTGTGGTAGTGATATTTTATTCTTCTTCAAACTTTGACAGCTTTAACTCAGAACAAGTTTTCTACATGCATGTAATCAATAAACTGCATGTGCATTGTCAGACTGTCATAGGTAACATCTGAGAATTCGCATATATCGTTGTTGATTAATTTCTCTCTCATGTTTACTATTGTTTTAACAACACTAAAGGAAACCTTACGAAAATTGTGCACTGTATTATAAGAAATGAAATAAAACTAACCATGGTAACCTTACAACGAAAGTATCTGTGAACAAGCATGCCTCTATCGACACGAATTAGTAAAATACTACTCACTTAGATTTTGATTGGGTCTGTGTTTAATTGGTATGCTGTGTCGTACTCAAGAGGTATGCAAATGTGGCATTTCATAAATATAGTTACGTATTCCTAGAAACCCAAAATTCGCTTGTCAGCAGCGGAAAGAGGCCTTACCTGTTGTGCAGCATTGTAAGTTTTTCAACATTGCACTATGAGCTGAAAGCATTT
The DNA here is from genome assembly GCF_021461385.2 of Schistocerca piceifrons. Taxonomy (NCBI): domain Eukaryota; kingdom Metazoa; phylum Arthropoda; class Insecta; order Orthoptera; family Acrididae; genus Schistocerca; species Schistocerca piceifrons. The sequence continues at coordinate 935,465,353 of NC_060139.1, read as the reverse complement.
TCTTGCGATTTCCTTATTGATGTTTGATCTGACTGCTTATAGCTCTTTCACAGAAGGGATAAAAACGTTACAGTCAGTGAGACTGGAACTGCGAACCGTAACAGACGCTTTTTCACAGCTCAGCACGTTACCACAGAGCTGGCGAGGAGGTATGGGTCTTAGCTTCCTATTACGAGGGCAATAGTAACTAGAACTCGTAAACCGCTATTTGAATGTCGAGATTAATTGCGGTTTCCACCTGCAACGACTTTCCTGGGCTGGAAACCGTAAATTTTCAATCTTTTGTTACCCTGCAAGCGATAATAACTCGGATTATTCAATGGAAATGACAGGTAAAATCAAGTGAACTTTGAGGCTTAATTCCGTGCACACCAGGAAGTAACTCGTCGATCACAGAGTTGCCAAACATACGTTGCCTTGTTGCCAAATCTCAGTTACAGTACCAGCAGGAAGAAGACGAACCGATGTGATCCTACAGCGGTCTGGGAAGTGACCATAGCTGGTGTCTCCAAGTCACGGCTGCTACGGCCTGGAATACGTAATGCGTCTGATTCGCTTTCTGTAACTAGGTTTAGGGACTGGAGCGTAGTTACTAATAATACTCAGAACTGACTGCAAACTGAGCATCATAAATCAGTAACTCTCATTGTTGTTTTTATATTTCTTTCGTAAGTGTACTCAAAACTAAGAAAGTCATTCACAGGCGTTTTCGTGCCTCGCCGATAGTCGAGCACAACATACAAATAAAAATAAAAAAGAATGTGTGTGTGTGTGTGTGTGTGTGTGTGTGTGTGTGTGTGTGTGTGTTTGTTTTTGTGTGTGAGAGAGAGAGAGAGAAATAAAAAGCAATGAGAGAGAGTGTAAAAAATTGTTGTAAAGAAATTGAATCTAGGTATTTAAAGAAATCTTTCATTAAAATGACACGTTCCATATCATTACGAAATGTCGTATTCATGATCTATGGAACAAGAGTTAATCTAATAATAAATTTAAATAAATCAATACTTAAATATGTTGTTGTTGCTGTTGTGGTCTTCAGTCCTGAGACTGGTTTGATGCAGCTCTCCATGCTACCCTATCCTGTGCAAGCTTCTTCATCTCCTAGTACTTACTGCAACCCACATCCTTCTGAATCTGCTTAGTGTATTCATCTCTTGGTCTCCCTCTACGATTTTTACCCTCCACGCTGCCTTCCAATGCTAAATTTGCGATCCCTTGATGCCTCAGACATGTCCTACTAACCGTCCCCTTCTTTTTGTCAACTTGTGCCACGTACTCCTCTTCTCCCCAATTCTATTCAATACTTCATCATTAGTTATGTGATCTACCCATCTAATATTCAGCATTCTTCTGTAGCACCACATTTCGAAAGCTTCTATTTTCTTCTTGTCTAAGCTATTTATCGTCCATGTTTCACTTCCATACATGGCTACACTCCATACAAATACTTTCAGAAACGACTTCCTGACACTTAAATCTATACTCAATGTTAACAAATTTCACTTCTTCAGAAACGCTTTCCTTGCCATTGCCAGTCTACATTTTATATCTTCTCTACTTCGACCATCATCAGTTATTTTGCTCCCCAAATAGCAAAACTCCTTTACTACTTTAAGTGTCTCATTTCCTAATCTAATTCCCTCAGCATCACCCGACTTAATTCGACTACATTCCATTATCCTCGTTCTGCTTTTGTTGATGTTCATCTTATATCCTCCTTTCAAGACACTGTCCATTCCGTTCAACTCCTCCTCCAAGTTCTTTGCTGTCTCTGATAGAATTACAATGTCCTCACCGAACCTCAATGTTTTTATTTCTTCTCCATGGATTGTAATACCTACTCCGAATTTTTCTTTTGTTTCCTTTAATGCTTGCTCAATATACAGATTGAATATCGGGGAGAGGCTACAACCCTGTCTCACTCCCTTCCCAACCACCGCTTCCCTTTCATGTCCCTCGAGTCTTTTAACTGCCATCTGGTTTCTGTACAAATTGTAAATAGCCTTTCGCTCCCTGTATTTTACCCCTGCCACCTTTAGAATTTGAAAGAGAGTATTCCAGTCAACATTGTCAAAAGCTTCCTCTAAGTCTACAAATGCTAGAAACGTAGGTTTGCCTTTCCTTAATCTTTCTTCTAACATAAGTCGTAAGATCAGTATTGCCTCACATGTTCCAATATTTCTACGGAATCCAAACTGATCTTCCCCGAGGTCGGCTTCTACCAGTTTTTCCATTCGTCTGTAAAGAATTCGCATTAGTATTTTGCAGCTGTGACTTATTAAACTGATAGTTCGGTAATTTTTCACATCTGTCAACACCTGCTTTCTTTGGGATTGGAATTATTATATTCTTCTTGAAGTCTGAGGGTATTTCGCCTGTCTCATACATCTTGCTCACCAGACGGTAGAGTTTTGTCAGGACTGGCTCTCCCAAGGCCGTCAGTAGTTCTAATGGAATGTTGTCTACTCCCTGGTCCTTGTTTCGACTCAGGTCTTTCAGTGCTCTGTCAAACTCTTCACGCAGTATCGTATCTCCCATTTCATCTTCATCTACATCCTCTTCCATTTCCATAATATTGCTCCTCAAGTACATCAACCTTGTAAAGACCCTCTATATACTCCTTCCTGCTTTCACTTCTTTGTTTAGAACTGGGTTTCCATCTGAGCTCTTGATATTTATACAAGTGGTTCTCTTTTCTCCAATGGTCTCTTTAATTTTCCTGTAGGCAGTATCTGTCTTACCCCTAGTGAGATAAGCCTGTACATCCTGCTTAGCCATTTTGCACTTCCTGTCGATCTCATTTTTGGGACGTCTGTATTACTTTTGCCTGCTTCATTTACTGCATTTTTATATTTTCTCCTTTCATCAATTAAGTTCAATATTTCTTCTATTACCCAAGGAGTTCTACTAGCCCTCGTCTTTTTACCTACTTGATCCTCTGCTGCCTTCACTACTTCATCCCTCAGAGCTACCCATTCTTCTTATACTGTACTTCTTTCCCCCATTCCTGTCAATTGTTCCCTTATGCTCTCCCTGAAACTCTGTACAACCTCTGGTTCTTTCAGTTTATCCAGATCACATCTCCTTAAATTCCCACCTTTTTGCAGTTTCTTCAGTTTTAATCTACATTTCATAACCAATAGATTGTGCTCAGAGTCCACATCTGCCCCTGGAAATGTCTTACAGTTTAAAACCTGGTTCCTAAATCTCTGTCTTACCATTATATAATCTATCTGATACCTTCTAGTATATCCAGGATTCTTCCATGTATACAACCTTTCATGATTCTTGAACCAAGTGTTAGCTATGATTAAGTTATGCTCTGTGCAAAACTCTACCAGGCAGCTTCCTCTTCCATTTCGCAGCCCCAATCCATATTCACCTAGTACGTTTCTTTCTCTCCCTTTTCCTACTCTCGAATTCCAGTCACCCATGAGTATTAAATTTTCGTCTCCCTTCACTACTTGAATAATTTCTTTTATCTCATCATACATTTCTTCAATTTCTTCATCATCTGCAGAGCTAGTTGGCATATAAACTTGTACTACCGTAGTAGGCGTGGACTTCGTGTCTATCTTGGCCACAATAATGCGTTCACTATGCTGTTTGTAGTAACTTACCCGCACTCCTATTTTTTTATTCATTATTAAACCTACTCCTGCATTACCCTATTTGATTTTGTGTTTATAACCCTGTATTCTCCTGACCAAAAGTCTTGTTCCTCCTGCCACCAAACTTCACTAATTCCCACTATATCTAACTTTAACTTATCCATTTCCCTTTTTAAATTTTCTAATCTACCTGCCTGGTTAAGGGATCTGACATTCCACACTCTGATCCGTAGAACGCCAGTTTTCTTTTTCCTGATAACGACCTCCTCTTGACTAGTCCCCGCCCGGAGATCCGAATGGGGGACTATTTTACCTCCGGAATATTTTACCCAAGAGGACGCCATCATCATTTATCCATACAGTAAAGCTGCATGCCCTCGGGAAAAATTACGGCCGTAGTTTCCCCTTGCTTTCAGCCGTTTGCAATACCAGCACAGCAAGGCCGTTTTGGTTAATGTTGTAAGGCCAGGTCAGTCAATCATCCAGACTGTTGCCCCAACAACTACTGAAAAGACTGAAAGACTGCTGCCCCTCTTCAGGAACCACACATTTGTCTGGCCTCTCAGCAGATACCCCTCCGTTGTGGTTGCACCTACGGTACGGCCATCTGTATCACTGAGGCAGTCCACGGTTCATTTATTGGCAGAAAATGCATTCAAATGAGGCAACCTGAGTCAGGGCCAGGGAGGCGAGGGTGAGTCAGAGCGTAGTGGTAGGCGATGCATAGTTCGCATCAAACATGGGTGAAGATAATGAATAGTGGTGTCTGCCATTCAGACAAGTCCGAATGGCATGGCAGCTACAGAGACAAAGTCCATGGCACTGCAGCACCGGGAGAGGCAGGTGGTGTTCACAGCTACAGGGCGCACGGCAGAGAGAGCTTCTCGCCGACGGGCGGCAGGGTACATTCAGCACGGCCACGTGGCTTCCTCTGCCCTGATTGGTCAGAAGCCAAGAAACCCATGGGGGCGGCATGCAAAGTTCTGAAGCGTGACCTGGTTAGCGTCACCTCGTCAGCACACAAGGGAGGCGCGTGATCGAGATTGCCCAGCCCGGTGCTGACTTGATGTTGCCAGACCGTGGGACGAGAATTACAGGCAGCCGAAGCTGCCGACTATTGCTTGACCGTAACGAGAGAATAAAATTAACCTTTCGAAATAAATTAACAATAGAATCCCCTACTATCTTGCTCAACCTTACATATCGATTAATAACAGTGGTATCAGTGCAGAAGTAGAGGTATGCTCATTAACTTAGAAATGAAACTAATGACAAAATTTGAATTAGTATAATAAACTGAGTTCTAAAATGACTGGATAAATGAAATAAAATTGTTACAAAATTTATTTAAGCCTGTAAATGTCTTCTTTTCCAATGTGAGGACGGAATTAAACAAGTTATTACATATTTCACTATACATCATCAGATTCTGAGAGTAACATTTCCTTTAACACGTTTTCATGTATATATTTCTCTCTCATTTTAAACCTTTCCCTGGATCAACTTCTTGATTTCTTTTTCTGCTTCAAATACAATGTCAGAGTCAATGTAAGAAATGAGAAATGCTTTACTTGCATTTTTAACCATTCCCACTAGTGTCAAAATCCAGCATACCCAAAAAGCGTCTGCTTCAAAAGTTAGGCAAGAACTGATGTGCGTTCTTGGTTTATGTATCGACTTCTTCGCCAAATCTGAAGCTATATAAGAGCGAACAAGTTTGCTGTTCCACAAGTGATTTAACAATGAATTGTTGTTCATTCGAGAAAAACTGTTGTAGCAGTATATCAAGTCAATTGAAATCACGTAACCTCAACTTGCATGGCTGTCCTCATCTTGTTTTCCGCAGGAATTGCGATCTTCCCACGATGATTTTCAACTGTTTTTACGTGTGAAGTGCACATACGTAACACAGTAGCTTGTATACACAGATGCTAGAGTGCCTTTTTAAATGTTGCTTCACCCTCACATTCAAAAAGAAGATGCAAATGTGGTACATAAAAAATTATTCTCTTCTACTTCGTTCTCTAATGAAGCTTCATTAAAATAACATAATGTGGGAACTTGTATCTAAACCATCTGTGGAAGAACGAATAGAACTTCCATCTTTAAAGTCATCTATGGAAGAAGTGGAGAACTTCGATGTTTTTTCAATGTGCTCCCACTTCTACGTTATCTGTGGTGTGTTGATTTTCTTCTTAATCTCTTACTGAATAAGACATGACTGGGAAAGATGTGACATCACTACTGTTTTTGCTGGTTGGTTGATTTGGGGGAGGGGACCAGACAGTGAGGTCAGCTGTCCCACCAGATTAAGGAAGCATGGGTAAGGAACTCGGCTGTGTCCTTTCGAAGGAACCATCCTGGCATTTGCGTGGAGCGGTTTAGGGAAATTGAAAAGCTAAATCAGGATGGCTAGACGCGAGTTTGAACCATCGTCCTCCCAAATGCAAGTCCAGTGTACTAACCACTGAGCCACCTCCCCAGTCCTGCCGTTTGCCATTGCTGTTTTGTTCTTATACTTGATCGTAGTTTCCATAATAGTGGAAACTCACGATGCAATGAGATAAATTGCAATAACATTATTTTTCACTACACATATCAGGCGAAACTTCGACACAAACAACGTCCGCCATGTTGTCAAATGTTGTGTCAGTCAGAATTTCCAGAAAACACATCAAGCACAGTCTATGTTTGAAAAACACATCAAACAGCACTTTACACAGTCAAATATCTCACAAACATAGTAAAATCTGTGAAAATGTTTGCTCATTTGTGGGGGCATTAAGATACAACACACTAGTGTCTGATAGCCAAGGTCATCAATGTGCTTCAGTTTTAAATGAGATCATGTAATCACATTTCAGTAAAACATAAGTGGTGAAACAAAATGCTTCCTATGAGAATGTAATCAAAGATGCTGCAGGGCTTACAAAAGACTTTACTTTGGATAATGTAGTTGTTATTCTTGCAGGATCAAATGACTTTTCAAAAATGAAAACAAACTCAAGGCTTCTGTAAAAAAACTGTTTGCAATATGTAGTAAAACCAAAATTGTGGTATCTACCATTCTCTATTTGTATGCAAGACAACAAATTAACCAGGCAATTTATACACTGAACAGTACAGTAGTAGATTTAGGTGGTGTATATACTCCCATGTGAGTGTCATGTATGTGAATGCTCAATTGCACAGAATTCACCACATAGTGCATGGCTTTCATTTAAAAAGAAGAAATGAACTATATATAAATACAAATACATTAGTCATAGCTTGGAAGCAGGGAAATAAAACTGTAAAAAACTTCAGCAACAGAAACAAGTGAAGACAGGAGAGTAGAGTCAAAACAGTTCCAGCTACTCAATATGTGCAGTAATCGGCAAGGAAGAATTTATGACGAGCAAATGAACAACAAACATCTATATCAGTATTGTTATCATATCAAAAAATATTACAAGAAGCAGTAACGGCAGCTTCATCATCATCATCATCAACAACAACAACAACAACAACAGCAACAACAGTGGCATCAACAACAACACAATTGGCAGCAGCAGCATCAGCCTTGTCACCAACAGAAACAGGACCAGCAAAAGGACTGCTTTATCAGCACCAATGTCAATGAAACCGTTAATCAAATCCAAGTCACTTAGAACTAAGGATGCTTCACTGATGTCAGCATGAACTGTACATCACTATAGTGGTATAGCAAAAGAGGCAGGTGCAGCAGCAACACTTAATGAGCAAACATGTCTTCAGTTGCGGAAGATGCCGGTATAAGAAAGGATCTTCCATTGTTTACAAAAAAGAGAGGAACTGGGACACAACACAATGTGTGAGCAATATTTACCATGGCTTCAATTATTCTCAGTTAATTAATTGACCTGGTGATTTTTGTGTTGACAAATCAGACCACAGATCTCTCCTAGGAAAATTAAATTAGGCAAAAAGTACAGTAATTATAATGATAAACATATAAATTAAGTACGTATCATCAAGATAAGGGCTCTAAACAACAAGTTAGATGTCCACCACGATAAATGATGATAACATTATTAACACTAGAAGGACTGTACCAATCTGACCAGTGAGGTTGTTTAACATTTAATAAACAGTGTACATTTTAATTTATGGACCTTATTTTTCACGACTTTTTATGTACCTTGGAAGGACCGCAGCTAGTCATTCTGGCCAGTGAGATATTTTTTACGTTTCGTGTCTGTAAAGGCGAAACAATTGATTTTTCAACCGCTTAGCTTACTTAATTTCATTGTTGTGATCTCGTTCCCTCTCTCTCTCTTTACTCTTTCCTTTATTTAGTGGAAGAGTGGACATACTTTAGTTGCTATTCTCTGTCAGTACTCTATTGTGCTCTGCAGAAGTTTAACGCTTCTCCACATTATAATGGCGCGCCAATGTTTTCGTTCAGGTGAAGAATTACTGATTTACGTGAACAGATATTTTTGAATGTGATGAGTTGGACGAGAAAGAAGACAAGGATTTTCAGCCCTGTGAAACAACAAGGCGAATCATCAGAGTCGGAAGATGAATATTCGGAACCTTTATAACAACATACGAGTAACCCAGTGTTTACATGTTTCATTCCAGAGGCACCACAAATTCCTACTTGCACCTGAGGAGAGAAGAAGAAGAAGGAAAAAAATCATATCCAACTGAGCACCCAGAAGTTGGAAGACCAGAAACTGCGCCTGACGGAACAGTGTGGATTCGAAACGCACCTGGAAGATTAGTGTGTCACAACATACTTGTAGAAACTCCTGGGCCATCGTGTGATACTAAGAAACTTATAGTTGCAGGCAGTTACTTGAGTGGATGGAGATTGTTGATAGACAATAATAATCTAAGAACATAAAAGACTACAGAAATTAGAGCCCGCGAACTTCACCAGGATGACACATAGGTACTTGATACTGCCCAATTAGAAGCTGCCATAGCTATAATGTATGCACGTGGAGTGCATAGAGGAAAGAATTTGCCCTGAGACTTCTGTGGCCTCAAGTGCGGGGGCTGGGATTTTTTTCTCACACTATGGTAAGAAATAACTTCGTAGAAGTCATGCGATTTTTAAGATTGTATGACAAGCACACTCGTGCTGGCTTCGCAGCAACTACTCCATTGTGGAATTCATATGTAGCTAATTGTATCCAGAAATATAATCCAGATGCATTTATAACTGTAGATGAGCAGTTCTATCCATGCACAGATAGGTGCTGCCTTATACAATACATGAGTAATAAACCAGACAAATTTGGTTTAAAGTTCTGGCTTGCAGCAATGCCAGTAGTAAATATTGGTGAATGGATTTCCTTACTTGGGTAAACAAAGTGAAAGATCCACTAACATATCTGTTGCAGAGCATGGTGTTCCATATCTCAAAAAAGGGTTAAAATGGCTCTGAGCACCATGGGACTTAACTTCTAAGGTCATCAGTCTCCTAGAACTTACAACTACTTAAACCTAACTAACCTCAGGACATCACACACACATTCATGCCCGGGGCAGGGTTCGAACCTGCGACCATAGCCGTCGCGAGGTTCCAGACTGTAGCACCTAGTACCGCACGGTCACTCCGGCCGGCTCCATATCTCGCGCAACCTTACACATCGAAAGGAACATATGTAATGTGTGACAATTTTTTCTCGGCCAAACATCTTGTAGAGCAGCTGAAGTGGGAGAACACAATCACAGTAGGTATACCGAAGATCATTCGAAGAGAAGATCCTCTATCATCGAAATCTATTTTATACAAATCTGGTGATATAACAATTACCTCCTATCGTGGGAAGATGAAGAGAAATTTTCTTCTATTGAGCACAACGTACCAGTCAGTTGCAGTGGACAAACAAATACAAAAGAAACTCCCTGAAACTGTGAGTTTCTACAATTCCACTAAATTTGGAGTTGATATTCTGGATGAGATGTCTTGTCTGTACACTGTCAAGTTTGGCTGCCGCAGATGCCCTATATGCATGTTTTTCAACGTTCTAGGCCTTGCTGTAGTTAACGCCATCTACATCTGCATCATTACTGTGATTACTCTGCTATTCACAATAAAGTGCCTGGCAGAGGGTTCAATGAACCACCTTCAAGTCGTCTCTCTACTCTTCCACTCTCGAACGGCACACGGGAAAAACGAGTACTTAAATTTTTCTGTGCGAGCCCTGATTTCTCTTACTTTATCGTGATGATCATTTCTCCTTATGTAGGTGGGTGCCAACAGAATGTTTTCGCAATCGTAGGAGAAAACTGGTAATTGAAATTTCATGAGAAGATCCCGTCGCAACGAAAACGCCTTTGTTTTAATGATTGCCACTCCAATTCACGTATCATGTCTGTGACACTATCTCCCCTATTTCGCGATATTACAAAACGAGCTGCCTTCTTTGTACTTTTTCGATGTCATCCATCAACCCCACCTGATGCGGATCTCACACTGCACAGCAATACTCCAGAATAGGGCGGTGAAGCGTGGTGTAAGCAGTTTCTTTAGTAGACCTGTTGCACCTTCTAAGTGTTCTGCCAATGAATCGCAGTCTTTGGTTTGCTCTACCCACAATATTATCTATGTGATCGTTCCAATTTATGTTATTTGTAATTGAAAACCCTAAGTATATAGTTGAATTTACGGCCTTCAGATTTGTGTGACTCATCGCGTAATCGAAATTTAGCTGATTTCTTTTAGTACTCGTGTGAATAACTTCAGACTTTTCTTTATTCAGGGTCAATTGCCACTTTTCGCACCATACAGATATCTTACCTAAATCATTGTGCAAGTCGTTTTGATCGTCTGATGACTTTACAAGACGGTAAATGACAGCATCATCTGCAAACAATTTAAGACGCTACTCAGATTGTCTCCTACGCCGTTAATATAGATCAGGAACAATAGAGGTACTATAACACTTCCTTTGGGAGCGCCTGATATTACTTCTGTTTTATTCGATGACTTTCCGTCTATTACTACGAACTGTGACCTTTATAACAGGAAATCACGAATCCAGTCGCACAACTGAGGCGATACTCCATAGGCACGCAGTTTGGTTAGAGGACGTTTGTGAGGAACGGTGTCAAAAGCCTTCTGGAAATCTAAAAATATGGAATCAATTTGTCATCCCCTGTCGATGGTACTTATTACTTCATGGGTATAAAGAGCTAGTTGTGTTTCACAAGAACGATATTTTCTGAAACCATGCTGACTATGTGTCAATAAGTTGTTTCCTTCGAGGTACTTCATAATGTTAGAATACAGTATATGTTCCAAACCCTACTGCAAATCGACGTTAGTAATATAGGCCTGCAATTCAGAGGATTACTCCTACTTCCCTTTTTGGGTATTAGTGTGACTTAATCAATTTCTCAGTCTTTAGGTACGGATCTTTCTGTGAGCGAGTGGTTGTGTATAATTGCTAAGTATGGAGCTATTTTATCAGCATACTCTGAGAGGAACTTGACTGGTATACAATCTGGGCCGGATGCCTTGCCTTTATTAAGCTGCTTCGTTACTCCGAGGATATCTACTTCTATGTTTCTCATCTTGGCAGTTGTTCTCCATTGGAATTCAGGAATATTTACTTCGTCTTCTTTGGTGAAGGTGTTTCGGAAAACTGTGTTTAATAACTCTGCTTTAGTGACACTGTCATCAGTGACTTCACCGTTGTTATCGCGCAGTGAAGGTATTGATTGCGTCTTGCCACTGGTGTGCTTTATGTATGACCCGAATCTCTTTGGGTTTTCTCCCAGATTTCGAGATAGAATTTCGTTGTGGAAAATATTAAAAAGCATCTCTCATTGAAGTACGCACCATATTTCGAACTTCTGTAAAACTTTGTCAATCTTGGGCGTTTTGCGTTAAAATTTGGCACGCTTTTATCGTTGCTTCTGCAACAACGATCTGACCCGTTTTGTGCACTATGGGGGATCAGTACCATCACTTATTAATTTATGTGGTATATATCTCTCAATTGCTGTAGATACGATCTCTCTGAAAACATTCCACAACTTTTCTACACTTACATGATCAGATTGTAAGGAGTGAAGACTGTCTCTTAAAAAGGTGTTAAGAGCATTTTTATCAGCTTTTTTAAATAGATATACTTTGTGTTTCTTTTTGATGGTTGTAGGTGTTACGGTATTCAGCCTAGCAGCAACTGCCTTGTGGTCGCTAGTACCTGTATTCGTCACAATACTCACTATTTGGCCAGGATTATTTGTTGCTAAAAGGTCAAGAATGCTTTCGCAACTATTTACGCTTCGATTGGGCTCATTAACTAACTCTGAGAAAGCAATCAGTACAATTTCGGATGACGTTTTTTGCCTGCCGCGGGCTTTAAATGTATATTTTTCCAGGGTAAATTAAAGTCATCACCGACTGTAATTGTGTGAGTGGGGTACTTATTTGAAATGAGACTCAAGATTCTTTGAGCTGTTCAGCAACTGTTATCTTCTGAGTCGGGGGGGGGGGGGGGGGAGGGGGAGGGGTCGGTAAAACGATCTCGTTAATAGTTTAGTCCGATTGTCAGGTATAACCTCTACCAATACTATTTCAAACGAACTATCTACTTCAATTTCGCTACAAGGCAAACTACCTCTGACACCAATAAATACTCCACCACCAACTGTATTTAATCTATCCTTTCTGAACGCTGTTAGATCGTTTGAAAAAATTTCGGCTGAACTTATTTCAGGCTTTAACCAGTTCTCTGTACCTACAACTATTTGAGCTTCAGTGCTTTCTATTGTGGCTTGGAGATCTGGTTCTTTCCCAACAGAGCTACGACGATTTACAAATACAATACCAATCGTTTCTGCAACTACCTTACTGTGTTTTACCTGCCCTCTTTTAGACGAATGCTGTGGTTTCCTGAGACCCTCTAACGTAAAAAACCGCCCAGTCCCTTCCACACGGCCCCTGTTACCCGTGTAGCCACCTCCTGTGTGTAGTGGACTCCTGACCTATTAAGTGGAACCCGAAAACCCACCACCCAGATCCTTTACAGAGAGACAACAGCAGAAGAAGTTAGCTGGCAAATATTTCTTTTCAAATTGGCAGAACTCTACTCTGTGTAGGTACAGTCAAGGAAAGGACCTCTTCATAGGTTCACTGCAACCACTGAAATACATAAGGTACCAGTACAGTAGACCTGCCAGATAGGAGGATACAAAAGTTCCAACAAAAGCAAAAATCCGTATGTGCAGTGCAAGAAATTCATATGTGATACATGTGCTGGAAGTGTTCAGTACAATTGCGCAAAGTGTTTTGATAAAGATGGTCACTTTGATTGAAAAGATGTCATATAGAGGAAAAAGACTTTATTTCCTCGTTATTGCTACAGCATTGTTCTTTATTTTTCGTACTAAATATACGCTTATGACCTGTCGGGACTTTGAGTATTAGTCATACAGATCAAAAATGTTATTGTGTAATTATATGTTTATTTGCTTTGTAAGTTAAGTTTGAATTGATTTTGTATTTACAATATCTTATTTGCTCCGACTTTTTTTATTTGATTAAATATATTTTCTACAGAAATGTTTAATCATACTGCATTTGTACAATCAGCAAAATGCGCTACTGACCTGTAAAGATACTATAATGAAGTAACTTAGGAAGTAAAACTGAAAACAAAAGAGAAAAACTTCACCAGTCAAAATGACAGTTAGTGGCCCTTTTAGGTAGTTCGGTAATGCTGGTCCTCCTGGTGTTAACAATACTTGTGTATTATGTTTCAGTGAACGTCATATGAGAGATGAGTTGAAATTATGTAATTGAGTGGTTACTGTATAGCTACACATTACTCTAGAACTATCTGTGGGAAAGTTGGTACTCTAATTTATCGTAGAAAATGACACATATCGTCCAGAGCATTAATATAAAGAGCCACTGTATGGAGTAACATATTGAATTATGTAGACTAGAGATTAGTATAAAGGGCTTGTCAGTTGTTGGTCCTACAGGGATCATGAATATATTCCTGAGGCAGTAAGATACTCTTTTATCCTAACTGTCCTCAAATTCCACGAATTCAATAATAGCAGAAATTTTAAAGTCTGTTTTCTAACTTAGTGCAGTATTAAAGTAGATTCAGAAAGTACAGCTAAGTCTTTTAATCTGGTGGCAGTAGCAGATTTTTCCACAGGAGGGACTGGTAACTGTTAAATTATGACTGACAATATACACTGGTGTCCAAAATTAAAGCACCGAGCAAGGTGGCGCAGTGGTTAGCACACTGGACTCGCATTCAGGAGGACGACGGTCCAATCCCGTCTCCGGCCATCCTGATTTAGGTTTTCCGTGATTTCCCTAAATCGCTTCTGGCAAATGCCGGGATGGTTCCTTTGAAAGGGCACGGCCGATTTCCTTCCCCATCCTTCCCTCACCCGAGCTTGCGCTCCGTCTCTAATGACCTCGTTGTCGACGGGACGTTAAACACTAATCTCCTCCTCCTCCTCCAAAATTAAAACAACAAAAAGAAATTTTGCAAGGTTGGGTTTATTTTGCCTCATAACAACATAAACAGGTGACAGTAAATTAGGCAATGTAAAGAATACAGAACGTAAACAACAGCAAAGTGCATAACAGTAGACATAAAAATGTTCATGGTTTTTTTCCAACTTAACAGATTTGCACACACATTCAGACAACTTATTACTGTGCTCAACATGGGGTGTAATCAACTCTGGCAGCAATACAGGCCTGACAACGATGGGATGTGCTGTGAATGATGTCAACAATCTTATGTTGAGGTAATAACACCCATTCTTCCCACGGAGCTGCTCGCAGTCTTGGGGAGTGTTTGGTGGATACAGACGTGATGCAACTCGTCTCCATAGTGATCCCAGACATGCTCTATGGGATTCAAATTCGAAGAGTGAGAAGGTCACATCATACATGCAGTATCTTCTATTTCCAAGGAAACATCAACCATCCATGCGTTATTTTCCTTCAGTACGAAGTCTGAGCCCATAGAACCTCTCAACAACCACACAAGATTTCTCAATATATCGTCATGATACCTGACAGCAGTTAAACCTTGGCGATACACCCTTACAATTTCATAAAGAGCTGTTCAAATGGTCAACACAGTCTCTGCCCACACTGTTGTTGATCCCCCTCAATATTAGTCTCTTTCCACAATGTTTGTGCCCCAAAATCATGTTCCACATTCCCTCCAGATGCAAATCCGTCGCGACTCTTTCTCCAGGCACATACTGGAGTCATCTGTGAGAAGAACATTGGCCCACTGTTCGATAGTCCAGGTGGCATGTTGACCACTCCACTCTAGACACGTCAGAAGTACACATATAGCAAGTCTCAAACAATAAAGGCCACTGTGCTGAAGCCTTCTGTACAATGTTTGCCTCAATACAACACGTCTAGTGGATGCTGCAAGGTCGGACTCCAGTTGCTGTGTTGTACTAAGGCGGTTAAATTTGTTCTTACAGCCAAATAACGACGGTCTTCCCTTTTTGATGTCACACATGGTCGGCCCTTCCTTGGTCTTTGGGATACAGTTAAGGTCTCTGTCAACTGTCGCCATATCCAAGAAACAACAGAATTATTCAGTTTACACCATTGGGCCACATCTGTTTGCGACTGTCTTGGTTCCGTTATGCCTATGGCTCTCCACTGCAGAGAGTCTGGTAGGCGTCTTCTCTGTGTCATACTGCACCATCCGTGACTGCATGCACTGTGATTGTGGATGTGGGACTATACAACAAATATTACCCCATTTAATGTGTGCCCTGACGTCATTGCTGGCGTGGTTGTCTGTTGACCATAATGCCACCTTTGGTGCGGAATACGATCATACAGACGTCTGTTGATAGTTTGTGGTACTTAGGCAAATAATGGGGAAATAGCGGTTTGTTGCTTTAATTTTGGACACCAGTGTATTTATAGATAAGAGTCTGCAATGGATTTGTGCATTGTTCGTGATAGACTAAAACTAGCTGTCATGATATCACTCTTTAAAAAAGTGATAAAAGTAATGTCATGAACTATTGCTCAATCTCTCTTCTAACACTCTTTTCAAAAATTCTTGAAAACTCATGTACAGAATGATTGTCGATCATCTAGCTTCCACAATATCCTCAATAAAAGTTTGGGCTTTGTGCTGGTCTCTCTGCTGAACAATCAATATCCTGTTTTGATAATCGAGTTTTGAAAGCTGTTAACAATAGCATGTCATCAGCAGATATTTATTACGATCTCTCAAAAGCCTTCAGTTACGTAAACCACCAAATTCTTTTGAAAAAGCAGTATTAAGGTTTGGCAGGTATTGTCGGTTTGGGGCTTCACTTGCATCTAAAAGAGAAAAAGCAAATTATGGTGCTGAATGGCTTAATCTCACTGGAGCATCTTAAGTTGTGGTGTGCCACAAGGCTCAATTTTAGCTTCTATATCTTATTTTAATTAATTACCTCCCACTTTGCACCATTACGAAGAGTAGATTTACCCTTTCCATAGATGATACCACAATTTCCACTGATGAACTGACAGAAAACAGTGTTGAACAAAATGCAAACAAAGTTTTCACTGAAATTTTAAATTGATTTTCTTCAAAGTGATGTCTCCTTCAACGATGTAATACCCATTATATAAGGTACCAGACATCACAAAGAAATTTTGAAGAAACTGACATAAAGTATAGTGATCAATCGATGCAGATAGTTGAGGATACAAAACTCCTGGGTGCTTATATAGACAGCAAATATAACTGGTCAACCAACGTTCTTCATTTTGAAAAGTTCTCTGGTTTTCAGCTAGGTGGTGTTGGTGTTGTCTAAACCTGAGAACTATTCAAGATTTTCCCATGCTGGACAAAACCTAAAATCACAATTGTTCTACATCTTTTTAAAAGTCTGCAGCTCGTGATCTAGTAGCTAGTGTTGCTGCCTCTGAATCAGGGTCCCCAGTTCGATTCCCAGCCAGGTTGAGGAGTTTCCCAGCCCAGAGAATGGGTGTTTGTGTTGTCCTCGTCATTTCATCATCATCATCATCATCATCATTCGTGACAGTGACTAGATTGGACTGTGTATCTGTGAAATTATTGTGGAATTCAGTATATCATTTACTTTTTTGGCGACATCAGCTGGCCACAACCTAACAAGCATAGCAGGCAATGCTTTGAACGTTGCAGTAATATCGATACCAAAGTAGATTTAATCCTGCTCTCTATTAAATATGCTTTCCATAGTAAGCAGGTAGAATGGAGGTAGAAATAAGTCACAAAGAAGTATACATATGTTTATGTGATGAACTACACTACACCAAGACGAAATGCAGATGATAAACGGGTATTCAATGGACAAATATATTATACTATAACTGACTGGTGATTACATTTTCACGCAATTTGGGTGCCTAGATCCTGAGAAATCAGCACCCACAACAATTATCTCTGGCCGTAATAACGGCCTTGATACGCCTGGGCATTGAGTCAGACAGAGCTTGGACGGCGTGTACAGGTACAGCTGCCCATGCAGCTTCAACACCATACCACAGTACATCAAGAGTAGTGATTGGCGTATTGTGATGAGCCAGTTGCTCGGCCACCATTGACCAGACGTTTTCAATTGGTGAGAGATCTGGAGAATGTGCTGGCCAGGGCAGCAGGCGAACATTTTCTGTATCCAGAAAGGCCCGTACAGGACCTGCAACATGCAGTCGTGCATTATTCTGCTGAAATGTAAGGTTTCGCTGGGATTGAATGAAGGGTGGAGCCACGGGTCGTAACACATGTGAAATATAACGTCCACTGTTCAAAGTGCCGTTAGAGAGAACAAGGGGTGACCGAGACATGTAACCAGTGGCACCCCATACCATCATGCTGGTGACATGCCAGTATGGCGATGACGAATACACGCTTCCAATGTGCGTTCACCGCGATGTCGCCAAACACAGATGACACCATCATGATGCTGTAAACAGAAGGTGGATTCATCCGAAAAAATGACGTTTTGCCATTCGTACAACCAGGTTCGTCATTGAGTACACCATCGCAGGCGCTCCTCTCTGTGATGCAGCGTCAAGGGTAACCACAGCCGTGGTCTCTGAGCTGATAGTCCATGCTGCTGCAAACGTCGTCGAACTGTTCGTGCAGATGGTTGTTGTCTTGCAAACGTCCCCATCTGTTGACTCAGGGATCGAGATGTGGCTGCATGATCCGTTACAGCCATGCTGATAAGATGCCTGTCATCTCGACTGCTAGTGATACGAGGCCGTTGGGATCCAGCAAGGCGTTCCGTATTACCCTCCTGAACCCACCGATTCCATATTCTGCTAACAGTCATTGGATCTCGATCAACGCGAGGAGCAATATCGCGATACCATATACCGCAATCGCGATAGGCTACATTCCGACCTTTATCAAAGTCGCAAACGTGATGGTACGCATTTCTTCTCCTTACACGAGGCATCACAACAACGTTTCACCAGGCAACGGCGGTCAACTGCCGTTTGTGTATGAGAAATCGGTTGAAAACTTTCCTCCTGTCACAAACGTTGTAGGTGTCGCCATCGTTACCAACCTTGTGTGAATGCTCTGAAAATCTAATCATTTGCATATCATAGCATCTTCTTCCTGTCAGTTAAATTTGGCGTCTGTAGAACGTCATCTTCGTGGTGTGACAATTTTAATGGCCAGTAGTGTAAATACGACTGTGGAAGAAATGTGAGTTGTATACAAATCGAAAAGATTCTAAATATGCATGAAATAGAAATATTATCATTAAGATATCCTTGATTATTATAAAAAATTTAAATATCCATCTTCACTAACTTTTGACAAAGCCCGAATTACAGTAATAATGGGGGACGAAGTACATAAATAGTAATTTGATGGCAGAAGTGACATCAATAAAATCGGCATAGAAGTAATAACAATAGCAGTAAGAAATGCAAAATGGCAAAGCTGTTGAGTCTTGCGACATTTCTAGTTAGCGAAGAATGAATCAGGTGTATATTTAAATCTTATTAATGGAACATTTTGTAAATATTTGATAGGAAATATACTACATAGGTCTGGTATACGTTGAATATAATTTCTGTCCAAAAAATGATAGTGAGAATGGCTCTGCATCTACATCTATACTCTACAAATCATCGTGAGATGCATGGCAGAGGGTATGACCCCACTGTACCAGCTATTATTCGTACTGTTCCATTCATGTGTGAAGCATGGGAAAAATGATTGTTTGAATGCCCCTGTGTATGCAGTAATTATTCTTAACTTATCATCCCTATATGAGCAATATGTAGGGAGTTTTAGTACATTCCTAGAGTAATCATTTAAAGCTGATACATGAAACTTTCTTAATAGACTTCCTTGAGATAGTTTATGTCTATCTTCAAGAGTCTTCCAGTTCAGTATCTCTGCGACAATCTCCCAAGGATTAAACAAACATGTGACCATTCATTTTGCTCTTTTGTGTACATGTTCACATACCCTGTTAGTCGTTTCTGGTAAGGTCCCACATACTTGAACAATATTCTAGAACCAGTCATACAAGTGATTTGTAAACAAACTCCTTTGAAGGCTGTTGGCACTTCTCCAGTATTCTACCAATAAACCGAAGTCTGCCACCTGTTTTACCCATGACTGAATCTATGTGAACATTCCATTGCATATCCCTACAGGGTGTCACACCTAGGTATTTCTATGAGTTGGGTGTTTTCAACAGTGACTCATTGATCTAATTGTCATAGGATACTATGTTTTTTTCTATTTGTGAAGAGCAAAGTTTTACATTTTTGAACATTTAAAGCAAGTTACCAGTCTCTGCAGCACTTTGAAATCTTATCAAGACCTGACTGAATATTTATATGGTTTCTTTCTCACAGCATTTCCTTACTGATCTCTGTCTCTTCTGCAAAATGTCTGAAGTTATTTTTGATACTGCCGGCAAGGTCGTTAGTATTCAACTTGAACAGCCAGAGTCTCAACACACGTCCCTGTGAACACCCGAAGTGACTTCTATATCTGATGACTCTCCAGCCAAGATAAAATGTGACGTCCTCCACACCAAACAGATCTCAGTCCATTCCAGTCAAAAATCCCACTTGATACCCCTGTTTGATCAGTTGTCTGACAATAGGTATAGGTGTGGTACTGAGTAAAATGCTTTTTCGAAATCAAGAAATAAGCATAGCCTTGGTTCAAACTTTCAATATGTCATGCAAGTTGCGTTTCACATGATCAATGTTTTCGAAATCCATGCTGGCTGGCATTAAGGAAGTCATTCTGATGAAGACACCTCATTCTGTTTGAGCTCAGAATATGTTATAAGATTCTATAGCAAATCGATGTCAAGGATATTTGAATGTAGTTTTGTGCTTCAATTCTACTATCCTTCTCATAGATGGGTGTGGGGGCACGTTTCTTTGTTCTAGGAATCTGCAATAAATTACAGTTAGAAGGAGGCTAATTCAGACGCAAATTCAGTATAGAAACTGACAGGGATTCCATTGGGCCTGGAGCTTTGTTCAGTTTTAATGACGTCAGCTGTTTCTCAACATCACTGACACTAATACTTATTTCACTTATCTTTTCAGTGATATGAAGATCAAACTGGAGTAATTCTCTTGGGGTTTCTTTTGTAAAGGAACATTTGAAAACACATTAAGAATTTAAGATTTCGCTTTGCTACCCTTGGTTTCAGTTCGTTTCTCATTCACTAGGGACTGGACACTATCTTTGATGCCTTTATATTTAGGCTTTGTGAAAGATCACTTGACAATATTCTGCTACATAGTCATTGGAGACATCATGCATTTCTCTCCTGACAGCCAAATTAGTTTTATTCAGCATCTATCTACGGCCCTATGCTTTGTTTTACTCCTATTATGCAGTAATGTCTGTTTCTGTAGAAGTTTCTTTACAGTGAATGTATACTGTGGAGATTCCCTCCCATTATGAACTGTTCTACTGGGTACATATCTGTCTAGTTCATGGTCAAGTATTTTTTTAAACTTGAATCAGAGTTCTTTTACATGCTCCTGGCATTTGTTGAAAGTTTCAATTTTCTCATTGACATATGACACTACTGATTTATTATCAAGTTTACTGAACATATTTATCTTTCTGCTTATTTTAGTTGTCCTTTGTTAATCATTGTTGCCACAATAATGTCATGGTCACTGACACCAGTTTCGACGTGGACATCCTCAAAGAGGTCAGGTCTATTTGTTAACATTAGATCCAATATATTTCCATCAAGAGTGGGTTTCCTAACTATCTGTTCTAGGTAGTTTACACAGAAGGCATTTAGTAACGCTTCACAGGATGTCATATCACACCCACCACTAACAAAACTGTAATTTTCCCAATTAATTGGTGGATGATGAAAGTTCCACCTATGATTACAATATGACTGGGGAACTTACGTACAAGTGAACTGAGGTTTTCTCTAAAGTTTTCAGTTTCATCAGGAGATGAGTCTGGTATGCAATAGAAGGATCCAATTATCATTTTATGCCGACCCCTGATACTGATTCTTGCCCAATCAGTCTCACATGCAGCTTCAGTTTCTGTTACAGTGGATTTGAGTTTCTTGTCTGCTGCAACAAATGTACAACCTCCGTTTCCCATTAGCCTATTCTTTCGATATACAATTAAATTTTCCTAAAAAATTTCACTACTATCAATTTCAGATTTCAACCACTTTTCTGTACCTAGTATTATCTGAGCTTCACTGCTTTTCATGAGCTCTTCAAACTCTGGTACTTAGTTGTGAATGCTTTGGAAATTTACCATTTACCTGTGGGAGGCATTTGTTTCCATTTCGCATTGATACTTCCGGGTTTCCTAAAGCTATTGTTATCTGGCCTGGATGGAGAGTCGTCTAATCTAAAAAAACCTTGTGTGCACCCCATACACAGTCAGCTACCTCAGTAGTAGCTTCTGATGTGTAAGGCACACCTGACCCATTGGGGGGACCCTGCAGTTCTCAACTTTATGATGCAAGTCCAGCAAGTCGCAGCCTAGCTTGTCTCAGAGCCTTTGAAGTGTCTGGTTCAGTCCTTCTACTCGACTCAGAACCAAGGGGCCACGATCAGTTCTGGGTACAGTGCTACAAATTGTGAGCTTTGTTGAAACTGCATGTGCAAGTTTGCTCTTCTCAACCTTCTCTGCCAGTCGCTGTAATCACTTAAGAATGACTTCAGAGCCCAGACGACAGGTATTATTTGTTCCAATGTGCGCCACAATCTGCAGTTGGTTACACTCTGTTCCCTCAATGGCTTCTGGAATAGCCTCTTCAGCATGTTGAATGAGGCCACCAGGCATACACACGGAATGCACCTGATGTACTTTCCAGCGCCTTGCTGCCATTTCCAAAGGGGTACCATCATTTGCCTTACGTTTGAACCGCTGACAATTAATAGACCAATACCCCTTTGGATTTGCCTACTCCTAACACTGGACAAACCAGTTTTCCCTGAAACAGGTGAAGTGAGTCTCACTGCCTCAGTTTCAGTTTCAGTGAAAGACAGCGCCTTAAACTTGTTGGTTAGGGGGATCGGTACAACACCCTGGTCCCGGTCCACCCTATGCAGGACTCCTTGTCCTACCATTGACACGCCACTCACAGTCAAGTGGACGAGTAATGACATTTTCTGCACTTTCTGTAGAGGAGACAGGTTCCACAGAAGAGGATAGTATTTGAGGTACCTATGATACAGGTATCACAAGCACACAACACTCAGGAGCTCTTCCAACACATCAGTTGACAGCAGCTGCCAGTCGTTTGACAGTAGTCATGGCGATTCCCAGCTGCACACAAACGTGAAACAACTCACCTCGTGTTCGAGAACAACATTCACAGTAGGGCTGCATTTTGGCTGGCACAATGTGATATAAGGCTGTGAAAAAATAACTGAATTAAGCCCGTTGGTTATCTTATAACCTGGTTAACTAAAAAGTTGCTAATTCCCTATAAAAACTGCAGCAAATACAGAAAACGAGATTTCTATCAAGGCAACACAAAACCCTTGGTAAGAACTACTGGCTTCCTAGAACTTTTGAGGTTAATTATAATTGTTAGCAAAATCGAAAATAGAGTTAATTTTAGATAAATGCAGATAATGTATAGGGCCACTTCTAATTAAGGGAAAACTAAATGTAACGCAATATGTTAGAAAATCTGATACAGTAACTAAATCACAAACGTCCATTTGCTACAAACTGCTTGTAGGTTATGCAAAGGACAATAGTAACTTCCAAAAATTCTCAAAAACGCACGTTTATTTGGGTTTATGTACAGTTCAGGGGTGATGTTTTCTTTGGCAGAAATGTTAACCACAACCGCTGATTTGCCACGTAACAAATTACTTATCCAAAACACTCACACCGGCAATTAAGCGTCCAAAATTCCCAAAACAGTCCACTCCTCACGTAACTGCAAAACGAAATTAGAGAACGATTGTTTTGAACGAGGGTAGGGCTACCATTTTCAAAAATTTTAAAAGAACACAATTAAGTTTAAGCCTAGAGTTAACGATATCAGTACGAATGTTCGAAATTTCACAATGTATGACAATACAAACAGGTGCTGATGGAATCAATGAAAGATAACGAAGAAACGATTTGAACAGTGAAATATGCGAATCTAGAACTTTAAATCGGCGCATGATCTTGTACATGTGGTCTCACACAAAGGAAAATTCCTAAGTTGGCTTTTATATG
Organism: Schistocerca piceifrons; assembly: GCF_021461385.2. Classification (NCBI taxonomy): domain Eukaryota; kingdom Metazoa; phylum Arthropoda; class Insecta; order Orthoptera; family Acrididae; genus Schistocerca; species Schistocerca piceifrons. The sequence continues at coordinate 935,442,042 of NC_060139.1, read as the reverse complement.
TAAATTGCTTCCTACGTACAGTTGGAAATATCTTTAATGAGTGCTGCCCACTCAAAATAAAATCAAATTGGTTACATACCAAGAACCAGAACAGAAGTTCCAGCTACTGTTACATACCTTATCCCCATCAATTAAGGATCTTACTAAGAGTGTATTATGAAAAATCACACAGAGACAATCACTCTAAACACGCTTATGGTAAAGTAAAAAAGATATACAGGAAGGAGATTGTTGAAGCTTAAAAAGGCCAATGGTGATTACATTCTTAATTCCAGTAACAAATGCAAAGCAGTGTGGAATGTAATTAAAACAGAAACTAGGACTACCACAGAAAATTAACCATTCCCTTAAGTGCAGAAGAGCTTAATAATTACTTCATAAATGTTGGAAAATTTTCTATGACCAATGAAGTCAAGGCAAGTAATAATCACAGAAATGCAGATAGATTGACCATTTTATGGAAAGATGGACCTAATGCTGGTTTAGAAACTTCCTGGTGTAAAACTGTTGACTGTAAGGAAATAATAGATGTTGTCTCCAAGATGTGCAACTCTAGAACAGAGGATGTCTATGGTCTGTCCAATTTCCTTATAAACTTTATGTTCACAAAAGGAGTATTTCCAGACAGCTTGAAGTTAACCACCATATTGCCTGTGCATAAAACAGAAACACACCTAAAAACTATAGGCCTATTGCAAAAGTCCCAATAATATCAGAAATTATTGAAAATATAGTAAAAAACCAATTGAATGATCTTTTTTAAAGTAATAACCTCTTAAACAAGGCTCAGTGTGGGTTTCAAAATGGGCTGTCTACAATTAAGGCCATTCAAAATGTTGTGTTATCTTCTCTACATGGCTTTGAGGATAGACAACATATGTGTGCCACTCTGTTGGATCTTAGCAAGTCCTTTGACACTGATTCACATAATATTTTGATAAACAAAATAGGACATTATGGAATAAAAGGCAATTAACTGTCATTTTTGAGCTCATATTTATCTAAAAGACAACAAAGGGTGATCATAAATCCAAATAAAAAATCTGATTTTCAGAATGTTATGTATGGGGTCCCACAAGGTTCTGTGCTGGGACCGTTTCTGTTTGTTATATATGTAAATGACTTGCCAAATATGGTGCCATGTAAAGTAGTGATGTATGCAGATGACAGGGGGAACTGTTTAAAGCTAAATGATAATAAAACAGAACACATCCTTTCCTCCCTCAGGAACCTTGACACTGACCTGCACAAACTCAAGGAAAAGTCAGTGAAATTGTTAGGCATCCATTTTGACAGTAAGTTATGTTGCAATACCCAGACAGAAAAAGTTTGTAATAAATTATCAATAGTAATCTACTTGATAAGCAAATTAAAAAGCTGTTTCAATCAAGACCTTCTCCTTATGGCCTATTATGCATTTTTTTCAGACACATTGGAACTATGGGATAATACTCTGGGGGAACTCTGCTGGGGCTAAGAATGTCTTCCTGTGGCAGAAGAAAATAGTAAAGTGCATTTTCGGTCTACAAAACACAACTTCCTGCAAATAATACTTCACCAAATACATAATACTCACTGTTCCCAGCTTGTACACACTGCGAGTTCTTGCCTACGCCAAAGAGAATGCTCTTATATATGAAACTAGGGCTAATGTCCATACTTATGAAACCAGGAACAGAAATTTGATAAATGTCCCCTGGACTAGACTATCCAAGGCCAAAAACAATTTTACACACATTGGCAAGGTGTTCCTGAATAAAATACCACAAAGTATTAAGGAACTGCCCCATAATAAATTTAAAATGGTGGTGGAATCATGGCTAAAAAGAAAGACTTTCTATAATGTTCAGGAATTTTTATGTAATGTTATAAATGATTTAACTGTAATGTGAACTAAATTATGTATATTATAAACTGGGTAATATAAAAGTGTAAATTGAAATTTATGTGAGTTTAATATGTAACATTGTATTCTGTTGCCCACAAAGAAATAACTTATGCTAGTATAAATTAAAATTTATGTAAGTTATATGTAACATTATATTCTGTTGTCCACAAAGAAATAACTTGTACTTGACGATGTCTTATGCAACAGCAATGTTGTCTTCAGACAAGTAGAAGGAATTGATTGATTAAATGCGCCTATTGCACGGATTTTTCACCTAGCTGATTCTGTGAATGCTTCTATACTGGCATGTCGAAGAAGAAAACTGCAGCATGATTTTATTTCGATCAAAATTTGCACCACCAACAAACCATGTATTCTGTCTTATACCTGTTGCAGCTAATTATTGTAATCGTAGAGGACTGCAATCATTAACTTTATATAGAGGTCGTATGACAGGATATTATCATTTTATATGGTAATGGTATGGACTACCTTAGACAAGCATGACAGGTATCATGATTTTAAACACTTATAAATGAAGAAAATGTATATAAAAATAAAATGATCTTGTATGTTTAAACAAAGGTACTTAACAGTGATACAGATATGTGATACGGTGGTTGGGAACCAACAAGAATTCTGATTGACAGCAGATATTTAAAACAAAATTGAGAACCATTAATATCTTGGGAAAAAGAATATATGCGCCAGAGAACAGAAGGAGATTGAGACTTAAATGTGGGAAGCAGCAGGTACCGCAGCATCCCCAGTTGTATATTTTAATCATCTTACACTTTTTAATGTTAGCTTTGTTTAGTGATAGCGTGTAATTACAAAGGTACTGGTGCTCGGTAGGGAGTGGATTATTTGGTACCGGATGAAACTAATTTCATTCATTCATAAACATACTATTTTATTTTTTTACACATTTTGTTTCAGAACTCTGAGGACTAAGTCGTAAATAGTATTAATAATCTTGAAGTATGGTAGGTAGTTACTCATCTAATCTAAGCACTTAGAAATATGCTGTCACGTTAGCGCCACGGCGTATTTCTCATGATCGTTACCGAGTCGTTTGTCATTCGGCTTGTATTCCTCAAAACACTTCTTTGCTTCATCGCAGTTAATCTCTGCCTGTGATGTAGATCTGTGGGCAGTGAATCGCCGGGTGATTGTCGAAAACTTAGTAAAAGATTCATAAATTCAAATTTTTTTATATCTCTAAAACCCAAATATTTCTGTCTGGCAGTTCATCATTAAATCACGAAAATGGCGAGTGTGTCCTATCAGATTGCGAATTTATTGGAGAAGGTAAGTGTATAAACGGCTGAAGTAAATGTTCATCAGGTTTGTGTTTTTACTAGCTTGGCTTGCAACAAAGTAGCGACAGCTTTCCTGATTTTTGGCAGTCGTATTCAGAATAAAGATAAAAATGAATTGCTTTATCATATAGTGGTTTGTGTCTCCAGCAAGCGCAGATTTTTTTTTACATTTTGACAGTTTTTGTTATGTTTAGTTTCACGTTTCAGATATACATCTTGCGAAGTATGTTTCGTGGGATATTACACATTCAGACTTTGGTTTGGAACATACATTGTTTTTATTTTATTAATGGTTGTAGGAAGCAGATATTTGCATAAAATTTCACTTAGTGTTCACTCGATTTGTGCAACATGTACGTTAGTGTTGTATCTCTTCCAAACTTTAGTGTTGGGGAAGTGAATCAAGGTATTTAACATGCAAGTAAGGAAAATAAGAAAGAACTCAACTTTCAGCGTTCTGATTAAAGCAACCCGTTGCAATGAGTTACTCATTTTTATAAGGAATGTTGTTGACTTAAGTTATGTCATTGTTTGATTTATGTTTAACTCTGCACTAAATGTATTTCTCAGATTTAATATACTATGTTTGGATATGTGCCTGAGACATTTTGTATGATTTTGTACAGAAGCTATTTATTTATGTGTAGGCCTACTAACGTTTCGTGCAAGTTGCTGTTAATGAGACCATTTAAAACTCTTCAGATTATAGATGTGTACATTGAGCAATTTCAGTGTGAAACCGGAATAAATTCCACCATAATGGTAGGCTGTTATTCTGATGTTGGTGGAGATTTTTTGTCCACTTGTACAGAGTGACATGTATCTAATTAAGCTCAGTTAACTTACTTCTTTTTATTAGGTTGTGGTATTTGGACAACATGAGTTCATGTGTAAATAAATGTTGAGTTTAATAGTGATATTTACAAGATACCAATTTTTGTTGCCCCATGTTGTCAGTGTTCCTTTTTGTTCGAAATAGCCGTTTGTACTATGAATAGCAGTCCCCAGTAGCCGAGTACATAGCAGAACAGTGAATGGTGCTGTGCATGGTATGCCTGCTCCATCACTGTTTATTTCTAACAGAATTTAATTTTCTTAGACCCTAGCACAATGTTGAGGTTCTGTAACAGGTTACTTACACCTGTACCCTGCTGTATTCTTACAAGGGAACCTCCCCATCGCACCCCCATCAGCTGTAGTTATAAGTCGACACAGTGGATAGGCCTTGAAAAACTGAACACAGATCAATTGAGAAAACAGGAAGAAGTTGTATGGAACCGTGAAAAAAATTAGTAATATATATACAAACTCAGTAGTCCATGCTCGAGATAGGCAACATCAAGAGGGTTGTAAGCTCAGGAGCGCCATGGTCACGTGGTTAGTGTGAGTAGCTGCAGAATGGGAGGTCCTTGGTTCAAGTCTTCTCTCGACTCTAAATTTTACTTTCTTTATTTTCGCAAAGTTATGGTCAGTCTGTTCGTTCATTGACGTCTCTGTTCACTGCAATAAGTTTAGTGTTTGTGTTTTGCGACCGCACCGCAAAACCGTGCGATTAATAGATGAAAGGACGTGCCTCTGCAATGGGAACCGAAAACATTTGATCGCAAGGTCATAGGTCAACCGATTCCTTCGTGGGAAAACCCGTCTGATATATTCTATACGACACTGGTGACGGCATGTGTGTCACATGACAGGAATATGTTGTCGGCTCACCTAACTTGTGCACTTGGCGAATGGGTAAAAAGATTCTTCTACCTTGCCCGATTTAGGTTTTCTTGTGGATGTGATAATCACTGCCAAAAAAGTGATGAAAACATAAGAGTTTGTCACATAAACTGAAAATAAAAAATTAAACTTTTCACTCGAGGGAAGACCTGAACCTAGGACCTCTCGTTTCGTAGCTGCTCTTGCTAACCACGGGACCATGACGCTCCTTGACTCCCAGTATCCTTGATGTTGCCTATCTTCACATGGACTACTCGGTTCATATATTTTGCATATTTTTTTCATAGTTCCACACAACTTCTTCCTGTTTTCTCGATTGATCTGTGTTCAGTTTTTCAAGGCCTACCCACTGTGCCAACTTATAACTAAATCTGAGGGGGGTGCAATGGGGAGGTTCCCTTGTTAGAGCGCAAAAAAGTTTCCTGTATTTTCACAACAAATTTCCGTGGATATTTTTTGTATGTGTACTCTGAGAACTGTGCCATCGAATTTTTTACTGCTGTCGACTTTAGTCTTTCTTGGCTAAATCAGGACGTTAGCATCATCAGCTAATAGACATTTAGTGAGATTAATATGTTTAAAAAGGCCATTGCGTGTAAAGAAAAAGTAAGACATATAGTGCATAGGTGTACGAACATAAACTAAGGTTTCGGAGGCGATATCCTTGGTTATTGTTCCAGTTTTTTGGGCATCAGTATTCAGCCTTATGTGCGTGCGAAGCATGAAAAGATACATCAGTTGGTAGGGTATTTTAAAAGCTTAAAAGAACAGAGCTTTTGTACCTCCAGTGTACAACTCTTGTTACCAAATCATCTGTTTTCCAATAGTTTTGTGACACAACAACCAGTTCAGGTAAAATCTAATGATTTGGCTTTGAAAAGAGCTTGTTCTGTTTATTACATTGTTCATTTAGAATAAAATCACACTGTTGCAATTTTCAACAAAATCTGAAATAAATGAAGTTTATTGCAATTACAAGCTTATATCTATGGTTACACTACATATCAGTCTTTTATGGTAATTGTATTTTTGCATTGAGATTTGGTGACTTTGCTAACTCACAAGCAAATTGTCACAGTCCAGCCAAACCTAGGTCTTGGGACATGTTACAGGTCAGTCTGTCAGAATAACTTTTATTGACTAAACTCACATTCCATCCTAACATAGTCCTCAGGCTACACTACAGGTCAGTCAAATAGCGAACTAATATAATAATCATTAACGAACCTTAAAATTTATAATAACCATATCAGTAAAAAATATTCTGATATCCTTAATCTTGGAAACAAATGTAATCAATTCATATCTTATGCTGGAAGAAATCATTGGCAACTCTCATTGGCTACTGTACACCATCCACCCCAACTGGCTGACCAACGTCAACGCATTGCCAACATCAGCACATGCTGCAAGAGCTGCTTATACCATAAGTACATTCCAGTGACTGCTGCTTACTACTACAAGAAATAAATTTTCAATAATGTTTATTTCCAGATGACGTCAAGTGATAAAGATTTCAGGTTTATGGCTACAAATGACCTTATGACGGAACTTCAGAAAGATAGTATTAAGTTAGATGATGATTCAGAAAGAAAAGTTGTAAAAATGCTGCTTCGTTTACTAGAAGATAAAAATGGAGAAGTTCAAAATTTGGCAGTGAAGTGGTGAGAATATATGCCTTCTTTGTTTCTGTAATTTTTTTTTATAATGTGAAGTAAATATTTATGTTTCTTTTTTATTTTTACTATTAGCTTGGGACCATTAGTAAACAAAGTGAAAGAATATCAAGTGGAGACAATAGTAGATGCCCTGTGTGGGAACATGGTCTCTGATAAAGAACAACTTAGAGATATTTCCAGTATAGGCCTAAAGACAGTTATCAGTGAACTGCCTTTGGCCTCAAGTGCACTAGCCACGAATGTTTGTAAACGTATAACGGGGCGTCTCAGTAGTGCCATAGAAAAGGTGAGTACTTTGGTTCGTGTGCTCTAAATTTTTATTTTAACTATTAAAGTTGCAATTACATATATTTTTATTGCTTGACAGGTGAGCTTATAAGTACATTGTGTAATTTTTAACAGATATAATTTTTTTGCATTGTTTACATTTCCTTGTGGACCATCCTTATGCACTGGGATCCTCTAATCGTCTTAAAAGATAACTTTACATTTGATGAGAGTTTTAGTGTGCTGAATTGAGGACAGGGTGGGAGTTCAGCAGGTGCGAAGAAGTCAACTATTTCCTGAAACTGTTTGCACTGCTTTGGACATGGGTTGCTGAAGTAGTAACTGTTAAATGTCTTGTCAATGACATGGTCATCAAAGACTGGGCATACTGTAATGTGATGAAGTGATCTAGACAAACCACTGAAAACTTAAATCATGATTTTTGGACGGAAATCTCCATTACAACAATGAAACCAATAAAAGTCTAGAGTGAGGCCAGTAACATATTTACATGTTTTGTGCTGCAGTGTTGTCAGCACTTGCCATGAGGTACAGTGGAGATGGAAGTGGCTGTGTCAGCTGCTGTTTCTAAGCAGCCAATGAGGGAGAAAGAGGCAGATAGTGTTGTGTAGCAAGAGACAGAGGAATTTTGTCAAATGCATGTCATATCATAGTTGTTGGCTTTGCCAGCTTACAACCAAATTGTCAACTTCTAACCAAGCCTAGACCTCAGGCCATGCCATAGATCATTGTGTCACCACAAGGTTCAGAGGCAAAATTTCTTATTTTATATATCATTGGTTTTGCCAACTCTCAACCAAATTTTCACCTTGCGGTCTCAATTTTGGCACTAGAAAAACATTGTCTCTTCTCCTCTCTTACTGGTTATGTGAAACGATAATACCACTGGGTACATGAAACTGATGCAATGTCATCCTATGCATGGGAGAGAAATAAGACTGTGAATGCTATGGTCCCCAATCTAGACTTTAGCCATGAAGTCTCCTTGGCTCCTTTCTTGGCGTGGTAACTTGACTGCATTGTGGGGTGGCTCATGTGGAGGTTACAAAAGTTTTTAGATGAACTTCTGAGGAAGAGACAGAAAAGTGACCTGCTGCCTTTAGTGAGAATGAACTTGGTCGTGTAACTAGGTACAGCTAGGATTAAGTTGAAAATTATAAACATTGTTAGCTGACAATGGAAGTGTGCTGTTAACAAAATTAAATTTATTGGTGATGAGAAACAGTGACAGTGCAGGCAGAAAGGATGACGGAATGTGCAAGTAGAAGGTTAAATCTGAGCAAGTGGGTGTTGTGCAAATTATAATCGATGGGAGATGATGCTAAGATGAGTGGATTTAAAGTAATTACTACAAAGAAAAAGTAGTGAGAATGAATTTGACCATTTGGATAAATGTATTACTTGGCATCAACTTGTACAACATAATGAATGATACAAGGAAATAGGCCTAGTAACTTTACTGAGACATTTTGCTTATATGACGCAGAACTTCAAAGTTAACAAAGAAATTCAGACAAGAGGAGGATGTGGGGATGGGAATCGGAGAATGGACTGAATCGTGATCTTTTTTAAGGTACCATCTATAAGTATTAAAGCTCTTCAGCCTGATGGGCTTTTGGTCAAGACGTCAATGAGAGAAATTTACTTATCATCCAGTAAAAGACTACAGTTTGCAAAGCAGTGTAGTAGCACTATGTGTAGAGTCCCAAGCTATAGTGCTGAAAGGCATGGGTTAGGTGCTGCTGTAAAGTTTTTTTTCTTTTTTTTTCTTCTCAGTCTCCATGTTGTGGCTTAGCTTTTTTTTTTATATAACAGCTGATAATTACCTTTATTACACTGGTTACAGAGTGGACGTGGAGAAAAGAAATAGAATTTTCGTGTTTAATGTGCAGCAGGTGCATTCAGATTCATTTATTATGTTAAAATTCATAATTTTGAGAGTGGCAATCATTACAGAAACATTGGTAACATACTTTGTTCTTGCGAGTGAGAGCACGCGCGCGCGCGCGCACACACACACACACACACACACACACACACACACACACACACACACACACTCTCTCTCTCTCTCTCTCTCTCTCTCTCTCTCTTCATGCGCAAAGAAAAGAGGGGGTGGCAAATTAAATGAAGTTTTTACAAACATATTAGCTATAAGAATTAAAATGAGCAGTGGTTTATTTAGATAAGTATGGATTCTGTGAATAAATGCTGGCAAAGTGATAGTGTCTGAGGAATATTATCAATCGAAAGGGCCAGTCTGATTGTACTATGCAGGGTATTTATGCGCAGACTTTCAGCTTGTGGCGATGTTCCACTTGCAAGAATACTGGAGTGTATGGTGCTACTACCTGCCCTTCCTGTTTCTCAAGTGTAAACACAAAATTGCAACCATCCTCGCCAAATATTCAATTTGGTTTGTCAGGTAATAAGGGTGATATTGTTCACTGTGTGCGTGCTTAAGCTCGCTACTTTGTGTGCGCGCGCATGCCTGCTGCTTTGTCTGTATGGATGAGTGCACTTACTTGGTCCAATTTTGTGGCTGACAATGATAACCAATTTTCAGAAGGAAGACGTGTCTGTTCAGCTGGAAGCTTTGGACATATTGGCTGATCTGCTTTCAAGATTTGGTGGCCTGTTGCTCAGTTTTCATACCACAATACTTACTGCATTGATACCACAGTTGTCGTCACCTCGCCAGGCTGTCAGAAAAAGGTATAGTTCCTTCCTTAGCCTACTTCAGTATTTGATGGTTGTTGGGATCCAATCACCTGTGCAGGAGTAATTTTACCCGAGTGTTCAACTCTTGTTATAATACGAAAAAGTTAAAATAAAAAAGTGAATTAGTGCTGTTATAAATATTTTGCTTCCTGATTGAAACTGTGTCATATAGAATTCAATTACTTTAAACATTCACCAACATTTGTCATACCTTAGAACATACACCTAGAATTATAATTAATACACAGTAATTTGCAACAAGGAGATAACAGTTCATCATACATGACATTTACATTTAATGGAAGGGAATAATTAATGAAAATGCATTAGTATTATTAAGTTTATGATCATATATAAAAACAAAGATGAGGTGACTTACCGAACAAAAGCGCTGGCAGGTCGATAGACACACAAACAAACACAAACACACACACAAAATTCAAGCTTTCGCAACAAACTGTTGCCTCATCAGGAAAGAGGGAAGGAGAGGGGAAGACGAAAGGAAAACCCACTTCCTTTCGTCTTCCCCTCTCCTTCCCTCTTTCCTCTTTCCTGATGAGGCAACAGTTTGTTGCGAAAGCTTGAATTTTGTGTGTGTGTTTGTGTTTGTTTGTGTGTCTATCGACCTGCCAGCGCTTTTGTTCGGTAAGTCACCTCATCTTTGTTTTTATATATAATTTTTCCCACGTGGAATGTTTCCTTCCATTATATTGATATCATTAAGTTTATGATCAGTAATATTGGCATGATATCATTATGAAATGAGCTAATTGTATGTGAGATAGATAGGGTTTCGGGTGGCATTACATAAAAAACTTGTGAATATGATATTAACGTGTCACATAATTTGTACTTCAAGCAGCAGTGTAAATAAACTGGTATCTGCAGTATGAATTGTCTGCAAATTGAAGTGAGTTACAGAAAAGTTAAGAACAGATTATGTCAGTGAATAAAGATATGTATTTGCTGTCAGTATTAGTAAGATTATGTGGGTTTTGTCTGTGGTTCTGTCAAGTATCTACTTCTGTAATCAATCTATAGGTTTTAGTGCCATTTTGCAGCATATGATGTGTTTGCTAGTTTACTCAGCCAATTGTAACTTTTGCAGCCTTTTTATCTTATTAATTAGTCAAGATATTTTAGTCTGGGTTGTGCTTTATTCTTTCCTCCTAATGCCCCTTCAAAAATTGTCTTTACCAGTCATACATGACTTACAAGGAGAGTGTGTAAGACGGAGCTCACCAGTTTTGGCTTAAACTGTGTAAGTAGAAGCAGGCAGCTGCCCATTTAAAGTTCCTAGAATATCCCATCTGTGTGGGCCATAGGAAAAGGTAAAACACACTCCAAAGATTTTAGAGTAGAGTGTGATGGATTTTCGAGGAACAATAGTTAACTTTGTGAGTCCCAACAAAATGGAAAAAAAACCACAATTTTAAAAGTTTTCATATAATTGTGTACTGTCATAGTAAGCAATGAACACAATAAGAAATTGGCAAAAAGTAAACATTTGATTGTTGTAAGGAGGTGGTTGCTGCACCCTGGAATATAATTGTAAACTATTTTCAGAAAATTAATCTTTGTTGAAATAAGCAACAGATACAAGAAAAAACGGGGAAAAAGTCAGTTGGTTCAAGGAGGAGGTTTCACTTTGGAAACATTGGAACATCCATATTTCAGTCATCCATCATTTCTTGTGATACAATTGAGAGGAAATCAGAATTTTTTCTAAATAAAATCCTACTTCTCAAAATTTCCAAGAAGTAACAATGCCTAAAACACATTATCCTCCTAAATAACAAGCAAAAATGAGCCTAAAGTTTTATGATATTTGTATCAAAACTCCATTCTGCCTCAGTGATTTCATTTTGATAGTACTTGTAAAAGCAGACGTACAAACTCAAATCTAATCCATAACACTTTCATTGACAACTGCACCCAGTTATGTAAAATAACTTTTTAAATTAATTAATTAACCACAAGCAAATTGAATATATTAATTTTACTTATACAAACTGAACTGTTTAAAAATACAGTGAAACCTGATTTTACACTTTTCAAGGGACCTTAAAAAATGTCGTAAAATGTCAGAAAATGTAAAACGGGGAAAATATTATTTTAAGCATTGAAAGTTACATGTAGTATCCCCCCTTGCATTTTCTTAGATAATGTACAATGTATGTACGTAATAGTCATCAAAATACTTGCCAGGGATTTGTTTATTGTTTACATTTAGCTTTGATGTAACTGGAATTGCTAACTTTCTGGGAAGTAGAAATGCTTAACTTAATTTCATCCATCATAACTGATGTTTTTGGAAAGTCTGCAACTGGCCAGTTACTATTTAAATAATGAAACATTGCACTATATATATATATATATATATATATATATATATATATATATATATATGAGGGAAACATTCCACGTGGGAAAAATTATATATAAAAACAAAGATGAGGTGACTTACCGAACGAAAGCACTGGCAGGTCGATAGACACATAAGCAAACACAAACATACACACAAAATTCTACCTTTCGCAACCAACAGTTGCATCATCAGGAAAGAGGGAAGGAGAGGGAAAGATGAAAGGATGTGGGTTTTAAGGGAGAGGTATACTATTTTATCCTGCCTTTATATACTCAATAATACGTAACCCACTTCCAAACCATAACCAAAAAAATTTTTTTGCCGCTTTCAGCACTACCGCCGCTATAATATCCACCGTTTCTAGTTCACAAACAGTTCCTTTCGCCTTTTAAACAACCATTTCGGCCAGTTCTAATAACTTTCGCTTTATTTCCATTTCCGTTTTTCCCACATCACTTATAATTTTTAGCTGCTTCCCACAGGTTTTAACGTCATTATTTCTTCGTCTGACTATTGTTAGCCTCATTTTCATAATCTGCCACCACAAAACCACTCCTTTTAATATACTACACGCAGTTTTTTTCGAAATTTTCCCGAATTTCTCCGTCCTTTAACGTGTTTTGGCGGCAACACAACCACCTAACCTTTATGCACATTGTTGTCTACCAACCCAAGTCCAACATAGCCCAGCTGTAACCAACACCCTTTCGCCTTTTTTCATTCCAGATCTCCAGTTACTTTCCAGTTCACCTTTATCTCTCCCCATATATTTTTATTTTCATTTTCATTTCACCTCATGTTACACTTAACACCTTCTAATACCATGTCACCCTCACAACACCCCCACAACGACCCCATTAAGTTTTATTTACATTCCCTCCGCAAACATGCCTTCGCCCTAGCAAGATTACGCTCCCATATTCTATTTTCTCAGGCTTGTCTGACATTTGGCATTACCCCCAAAGGCCTCATACTTAAAGTTCCCATCTCTGGCTGCAACCCTTCCTTCCATCAGTCCCTATACCAGTTCCAAACTGAACAATCCATTGCCCTCACCCACCTAATCCTTTACCTACACATCAACTCAGCCAATGAACACACCCGTCAACTCCTATCCTTAATAAAAGTCCTTAATCTTTCCTCTCCCACATCCACACCGGCTGTTCAGAGCATCCTCCTACAGGCCAACCGTAAATTAGAACAGCATGCCACCCTCCACCTCAAAAAACTATCCAATCTCCTGGTTTCCCACCTCCGGAAAGGCAACTCACTCGCCCTTCACAACCTTTCCAGCAAACCGCAACCTCCTCTCATTGCACACAAACCCAGTCTCTCCCATCTACTCAATCTCCCACTTCCAGCTCCACTCCCTCCAAAACCTCAAAATTCCGATCAACACAATCTGGAACCACAACACCCTAATTCAGTAGTTAACCTTTCCTCCAAACCTCTCTCCCAATCCGAAACCTCTGTCCTATCCAAAGGCCTCACCTTCAGCCCCACTCCCAGATTCAACCAAACAGCCCTCGTCAAAGATTTACTGTCCTACACTCGTACTCTCTGCTGGAAATATCACTTTGCCACGAAGAAAAATGATCCTAATCCTACTCCTAATGATCCAACTCCCCAAGACACCATCCAAATTGAACCCTGCCTGGAACAGTTCCGTCCTCCGTCACAGCGGGACCCACCTCCTCTTCCTCAAAATCACCCTCTCCAAACCTTCCAGGAATTTCTGACTTCCAGCCTTGCATTTCAATCCTTCTTAAAAAACCTTAATCCTACACCCAACATCACCACTGCTGAAGCCCAGGCTATCCGTGATCTGAAGGCTGACCGATCCATCGTCATTCCTCCGGCGGACAAGGGTTCCACGACCGTGGTACTTGATCGTCGGGAGTATGTGGCTGAGGGACTGCGTCAGCTTTCAGACAACACCACATACAAAGTTTGCCAAGGTAACCCCATTCCCGATGTCCAGGCGGAGCTTCAAGGAATCCTCAGAACCTTAGGCCCCCTGCAAAACCTTTCACCTGACTCCATCAACCTCCTGACCCTACCGACACCCCGCACCCCTACCTTCTACCTTCTTCCTAAAATCCACAAACCCAATCATCCCGGCCGCCCCATTGTAGCTGGTTACCAAGCCCCCACAGAACGTATCTCTGCCTACGTAGATCAACACCTTCAACCCATTACATGCAGTCTCCCATCCTTCATCAAAGACACCAACCACTTCCTTGAACGCCTGGAATCCTTACCCAATCTGTTACCCCCGGAAACCATCCTTGTAACCATTGATGCCACTTCCTTATACACAAATATTCCGCACGTCCAGAGCCTCGCTGCGATGGAGCATTTCCTTTCACGCCGATCACCTGCCACCCTACCTAAAACCTCTTTCCTCATTACCTTAGCCAGCTTCATCCTGACCCACAACTTCTTCAGTTTTGAAGGCCAGACATACCAACAATTAAAGGGAACAGCCATGGGTACCAGGATGGCCCCCCTCGTATGCCAACCTATTCATGGGTCGCTTAGAGGAAGCCTTCTTGGTTACCCAGGTCTGCCAACCCAAAGTTTGGTACAGATTTATTGATGACATCTTCATGATCTGGACTCACAGTGAAGAAGAACTCCAGAATTTCCTCTCCAACCTCAACTCCTTTGGTTCCATCAGATTCACCTGGTCCTACTCCAAATCCCATGCCACTTTCCTTGACGTTGACCTCCACCTGTCCAATGGCCAACTTCACACGTCCGTCCACATCAAACCCACCAACAAGCAACAGTACCTCCATTATGACAGCTGCCACCCATTCCACATCAAGCGGTCCCTTCCCTACAGCCTAGGTCTTCGTGGCAAACGAATCTGCTCCAGCCCGGAATCCCTGAATCATTACACCAACAACCTGACAACAGCTTTCGCATCCCGCAACTACCCTCCCGACCTGGTACAGAAGCAAATAACCAGAGCCACTTCCTCATCCCCTCAAACCCAGAATCCCCCACAGAAGAACCACAAAAGTGCCCCACTTGTGACAGGATACTTTCCGGGACTGGATCAGACTCTGAATGTGGCTCTCCAGCAGGGATACGACTTTCTTAAATCCTGCCCTGAAATGAGATCCATCCTTCATGAAATCCTCCCCACTCCGCCAAGAGTGCCTTTCCGCCGTCCACCTAACCTTCGTAACCTGTTAGTTCATCCCTATGAAATCCCCAAACCACCTTCCCTACCCTCTGGCTCCTATCCTTGTAACCGCCCCCGGTGCAAAACCTGTCCCATGCACCCTCCCACCACCACCTACTCCAGTCCTGTAACCCAGAAGGTGTACACGATCAAAGGCAGAGCCACGTGTGAAAGCACCCACGTGATTTACCAACTGACCTGCCTACACTGTGATGCATTCTATGTGGAAATGACCAGCAACAAACTGTCCATTCGCATGAATGGACGCAGGCAGACAGTGTTTGTTGGTAATGAGGATCACCCTGTGGCTAAACATGCCTTGGTGCACAGCCAGCACATCTTGGCACAGTGTTACACCGTCCGGGTTATCTGGATATTTCCCACCAACACCAACCTATCCGAACTCCGGAGATGGGAACTTGCCCTTCAGTATATCCTCTCTTCTTGTTATCCGCCAGGCCTCAATCTCCGCTAATTTCAAGTTTCCGCCACTCATACCTCACCTGTCTTTCAACAACTTCTTTGCCTCTACAGTTCCGCCTCGACTGACATCTCTGCCCAAACTCTTTGTCTTTAAATATGTCTGCTTGTGTCTGTATGTGTGGATGGATATGTGTGTGTGTGCGAGTGTATACCTGTCCTTTTTTCCCACGAAGGTAAGCCTTTCCGCTCCCGGGATTGGAATGACTCCTTACCCTCTCCCTTAAAACCCACTTCCTTTCGTCTTTCCCTCTCCTTCCCTCTTTCCTGATGAGGCAACAGTTTGTTGCGAAAGCTTGAATTTTGTGTGTATGTTTGTGTTTGTTTGTGTTTCTATCGACCCGCCAGCGCTTTTGTATGGTAAGTCACATCATCTTTGTTTTTAAATATATTTTTCCTGCGTGGAATATAATAGAGGGAAACATTCCACGTGGGAAAAATATATCTGTAAACACAGAGAGGCAACAGTTTGTTGCAAAAGCTTGAATTTCATGTGTATGTTTGTGTTTGTTTGTGTGTCTATCGACCTGCCAGCACTTTCGTTCGGTAAGTCACATCATCTGTGTTCCCAGAGATAAACATTCCACGCGGGAAAAATATATTTAAAAACAAAGATGATGTGACTTACCATATGAAAGCGCTGGCAGGTCGATAGAAACACAGACAGACACATACATACACACAAAATTCAAGCTTTCGCAACAAACTGTTGCCTCATCAGGAAAGAGGGAAGGAGAGGGAAAGACAAAAGGATGTGGGTTTTAAGGGAGGGGGTAGGAGTCATTCCAATCCTGGGAGCGGAAAGACTTACCTTAGGGGGTAAAAAGGACGGGTATACACTCGCACACACACACATATCCATCCACACATATACAGACACCTTTCCTGATGAGGCATCAGTTTGTTGCGAAAGCTTGAATTTTGTGTGTATGTTTGTGTTTGTTTGTGTGTCTGTCGACCTGCCAGCACTTTCATTTGGTAAGTAAGTCACATCATCTTTGTTTTTATATATATATATATTTGTTTTTATATATATATATATATATATATATATATATATATATTTTTTTTTTTTTTTAGAGGAAAACATTCCACGTGGGAATGGGGTCTCTAGATCGGATAGGTAGCTGTTGGTAGCAGTTTGGGGACCTGATGCTGTAGGGATCTGCAGATGTTAGTTGCCACTTGTGCAACATACCATTAGACGGTGTAGCTGTCTTAGCTTTGTGGCAGTGTTTTTGTTGTGATGATTTTTTCGAAATTGAGTGATAATGTGGTTGCTGACTCATTTTAGGAGGGCTCAAAAACAGTATTCCGCTGTCTGCACTGCGCACTTAACTGTACATGGAGGCAGCGTTTATCCCTCCCCTCAATCCACTCTCCCTCCCCACAGCATACCACACCCACTCTCCTTGCTCCCCCCCCCCCCCTCCTCCTCGTCCTCCTCCCCCCCCCCCCCCCCCCCCACACACACACACACACACACACACACACACACACACACACACACCCTGCCCAACAGATGCCAAGTTACAGTTCACGAATAGTACTGAAATAAATATTTGCATTTAACAGTGAGAATAAATTGTCCAAATATGTCTTGCTAAGCATCACAAATATGTAACTGGTGAAGTGTTTCATTATTTAAACCAGTGCAAAAAAGAGTGAAAATGTCAAATAATACTACTAATGGTCAAGCAATAAAACATACAAAATACCATATTTACTTGATTATAGGATGAGATTTTTTCCGGGATTCGCCAGTTGAAAAATACAAGGTCGTCTTAGCCACAGATTAAACTACTGCTGCTGAGGACAGTGGTTTATGTTGGCTGACAGAGGATCGTAGAGGCCGTCTTACATTTGCAAATGATGCTTTGGCTTTTGAGTTTTCATACAAATTTATTTTGAGGAATTCTGAAGAGTAGGGTGTAGCAGTGTTTTCATTTGGAATAGGCTCAAGATTTTCCCCTACATAAAAGTGCTCAGTACAGTAATGACTGTGATCAAACAAACAAGTGGCAATTGACCTGTGACACTAGTGCAAGGGATTCATGAGAAACTATGAGCTAACCACTACAGCAATCGAATGCTCTGCTTAAATATTGACAATTTTGTGAAACACATGAGGGAAATAGCATTAATTTCTATCAATTCTATCAACTTGGCAAACATTTGTTTTATTTGAACTGGTTAGCAATAAAAGTTCTCATAAATGTATGGATACCGTATGTGTACATTTTTGCTGCTTTTTGAGTAAATGTAAAATTCAAAGGTGAAAATCTTACCATTACTTGATTCTGAGCCTGACTCAATATTTTATTTGGTTATGAGAAACTTAATGATTTCCCAAGTGAATTGCAAATGAGAAATTTAGTTGCTGTTCACATATTAGAATATGGTGGAAAAATGTCACCAACTTTTAATAAGATTTAGAACAGGAAGGAGACATTCAGATGAAACAAGGAAGAAAATTAATCCAGAATTAAATCTCTAACAAAAATGAACCAGATTAAACTGGCTGCAGTTGTTATCGGAAGAATAATTTACTAGCAGAAAGACCTGTTGTGAAGATATTAACAACAGACACCACTAGATCGTGGAAAAGTGAAAGTTCAAGAATTGGACTGAATCATAATTGCAGTATTTATTTTTGTAGTAGTTGCTGTGGTTGCGTATGGCCTGCACCCTAGAAGGTATTGCCATCCTTGATTCATTATTTCTCAAGCACAGCACTATGAAAGGGTTGGGGAAAGGGGGATAAGTGACAACAGCTTGGCTGAGAACAATGAATGCAGGGAGGGGAGTAGTTTGTGCACAGCAAATTTCATTGTGCTGCCAGCCATGGGAATGTATAATGTGTACGTTGGTGTTTTATGAACATCTGTCTTCTTCAAACTGCAGATTGCCTGAATACATTTGTACTCGGAATCGAATTGAGTTTAAAATTAGACAAATACTTGACAAAAGCTGAAATTTCTGCAAGAGATGCTAAAAGTCTAGACTGGGGCCAGTGGCATACTTCTGTATGTCATGCAGCAGTGTTGTTGACACTAGGGCTGGTGATAAAATATTGGTATATTGATATTTCTTCCAAAAAATAGTGAGACTTATCAGCAATATTTTTGGCCAAGATATCTCAGTATCAAAATGCCAATATTGAGTGTCAATATTCTTATTTTGTATTATATTTTTTTCGCAGTTTTTGTTAAATGTTTGAAATGGTTCTTTTGAAATTGTAATTGAACATAATTCTGCTTCTCTTTGACTGTGCGAAGCAAGTATAAGTGGCACGTAGTAGTAGTAGTAGTAGTAGTAGTAAGATTGCACTGTGTGGCAGGAGGGAGGGAGGGGGGGGGGGATAGAATAACAAAATTTCTGATGTGAAGAAATAGCACACATTGCAATGAAAAACAATTTTTAATGCAACTAGTGTGTTACTTTTTCACATCAACATTCTTCAAAAACTGTTGCTAAAAATGATAAAAAAAATCTAAATGACAACATTGGTCTTTGCAGTGGGTGGTGTGAGGGGAAACGCTAATGTACTCGGCGCTTGGTGCTACCAACAGAAATGCAGTGTCTAACTTAATTACACAATTTTTTAGACAACTGCTGCTAGGACGCTGGTGTTGGCAGAAATGAAAAAAAACATGGAAGTCAATATGAAGTGTTAGGGACAAATCAGATCTGCGACAAAACCAAACAGCAGACCCATCAGACACCTTTTATTGTGCCACTTACGTGCAACTACCATTGTTAGCAAAGTGCTTATTGCCAAGTGTGAATGTGCATCATTTTCCTTTTAGTTTCCTGTGTGTGTGTGTGTGGGGGGGGGGGGGGGGGGGGGGGGGGGGGGGGGATAGGCAGGTTGGTAGCTTGTTGACGTACAGAATGTCTAATAATAAATTTAAATAAATCAATACTTAAATATGTTGTTGTTGCTGTTGTGGTCTTCAGTCCTGAGACTGGTTTGATGCAGCTCTCCATGCTACTCTATCCTGTGCAGGCTTTTTCATCTCCCAGTACCTACTGCAACCTACATCCTTCTGAATCTGCTTAGTGTATTCATCTCTTGGTCTCCCCCCTACGATTTTTACCCTCCACGCTGCCCTCCAATACTAAATTGGTGATCCCTTGATGCCTCAGAACATGTCCTACCAACCATTCCCTTCTTCTAGTCAAGTTGTGCCACAAACTTCTCTTCTCCCCAATCCTATTCAATACTTCATGATTAGTTATGTGATCTACCCATCTAATCTTCAGCATTCTTCTGTAGCACCACATTTCGAAAGCTTCTATTCTCTTCTTGTCCAAACTATTTATCGTCCATGTTTCACTTCCATACATGGCTACACTCCATACGAATACTTTCAGAAATGACTTCCTGATACTTAAATCAATACTGGATGTTAACAAATTTCTCTTCTTCAGAAACGCTTTCCTTGCCATTGCCAGCCTACATTTTATATCCTCTCTACTTCTACCATCATCAGTTATTTTGCTCCCCAAATAGCAAAACTCCTTTACTACTTTAAGTGCCTCATTTCCTAATCTAATTCCCTCAGCATCACCCGAGTTAATTAGACTACATTCCATTATCCTTGTTTTGCTTTTGTTGATGTTCATCTTATATCCTCCTTTCAAGACACTGTCCATTCCATTCAACTGCTCTTCCAAGTCGTTTGCTGTCTCTGACAGAATTACAATGTCATCGGCGAACCTCAAAGTTTTTATTTCTTCTCCATGAATTTTAATACCTACTCCGAATTTTTCTTTTGTTTCCTTTACTGCTTGCTCAATATACAGATTGAACAACATCGGGGAGAGGCTACAACCCTGTCTTACTCCCTTCCCAACCACTGCTTCACTTTCATGTCCCTCGACTCTTATAACTGCCATCTGGTTTCTGTACAAATTGTAAATAGCCTTTCGCTCCCTGTATTTTACCCCTGCCACTTTTAGAATTTGAAAGAGAGTATTCCAGTCAACATTGTCAAAAGCTCTCTCTAAGTCTACAAATGCTAGAAACGTAGGTTTGCCTTTCCTTAATCTTTCTTCTAAGATAAGTCGTAAGGTCAGTATTGCCTCACGTGTTCCAGTGTTTCTACGGAATCCAAACTGATCTTCCCCGAGGTTGGCTTCTACTAGTTTTTCCATTCGTCTGTAAAGAATTCGTGTTAGTATTTTGCAGCTGTGACTTATTAAGCTGATAGTTCGGTAATTTTCACATCTGTAAACACCTGCTTTCTTTGGGACTGGAATTATTATATTCTTCTTGAAGTCTGAGGGTATTTCGCCTGTTTCATACATTTTGCTCACCAGATGGTAGACTTTTTTTAGGATTGGCTCTCCCACGGCCGTCAGTAGTTCCAATGGAATATTGTCTACTCCGGGGGCCTTGTTTCGACTCAGGCAATATTTTTATAGACCGGAACATCGATGTTTTTTTGTCGCTATATTGATACTTTTTTATATATTAATTGCCGATAATGACATTTTTTAAATACTGATATATCATATTTTCAATATTTTTAAAAATATCAGCAGTCCTAGTTGACACTCGACTTCAGATATGATGGGAATGATAGGGTGTGTGCCTTCTGCTGGTTTACATAAGCAGTGGGAGAGTGGCATGAAGACGATATCTTTGGAAGCAGGAGATTCTGTAACATTCTCACGTCAGTGTAGAAGCAAAATCCGCAATGTTTTCAGAAAAAAAAGCCATGTTCTTGGTTTGCACAGTAACCACAACCTCAGAAATCGCATCATACTCAGAAGAAGTAGGCAAATATATGTGACAGCAAAGATATAAGTTTCAAAGCCGTCCTGTTAGGATGGTGACAATTATGATTAAAAGCAGTAGCCGAAATAGGCAGTGCAGATAAGAATTAATTCTTTTTATTTATTTTACTTCTCCTTGTGTTATCAAAATGTAAACAGTGAATAAATTGCAGCCCATTCTTCCCTCCAGAGCTGCATTTCCTTCCCTGTGCCTCTCCATGTCCGTCCTTGCTCTTCCCCCTCTGCCTCCTCCTTCCCCTCTCCTGGTGTTCTTACTTCCATTAATATGGCTATCCACCTGATTTCCTGTATTCCTTGTGGTTTTGTTCCCCTTTCTTTTACTCTTTCATCTTTCCTTTTAGGCATTTTTGGTCACTTTGTGGGTTTTGTGCTCCACTTTTTAAATTTTTGCTCTGTAGTGTGAGCCATTTGGGGAAGAACTCCCTCCTTAGCATCTACAGTGTGGATTTCTCCCCCCTCTTCCTTCCCTGCTGTAGCCCCCCCTCCACCTCGCTAGGTCACCAGCACAAGTAACCCGTCCATGTCGTGGAACTGTTATGTACTGATTTGGCTGAGCCCCTTCTAACACAGGTATCACATCATTGAATGCTGCTTCTTATGACTCTGTGGCCTTCCCTTCCCTGGTTACACCCTGGAAGGAGGGCCATGGTTGCCGGCTTGGGATGAAATACTTTCTCTGCTACCTGGTCCGTTCTTGGATGGGCAGGGACACATTCACCGCCACAGAGCTTTTATGTTTTTTGGAAAATATCAAAGACAAGTTTGGTGAAGTGCAGTCTCTGAGTAAGACGCAATCGGTTTCCCTGTTGATCAGAACTAGTTTTGCTGCCCAATCTGCAGATCTCTGTGCTTGTGATCATCATCTTAGTGACATCCTGATGTCTGTTACCTCTCAGCAGTGTCTGAATATGATCCATGGGGTCATTTTTCATAGGGACCTCATCCTTCAAACTAATGAGGAACTCTGGGCCAATCTGGAGCAACGGGAAGTTTATTCTGTTTGGCGTGTGCAGAAAGTTCGTAAGGACAACAGTTAAATACCGGTGCCATCATTCTAGCTTTTGAGGGAGATAGTCTCCCAGAGGTAGTCAAGGTTGTGTGTTACCGTTATGATATGAAGCTATATGTCTCACCACCCATGAGGTGCTTTTGGTGCTTGCATTTTGGGGATGTATGTACCTGATGTACAGTAGACCCTCTTTGTGGTGACTGGACACCTACTTCATGAGGGGAGCCCCTGTGTTCCATCACCCGTGTGTGACTGATTTCTTCCTGTGTTGATGACTTTTACTTTTGCCCCCATTTCGTACTTTCCCCTCCTCCCTCTTCTTTAACCCAATCCTGTTCCCCTGTCCTCTCACACGCCCCTTTGGTGCCCACGCACTCCCCTCTGGGTGCCGCTCCTCCTCCCTGGCCGAAGAAGTGCCCCCTTCTTTGGTGCCTGCCAGTGATGGGGCTTTCTCCCGGGACACCTCTCCCTGGTGCCTCTCAGGCTGGAGACCCTCTACTACAACTCAGCCACATATCACAGTCCGTTTGTCCCAATGTCATCTGCTGTCTGTCAGTTCCGGATCTTGCAGAAGCCTACTCTTCCTCTGCGCCCTGCCCTCCTCGACTGGAGGAGGAGGAGGAGGAGAAGAAGAAGAAACATAAGTCAAAGGACAAGATCACCCTCCTCCTCCTCCAGTGCCCCCGGAGGTGTCATCTCCACCCTTCGCAACCTGAGTGTGACATCTTCTTTACGGATGTCACCCCATTGTTGTTGGTGACGGATGGTGACCTGGCAGAGTGATTGGTTCCAACCTGTTTGCCTCCCATTTGGATACCTGCTCCTTGATTAGTAGACCTGTAATGGATACTACTATCACCTCTGAGAGGTGCAATACCTAATTATCTTTTATGCAGCAGCTTGTCATTCTTCAGAAATCTCATTTCACTTATGCTCACTCACCATCTGTTTTTGGGGTCCGTGCTTTCTGTTGAGCCGGGTCAGCCCTTTGATGGCTTCTGGTGGTGTCTGCAGGTTGGCCCATACAGATATTGTTGGTACGTGGATCTCACTTTGTACCCAATTGGAAGTGGTTGCTGTTCGGTCCACTTGACTCTGCCATCACGGTTTGCAGTCTCTATCTCCCTCCTGAGAGCTCACTTGCATCTGCTGCCCTAACTGCCGTCCTTCAGCAACTCCTCCATCCCTTCATCCTCCTTGAAGATTTTAATACTCATCACGCCTTTTGGGGCAGTGCTTCTTCATCTATTTGGGGGCTCCTCATTGACCAATTTCTTGCCATGACCTGTACCTTCTGAATGATGGTTCCCTACTCATTTTAGTGCTGCATAAGGCACTTTTTCTGCCATTGATCTTTCACTTTCTTCTCCTTTCCTTTTGACCAATTCCTGTTGATTCTCTCATTCCCATCCTGCCTCTCGCTGACCAGGTTGCAGGTTGTTTTGCTAGGCTTTCCACGATGCTGATTGGCCTTTATGTACCTCCCACGTTGTGTTTTCACCTTCTTTGTCAAGTTGTGTTGATGGACTACTGTGATCTGTCCAATAAGATAATCCATGCTGCTGGCATTGCCATTCCCTGCTTGATGGGCCCTGTTCGCTGTCAGCCAGTTCTATGGTGGGGCATGGGCATTGCCACCACTATTTGTGATCGTCATTGCACCTTGCAACATCTTAAAATGGCGCACTTCATCTTGTTGTTGTTGTTGTGGTCTTCAGTCCTGAGACTGGTTTGATGCAGCTCTCCATGCTACTCTATCCTGTGCAAGCTTTTTCATCTCCCAGTACTTACTGCAACCTACATCCTTCTGAATCTGCTTAGTGTATTCATCTCTTGGTCTCCCTCTACGATTTTTACTCTCCACGCTGCCCTCCAATACTAAATTGGTGATTCCTTGATGCCTCAGAACATGTCCTACCAACCGATCCCTTCTTCTGGTCAAGTTGTGCCACAAACTTCTCTTCTCCCCAATCCTATTCAATACTTCCTCATTAGTAATGTGATCTACCCATCTAATCTTCAGCATTCTTCTGTAGCACCACATTTCGAAAGCTTCTAATCTCTTCTTGTCTAAAGTATTTATCGTCCATGTTTCACTTCCATACATGGCTACACTCCATACAAATACTTTCAGAAATGACTTCCTGACACTTAAATCAATACTGGATTTTAACAAATTTCCCTTCTTCAGAAACGCTTTCCTTGCCATTGCCAGCCTACATTTTATATCCTCTCTACATCAACCATCATCAGTTATTTTGCTCCCCAAATAGCAAAACTCCTTTACTACTTTAAGTGCCTCATTTCGTAATCTAATTCCCTCAGCATCACCCGACTTAATTAGGCTACATTCCATTATCCTTGTTCTGCTTTTGTTGATGTTCATCTTATATCCTCCTTTCAAGACACTGTCTATTCCATTCAACTGCTCTTCCAAGTCGTTTGCTGTCTCTGACAGAATTACAATGTCATTGGCGAACCTCAAAGTTTTTATTTCTTCTCCATGAATTTTAATACCTACTCCGAATTTTTCTTTTGTTTCCTTTACTGCTTGCTCAATATACAGATTGAACAACATCGGGGACAGGCTACAACCCTGTCTTACTCCCTTCCCAACCACTGCTTCCCTTTCATGTCCCTCGACTCTTATAACTGCCATCTGGTTTCTGTACAAATTGTAAATAGCCTTTCGCTCCCTGTATTTTACCCCTGCCACCTTTAGAATTTGAAAGAGAGTATTCCAGTCAACATTGTCAAAAGCTTTCTCTAAGTCTACAAATGCTAGAAACGTAGGTTTGCCTTTCCTTAATCTTTCTTCTAAGATAAGTCGTAAGGTCAGTATTGCCTCGCGTGGTCCAGTTTCTACGGAATCCAAACTGATCTTCCCCGAGGTTGGCTTCTACTAGTTTTTCCATTCGTCTGTAAAGAATTCGTGTTAGTATTTAGCAGCTGTGACTTATTAAACTGATAGTTCGGTAATTTTCACATCTGTCAGCACCTGCTTTGTTTGGGATTGGAATTATTATATTCTTCTTGAAGTCTGAGGGTATTTCGCCTGTTTCATACATCTTGCTCACCAGATGGTAGAGTTTTGTCAGGACTGGCTCTCCCAAGGCCGTCAGTAGTTCCAATGGAATGTTGTCTACTCCGGGGGCCTTGTTTCGACTCAGGTCTTTCAGTGCTCTGTCAAACTCTTCACGCAGTATCATATCTCCCATTTCATCTTCATCTTCATCCTCTTCCATTTCCATAATATTGTCCTCAAGTACATCGCCCTTGTATAGACCCTCTATATACTCCTTCCACCTTTCTGCTTTCCCTTCTTTGCTTAGAACTGGGTTTCCATCTGAGCTCTTGATATTCATACAAGTCGTTCTCTTATCTCCAAAGGTCTCTTTAATTTTCCTGTAGGCAGTATCTATCTTACCCCTAGTGAGATAGGCCTCTACATCCTTACATTTGTTCTCTGGCCATCCCTGCTTAGCCATTTTGCACTTCCTGTCGATCTCATTTTTGAGACGTTTGTATTCCTTTTTGCCTGCTTCATTTACTGCATTTTTATATTTTCTCCTTTCATCAATTAAATTCAATATTTCTTCTGTTACCCAATGATTTCTACTAGCCTTCTTCTTTTTACCTACTTGATCCTCTGCTGCCTTCGCTACTTCGTCCCTCAAAGCTACCCATTCTTCTTCTACTGTATTTCTTTCCCCCATTCCTGTCAATTGTTCCCTTATGCTCTCCCTGAAACTCTGTACAACCTCTGGTTCTTTCAGTTTATCCGGTCCCATCTCTTTAAATTCCCACCTTTTTGCAGTTTCTTCAGTTTTAATCTACAGGTCATAACCAATAGATTGTGGTCAGAGTCCACATCTGCCCCTGGAAATGGCCTACAATTTAAAACCTGGTTCCTAAATCTCTGTTTTACCATTATATAATCTATCTGATACCTTTTAGTATCTCCAGGGTTCTTCCATGTATACAACCTTCTTTCATGATTCTTAAACCAAGTGTTAGCTATGATTATGTTGTGCTCTGTGCAAAATTCTACCAGGCGGCTTCCTCTTTCATTTCTTAGCCCCAATCCGTATTCACGTACTATGTTTCCTTCTCTCCCTTTTCCTACACTCGAATTCCAGTCACCCATGACTATTAAATTTTCGTCTCTCTTCACAATCTGAATAATTTCTTTTATTTCATCATACATTTCTTCAATTTCTTCGTCATCTGCAGAGCTAGTTGGCATATAAACTTGTACTACTGTAGTAGGTGTGGGCTTCGTATCTATCTTGGCCACAATAATGCGTTCACTATGCTGTTTGTAGTAGCTTACCCGCATTCCTATTTTCCTATTCATTATTAAACCTACTCCTGCATTACCCTTATTTGATTTTGTGTTTATAACCCTGTAGTCACCTGACCAGAAGTCTTGTTCCTCCTGCCACCGAACTTCACTAATTCCCACTATATCTAACTTCAACCTATCCATTTCCCTTTTTAAATTTTCTAACCTACCTGCCCGATTAAGGGATCTGACATTCCACGCTCCGATCCGTAGAACGCCAGTTTTTTTTCTCCTGATAACGACATCCTCTTGACTAGTCCCCACCCGGAGATCCGAATGGGGGACTATTTTACCTCCGGAATATTTTACCCAAGAGGACGCCATCATCATGTAATCATACAGTAAAGCTGCATGCCCTCGGGAAAAATTATGGCTGTAGTTTCCCCTTGCTTTCAGTCGTTCGCAGTACCAGCACAGCAAGGCCGTTTTGGTTATTGTTACAAGGCCAGATCAGTCAATCATCCAGACTGTTGCCCTTGCAACTACTGAAAAGGCTGCTGCCCCTCTTCAGGAACCACACGTTTGTCTGGCCTCTCAACAGATACCCTTCCGTTGTGGTTGCACCTACGGTACGGCTATCTGTATCGCTGAGGCACGCAAGCCTCCCCACCAACGGCAAGGTCCATGGTTCATGGGGGGGGGGGGGGGACACTTCATCTTAGTCAGTCTTATTACCTTCCAACATTTTTGAACAATAGCTTGTTACTTAATAAAACAGAGCAAATGGGTATGTTGGGAACGCTTTGTCTTCTCTCTAGGTTCTTCTGTTCCTTCATCATTTGTATGGGCTACATTCCACACCCTCGAAGGTTGTCAGTGGCAGTCTTTCATTGCTGACGTTGCTTTTCCAGGTGGCCTTTGTATAGATCCATCAGTTCCTCCAGAACACCTTGCGACCCATTTCGCAATGGAATGAGTCAGCCTCTTATCCAGCTGCCCTCCTCCTCTGGAAATGGCAGGCTGAAGCTTCCCGCCTATGTTTTAGCCCTTTTCGGGCAGAATCCTACATTGAACGTTTCACTGAATGGGAGTTTCTTGGCCCTCTCTTCTTCCTATCGTTCACCTTTTGGTTCCAATTTCATTCATAACCAATTGCTTCAGCACTTCAGTTCTCCACAACGCCTATCTCCTCAAGGTTTGTAACCATATTTTGCTCCAAGGCATTTTCTCTCCTCAATGCAGGGACGGTATTGTGGTTACTGTCCTTAATCCTGGCAAGGGTCAGTTGTCCCTTGATAGTTACTGGCCCATCAGCTGACCGATGTCCCCTACAATTTAGTAGTGTGGATGGTGGCTTGTTGGTTCAGTTGGGTCCTTGAATCTTGGTACCTTGTATCTCCTTACCAGTGGGAAGGGAGTCTCTGATCAGTCATATGCTTTGATTGGAAACGGCAGCTTGGCAGGCCTTTTCTCAGTGCTGCCATCTTGCCGCAGTTGTCGTCTACCTTTGTAAGGCATTTGACACAGCTTGGTACCATCACATCCTCCTTACGCTTCCCCCCTGTGGGTCTGGGGCTTAGAATAGGCCCGAGGTATTCCTGCCTGTCATACGAGGCGACTAAAAGGAGTCTCTCACGTTTCAGCCTTTATGTGATGGTTCCCTGTTGGGTTTGACCTCCATCTTTCTAAATTTTCCTGAAGAGCGAGACAATTGGGGAAGGGCGCCTTACATGGTGCATTGTGTACATCGTGCATTGAGATCTTCAGCCCACTTTCTCGTTATCACATTGCAATCCTGCTTATTCTCCATCTCTTGGGCGAGGACACCTTCTTGGGTGCATTTTCCACCATGCACTATGAAGTGTCGCTTTCTGCGCCGACAATGACCATGGACTTCTTAGCATCTCGCATCCAGTTCAGTAGCCTGTCTGTTGTGGTGGGGCCGCCATGTACCCTGTTGGTTGTAGCCTCCTGACAACACATGGATCGCTCTTCTGGTGCTTGCGCCTCATGTATGCCATGGAGTAGATGCCCATATCCCTGGGGCATCGGGACCCCGGCAATGGCCATCCTGTCAGGTGGCCCTTGCTGAGGCTGGGTGGTACCGGTGGGGTGGCCCCCTGGTCGGAGTGGGTGACATCAGGGTGGATGACACGCCATGAAGTATAGTATGTCATCTCTTGCTGATGGTCTGCCGCCAGCAGTGTCTAAGCGGGCAAAGTCTAACTTCAATGCTAAGATATATGACCACAAATTGTTCCCCTCCCTGGCCACTACATGTGAGGAACGCCAGGCTAAGAATGGCAGTGAAGCTTATTTGTCCCGCTACCTTGTATGTATGAGAGCTGATGGGGAATCTTTCATGTCTATGAAGCCTCAGTTTTTGTGGAGCATTTGGAGGACAAGTTTGGGGAGGTGGACGGCTTGTCCAAAATGTGCTCTGGGTCAGTCTTGATAAAGACGGCATCCTCTGCCCAGTCACAGGCATAACTTGCTTGTGGCAAGTTGGGGGATATTTCTGTTACCATCACGCCCAATGAGAGCTTATATATGGTCCAGGGTATTATATTAGACAGGAACCTTTTTTTGCAGTCTTGATGATGAGCTGCGTACCAATTTAGAGCGGTGAGGTGCCTTCATCTTGGCCTTCAAGGGTGACACATTACCCAAGAAGGTCAAGGTGGTAGTCTAGCCTTATATCCCTCCCCCAAAGCAGTGCTTTAAGTGCCTGAAGTTCAGCCATATGTCTTCCTGCTGTACTTCCAGCGCCACATGTCGAGATTTTGGACGTCCATCACATCCCAATGCTCTATGTGCCCCGCCTCCCATCTGTGTCAGCTGTGGAGAACATTGTTCACCTTGCTCACTAGACTGCAGGATTTTACAGAAAGAGAGGAAAATCGTGGAATATAAGACCCTGGGCCGCTTGGCCTACACTGAGGCTAAGAGGAAATTTGAGCGCCTACCTCCTGTGGCTATGACCACCTCTTATGCTGCCTCTATGAGAACCGTTGTCGCCCCTTCAGTTCCTCACATTCCTGTCGCCTCTCAGAACTAGAAGACTACACCTGCCCCTTGGTGGTGGGAGGGGCGGGCACTTCCCTACCTGTTGCTCCTGCACCACCTACTTACACATCAACACCCCCTCCCCCTCCCCAACCGTCGGGGATATCAGTCCCCACTTCTAAGCGTAAGTCTTCTCCCTTCCCAAGTTTCTGCTAGTGGGAAAGATGACACCCGCCAGCGGCTGGAAAGCCCAAAAGCAGCTGGTCATAGGGCTTCACACTCATCCTCAGTCCCAGAGACTGAATCAGTGAAGTCTTCCCAGGCAGGGAAATCAAAGGAGCAGCGAGAGAAATCCAAAAAGGTCCCCAAAACCAAGGGAATGGTTGTGGCACCCACACCAGAGCTACCTACTACAAGCTCTGAGTCTGCGGATGAGCTGAAGATTCTGATGTCTGCTGAGGACCTAGATCTCGCCGGACCCTCAGACACAATGGATATAGACTGCTCAGG
The DNA here is from genome assembly GCF_021461385.2 of Schistocerca piceifrons. Classification (NCBI taxonomy): domain Eukaryota; kingdom Metazoa; phylum Arthropoda; class Insecta; order Orthoptera; family Acrididae; genus Schistocerca; species Schistocerca piceifrons. The sequence continues at coordinate 935,411,763 of NC_060139.1, read as the reverse complement.
CAAAACTTTGGTAGCAGCAGGTGACCCTGAGGCGTAAACTGCCTCATTGAATGTTCCATTCCTTCCCAGTCTCACGATACGTCATCCTCCAGTGGAATTGCGGCAGTTTTTTCCACTGCCTGGCTGAGCTACGGCAACTGTTGAGCTTTACACCTGCTTTCTGTTCCCGGCAATGCGGACCCCTGCCCTCCGTGGCTATAAGGTATACTACAGGAACTGTAGCGACTATAATCGAGTGTCAGGTGTTTATGTCCTAAACTCGGTCTGTGGTGAAACTGTGCCCCTGTAAACCTATCTGGAAGCTGTGGCCGTCAGAATAAGGATGACACAGGAAATAACTGTCTGCAATGTATATCTTCCTCCAGATGGTGCAGTATCCCTGAATGTATTAACTGCACTTACTGATCAACTCCCCAAACCTTTCCTACGTTTTGGAGCTTTTAATGCCCATAACCCCTTTTGGGGTGGCACCTTGCATACTGGCCGAGGCAGAGATGTCGAAACTTTACTGTTTCAGCTCGACCTCTGCCTCTTACATACTGGGGCCGCCACACATTTCAGTGTGGCTCATGGTAGTTACTTGGCCGTTGATTTATCAATTTACAGCTCAGGACTTCTCCCATCTATCCACTGGAGAGCACATGATGACCTGTGTGGTAGTGACAACTTCCCATCTTCCTGTAACTACCCTGGCGTTAGATCCACGGACACCTGCCGAGATGGGCTTTAAACAAGGTGCACTGGGAAACTTTCACCTCTGCTGTCACCGTTAAATCTCTCTCACACGGTAACATGGATGTGGTGATTGAGCAGATGACTACAACAATCATTTCTGTGGCAGAAAACACAATCCCTCACTCTTTGGGTACCCCCGGCAAAAGGCAGCCCTTGGTGGTCGCCGGAAGTCGCTGAAGCAATTAAGGAGCATCGGCGATCTCTACAGCTGCGCCCTTCCATGGAGCACCTCATAGCCTTTAAACGGCTCCTTGCCCGTGGTCACCAACTAATAAAACGACAGAAGCAGGAGTGTTCGAAGAGATATGTCTCGACCATTAGGTGCCATACGTCACCTTCTCAAGTCTGGGCAAAGTTCACGTGTGTTTTCAGGTACCAGACCCCAACAGGTGTTTCCGGTGTTAACATAAATCACGTGTTACCTACTGACGCAAACACTTGTTCATTACACGCCACAGTGAATCCTATAATACCCCATTTACTGACATGGAGCACATCAGTGTCCTTGCAGATTGCCCTGACAGCTCCTGGGCCAGATCGGATCCACAGTCAGATGATCAAACATCCCTCATCTGACTAAAAGTGCGGTGGGGTCTTTCCATCGCAGTGACGGGAGAGCACCATCCTTCCGATGCTCAAACCCAGCAAAAACCTGCTTGATTTGGATGGCTATTGGCCCATCAGCCTCACCAACGTTCTTTGTGAGCTGCTAGAATGTATGATGTGTCGGCGGTTTCATTGGGTCCTGGAGTCACGTGGCCTACTGGCTCCATATCAGGGCGGTTTGTGCCAGGGTCACTCAGCCACTGATAATCTTGTCCCTCGAGTCTGTCATCCGAGCAGCCTTTTCCAGACGCCAACACCTGGTTGCCGTCTTTTTTGATTTACGAAAAGCATATGACACCACCTGGCGACGACATATCCTTGCCACATTGTACAAGTGGGGTTTGCGAGGCCTGCTCCTGATTTTTATCCAAAATTTCCTGTCGCTTCATACTTTCCATATCCAAGTTGGTGCCTCCCATAGTCGTCGTCCCCCCCCCCCCCCCCCTCCCATATCCAGGAGAATGGGGTCCCACAGGGCTCTGTATTGAGTGTCTGTCTACTTTTAATGGCCATTAATGGTCTAGCAGCAGCTGTAGGGCTGTCCGTCTCATCTTCTCTGTATGCAGATGACTTCTGCATTTCGTACTGCTCCACCAGTACTGGTGTTGCTGAGCGGCTCCTACAGGGAGCCATCCACAAGACGCAGTCATGGGCTCTAGCACACTGTTTCCAGTTTTCAGCCACAAAGTCGTGTGTTATGCACTTCTGTTGGCGTTGTACCGTTCATCCAGAACCAGAACTTTACTTTAATGACAATCCACTGACTGTAGTGGAGACATATCAATTCTTAGGATTGGTTTTCGATGCCTGGTTGACTTGGCTTCCTCGCCTTCATCAGCTTAAGCGGAACACCTGCTCTCCACTGCCTGAGCAACACCAGTTGGGATGCAAATCGCTCTACGGTGCTGCAGCTCTACAGAGGCCTTGTCAATCCTGCCTCGACTATGGGAGTCTGGTTTATGGTTCGACGGCACCCTCAGCATTGCTTTTACTCGTCCCAGTGCACCACTGTGGCGTTTGCGTAGTGACAGGAGCTTTTAGGATGAGTCTGGTGACCAGCATCCTTGTGGAGGCCAGAGTCCCTCCATTACAGGTTAGGCGTGCTCAACTGCTGGCCAATTACGTTGCACGTGTTCGTAGTTCTCCTGCGCATCAGAATCACCGTCTCCTTTTTCCACCCACAGTGGTTCATCTCCGCATCAGTGGCCCAGGTCAGGACTTCCAATTGCAGTTTGTATCCAATCCCTTCTTTCTGAACTGGAGTCCTTGGCTTTACCACCTGTACTTGAGGTCCATTCACATACACCTCCATGGTGTGCACATAGGCCGCAGCTTCGCCTGGACCTTTCACATGGCCCTAAGGACTCAGTTAACCCCACAGCTGTCTGCTGCCACTTCCTCTCGATTCTTGATATGTACTGAGGCTAGGAAGTGGTTTACACCGATGGCTCAATGGCTGATGGTTACATTGGCTTCCCGTATGTCCCTGGACGACGTATTGAACAGCATTCCTCGCCCAATGGCTGCAGTGTTTTCACTGCCGAGCTATTGGCTCTATCATGTGCTCTTGAGCACATCCGTTCATGCCCTGGGGAGTCGTTTCTTCTGTGTACTGACTCCTTGAGCAACCTATAAGCTATCGACCAGTGCTACCCTCATCATCCTTTGGTAACGACCATCCAGGAGACCATCAATGCCCTGGAACAGTCCAGTCATTCAGTGGTGTTTGTCTGGACCCCAGGCCACGTTGGAATCCCAGACAATGAACTTGCTGACAGGCTGGCCAAACAAGCTATGTGAAAATCGCTTATGGAGATCAGCTTCTCTGCAACTGACCTGCTTTCAGTACTACGCCGCAAGGTTTTGTGGCTTTGGGAGACGAAATGGCATAACCTCAGCACGCACAAGAAACTGTGTGCTATTAAGGAGACTACGAATGTATGGCGGTCCTCCTTGCAGGCCTCTCGCAGGGACTCTGTGGTTCTCTGCAGGCTCCGCATTGGCCACGCTTGGGTGACACACGGCTACCTCCTGTGCCGTGGTGACACACCTCAGTGTCAGTGCGGCACCCGGCAGACAGTGGCTCATATCTTGGTGAGCTGTCCTCCTTTGTCCACCCTGTGACGGACTCTTCAGTTACTGAACTCGTTGCCATTAATTTTACCTGACAACGCCTCATCGGCTAATTTAGTTTTATGTTTTATACGTGACGGTGGGTTTTATCATTCTATATAAGTTTTAATGCATGTCCTTTGTCACTTTGTGTCCTCCACTCTAATGCTTTTAGGATGGATGTTTTAATGTGTCACAGAGTGGCTGGCTTTTCCTTTTTATTCTCGTGGTCAGCCAGCCACTGTCATCTGCCCTCTTGCTTTTATCCCTTTTACCTATTTCTTGCTTCTCTCTGTGGTTTTCTTTTCCTGTTGTGTCCGTGGTAGTGTTGGTTGTCCTTCTGTCAATCTTCTGGTTCTTCGTTTCTCCTGTTACTGTGCTGTACATCTCCTTTCTTTTCTTCTTCCCTTGTGTAATTATTTTACCGGGAACAAGGTACCAGTGACCTCGCAGTTTATTCGCTTCCCTTCCTCTTTGAAACAAACCAACCAACCTTATGCTTCATGAGTGGGGCCTTTGGGGCCCCTAAAGATTTTTATTCCCACCAGTTATTCGGAGTCCATGTTGGCACTTTTCTCAGATCTCTGCAGACCCAGAAGAATGGCGTTCCACAGAGTTCTGTATTAAGTGTACTTTTTCTAATAGCTATTAACGCAATCCCCAGGGCCCCAGGGGGTTTACCATTCTTTGGCAGGTTCTTGTTCGGCTACCACAGGGCCCCAACCTTCGCAGCATCTTTTCCCTTCCGTGCTGTATGTCTGTCTTCTAGCAATTCTTTCTCTTCTCTATTGGGGAACATGTCTGGGATGTTTTTGGAAAAGTGTTCTGCACATTCAGTAGCCGATATCAGAACAGTCTATTCACTGTTTTTCGCTCCTTTTTTTTCTTTCTTCATTCCCCTTCTCCTATTCTTCCTCTGCCTAGGCGCCCCTTCTTCTTCTTCTTCTTCTTCTTCCTCCCTGTGCACTCCTGAAGGCCAGCCCACGTATTTGATGTGTAAGAGGTGACTAGGTAACACACAATTCCCAGCCCCAGGTTGACATGTAAGGTTCGCACTTACCTCCTGGTACAGGCCAGGCCCAGGGAGGGGTGATTGCCTGAGCTGCTACCTTCCCAAATTGCTGATTGCTCCCTCTTTCAGGTGTTTTTATCTCATTTTGTTCTAGATTGTTCGTTGAATTTGTTCGTGGCGGACGTCTGATGACTCCTGTTCAGGTTGATCGTTGATTCGTTCACTCAGTTTTTTTGTTACAGAGGGTAGCTAAACGCTCTGACCGAACACGCTGAGCTACCGTGCCGGCTAAGTGTTTGGCAGGTGTGACCTGAGTTGTGAACAATCACCTAAGGTGGGCATGCCTCTTCCTGAGGGCAGTCCCCACTTTGAAGGAGCATGCTATCAGAGATGCTGGCAATCATGGGGGATTTTCTCGCAATGAGCCAATCATCTTCACAGTCAACGTCTACCAAATGTAAATGGAAGGAGGTTAATGATTCCAAGACGGTCCCAGCTGCACCACGGTTCCTCTTGATTTCATGTTCTGAAGACTGTCAGTCCTTTGCTCTGGTAAATCCGTTTATCATTCAGAAAGCAGTTGATGCAATTGCTGACCCTGTGAAATGCTGCTTTTGTTTACAAAATGGCACTTTGCTTTTGTAGATTACTTCTGATTCTCAAGCACAACTATTGCTTGCAGCTTCGCTCCTCCGTGGCTACCCTGTTCGTGTTGAGGCCCATTGAATGCTGAATTCTTCCTGTGGTGTTATTTACACGTGGCTGCTCGATGGTCTGACCAAGGCAGGAATCCAAATGTACGTCACTGATCAGGGTGTCATTGCAGTTCATCATGTGATGAAAATAGTGGATGCATCCTTAGTGCAAACACACACTGATTTTCTCACTTTTGATAGAGTGGTGCTTCCATCAAAGATAAAAGCAGGGTCTGAAATTATCACAGTCAGGTTGTACATTCTGAGCCCGATGTGGTGCTACTAGTGTCGTCATCACAACCACACTCGAATGTCCTGTTGACACACGGCCAAATGTGGTAGGGATGCTCACGAGAGCAATTGCCTGCCTCCTCCTCCCTGCTGTATCAACTGCAATGGCGACATGCTGCCTTCTCCTGAGATTGTTCTGTGTATGTCGAAGAGCGGGCTGTCCTGGAGATCTGGGCGAAGGAAAAAGTACCTTACCTGGTTGCTCGCAAGTGTTGGCCAGCCACAAACCCTGTGTTCTACCAACTGGCACTTACAGTACTAGTCTTGCTACATCTTGTTCCATGAAGGACATGGCCACACAGACATGTGACCTCAAATTCAGCACCATGGTTGTAAAATTGCCCAGTGTCATGGTAGCATCAACTTCTCCTCCTCCAGCCTTGCAACAAGCCACAAAACTTCCGCCTCGCAGGGCGAAGTAATCTACTACACAATCGGCAGGCTGGAAAGGACAAAGAATACTCATTCGAACACTTCCTATGTCCCTCTAGCCAACAGGCATCAGTCTTCCTCTGCCAACCTTAAAGGCTCCAAGAAGTCAATTAAAGACAAATGGTCTTCTCCTTCGCCAACTTGGCGATCCTCTTTGATAGTGTTGCCACGTGATATTCTTGCCCAGCCGACCTTCGTGTCACTGGTTTTTCTGTCGTGGACTCCATGGACCAACAGAGGGAGACTGCCGATGCCTCTGTAGATCTCGTGGAGTAGGATCCTTCAGCCTCTGCACCTTTCAGCAGTGAGTCTTCAAAGGATGGCACTCGGCAGCCACTGAGGTGACACCCCTTCATTTTTTCCCTGCTGTTTCCTCGTTGTGACGCTCCTCCGATGGAACATTCGCGGCCTTCGATCCCACCAAGAGGGTTCACAGCTGCTCTTAGAATTGCAGCATCCGCTTATTCTCTGCTTCCAGGAAACAAAATTGCATCCTCATAACTGCTTTGAGCATTCACATTTCTTCCTTTCACCCCAAGGACAGCATTCCATCCCAGGGGGAGTCTGCTACTCATCTGGGATGACATTCATAGTCAACCCCTCTCTCACCCCTTACTGCTGCTCGGTGACTTCATTGCACACAATCCGCATTGGGGTTCGCCTAGGACTGCCAGAGACCTGCCCTCTTGGTTGACCTTCTCAATCATATTAACCTCATCTGCCTTAACACAGGAGCACCCATGTTCCTTTCCGACTCCACTCACACATTTTCCCATTTGGACTTCTCCTTCTGCACTGCCCAGCTTGCCCATCATCTTGAGTAGTCTGTTCTCTCTGACACACACTCTAATGACTATTTCCTGTGTGCTCTCCAATTGCTGACTCCTGCCTCGCCTACATACACACCCAAATGGCAGCTTTCCAAGGCTGACTGGAGGCTTTACTCCTCCCTGGCGACCTTTGACGAACATTTCCTCTGTTTCGATGACCAGGTAGAATATCTTTAAAATGTTATACCTTCTGCCGCAGAATGTTCCATTCCTCACTCTTCCTCTTTGCCTTGGTGGACTGAGGCATGCTGCAATTCAATTCATGCGCGGAGACCTGCTCTCGGTGTTGTTAACCGTCATCCCACGATGGCCAACTGCAGTCGTTACAGCTGTGTGCACAGTGTCGTTGCATTCTTCGGGATAAAAGAAAAGCTAGCTCGATTTCCTTTACTAGTTCTTTTAACAGTTCCACATTGTCTTCCATCATGTGGGCCAACCTCTGACGGCTGTCTGGGAGTGAGGTCCCTTCCCCAATTTGCATCCTTACAGTGGCAGATGATGTCACAGTGGACCCTACTGCCATCTCCAACACCTTGGGCTGCTATTTTGTGGAGATTTTGAGCTCCACCCACTATCATTCTGCCTTTCTCCATTGGAAACAAGTTGAGGAGGCTCAAACAATAACACTCTTTTCTCAGAATTGTGAGTGCTACAATGCCACCTTTACTGTGAGGGAGCTAGATCATGCTCTTATTTCATCCCAATCCTCTGCCCCAGGGGCAGAAGATGTTCACATTCAGATGTTGTAGCAACTTTCTCTTGCGGGCAAACATTCTCTCCTTCATACGTACAGTCGCATCTGGGCAGACGTTAGCATGAAGCAACTGTCATACCCATACCTAAGCCCGGCATGGACAAACACCTTCCTTCCAGTTATCACACCATTTCTCTCACCAGCTGTTTTTGCAAGGTGATGGAATTGATTTATGCCTGGCTGGTATGGTGGCTCGAGTCTAGCAATTTGCTAACCACTGCACAGTGTGGATTTCGAGTGAGCCGTTCTGCAGTTGACCATCTTGTCTCTTTGTCCACCCATATCATGAATGTTTTTCTGCGGAAATACCAGACTGTGGCTGTGCTTTTTGATTGGGAGAAAGCCCGCTATATCTGCTGGAGGACTGGTATCCTCCATACTCTCTCCACGTGGAGCTTTCGTTGCTGCCTGCACAGTTTCCTTCGGGAATTATTAAAAGACCAACTTTTCATCCTGTACGGTAAGTATCCCCTGACTCACAGTTCTGGGTGACTTTCCCAAAACCTATCCCTTTTCCTAGACCTTTCCAGTCCTTTTCCTTGACCCTACTTCCTTCCCCTTCAACCGTTCTGCCTGAAGGAGAAGCCACTGGCTTCGAAAGCCTGACAATCACAACAGTCTTTTATGTGTTTCTTCTGCCGCTGCTTGATGAGTAGATTTTTTGTCTATCCAATTAAATAATTATGTAAGTTAGTACTATAATAAGCTAGGTCTCTGTGTGTGTGTGTGTGTGTGTGTGTGTGTGTGTGTGTGTGTGTGTGTGGTGTGTGTGTGTCTAAAAACTGGACAATTTTTTAAAAATAAATTTCATGGCATAGTTGTATTGTTTGATAAACAATTTTAATTGTTATTGATGCGAATGCCACACAGTGGTTATTTTGTGCTTATATCTGTACCATGTGACTTGGGTGTTAGCCATAAGAAAAAATATTACACTTGCAGTATCACTGAGAGAAATGAGATTTGTAATTTGCTTCATATTTACTGGATGCAGCATCTTGTAAGATTTTGGCTCCTCCATTAACAAGTATTTAAATGTTGTTAGATAAGACATTGTTCATTGTGTAAATTTAATGAGAGTGGGCCAAAAGCATTGCTAGCCTTGACTGCTTGCTATTTTTTCAGAACAATTGTTGCCTTGAGTCATCTAGTGATGTCGTGCAACCATCAGATCTATGGGAAGCTTATAAATGTCTTGTTGGATGGGTTAACAAGAAATGTTAATTCTTCAACAACACGTACATACATTCAGTGTATAGCAGCAATCTGGTATGTTTGTGTGAAATATTTCTTTTTGTGTGCATAATTAAGTTCCAGTATGATACGTGAGTAATTCTTATTTGTGTGATTTAGCCGACAGGCTGGACACAGATTTGGGGAACACATTGAGAGAGTAGTGCCTCTCATAGTACAGTATAGCAAAGAAGATGATGATGAATTGAGAGAATATTGCTTGCAAGCCTTTGAAGCATTTGTCCATCGATGTCCTAAAGAAATAACTCCACACATCAATACTGTAAGTGTAATTCAGATTGTTCATGTTCAGAAGTGCTACTACAGTGGTGTAAGCAACACTGTGATTTTTTTTGCCAATATGGAGATATTTAAAATAAAACACACACACACACACACACACACACACATACACACACACACACACACACACACACACAAGGGGAACCTTCAGTTTAATCTGGACTCGGAGCCCTGCTATAACTTGACATTTTTCACATACGCAAAGCATTCACTAAGGCAAAAAAAAGTCAAAGGAGTGATTAGTGGTAGAAAAATCCTGGAACTGACATTAATAAAATTTTGAAATTTGTGTATATTAAGAGATATATTACTCAATAACCAGCAGAAATATGTTTGAAATGTTGATAGTGCTCATGTGCACCAGTGATGACAGACAATAGTGTAATCTGATGACTGTCAACTTATTGTGTGGCTGTTTAAAAAGGGATATTGTGTAACTCTTCGTGCTTTCCCGGCGATCTAATGACATCTTGGGTTGTCGGGTGTTCTGCCGGATATCAGCGTCGTACTTGCACGATATTTCGGTCACGTAGCTCGAGACCTTCATCAGATGCGACCTGAGACTGCTCCTCTAGTGGACCTGGTCCAGTATTTATGCCTATGGCCTTCCCCCTCCACCAACGGCTGCAGGCGCTTCCTCTGTGGTCCGCGCCCATTTCCTGTGACCTGCTGGAGCGTTGCTGCTCCGTTTTCCGTCCGCTGCGGTTCTAGGTGTTCCCTCTGCGGTCCGCGCCCACCAAACCCGCTCCTGGGGGTTTCATCTACGGTCTGGGGTACCAGGCGTTCCCCCTGCGGTCCGCGCCCGCTCACCATGACCTGTTGGAGTGTTGCCGCTCCGTTTTTCGTCTGCTGCGGCTCTGGATGTTCCCTCTGCGGTCCGCGCCCACCGGTCCCACTTTTGGGTGTTCCATCTTCGGTCTGGTGCTCCTGGCAGTCCGTCAGGGGCTCGTTTACCATCTCCATGTCTCTGGTTCTTCTGTTTGTGTAGTGTTGCAGCTGGCCCCGTTGCTCCTTTAACAATTCCAGAGCCGGATCCCAGGCTCTGCTTAGCTGGTACCCTGTGTCACGATTCATAAGATCGTCAGCTATTTTAATCTCAATCGATTCTCTTATAACACTGTGCCATAATCTGGGTGTTTGTGCTAGAATCTTGGTATCCTCATACTTCATGGCATGATCTAGTTCTAGACAGTGTTCAGCAATGGCTGACTTAGTCACCTGTCTTAATCTAGTGTGCCTCTGATGATCTTTGCACCTGATCTCCACAGCTCTTGTCGTCTGGCCAATGTAGGACATGCCACATTGACAAGGTATATTGTAAATCCCTGGTTTTCGTAACCCCAGGTCATCTTTGACACTCCCCATCAGTCCCCCGATCTTGTTGGAGGGACAGAAAACACACTTGATATTGTGTTTACGCAGGATCCTACTGATTCTGGCAGAAATAGAGCCAGCATAGGGCAGATATGCCACCTTCTTTGCTTCATCTTGGTCTTCTTCAGGAACCTGTGGTATAGTGGCTGGTCGGAGTGCCCTCTCAATTTGTCTGTCCGTGTATCCATTCTTGGAGAAAACTGTTTTGAGACATTCTATCTCTATGGGTAGATTCTCTTGGTCTGATAGGGCACGTGCTCTGTGGACCAAAGTCTTCAGAACCCCATTCTTCTGCGCAGGGTGGTGACAACTGCTGGCCTGCAGATATAAATCAGTGTGTGTTGGTTTTCGGTACACACTGTGGCCAATTGATCCATCTGCTTTCCTCTGGACTAGTACATCCAGAAATGACAGCTGGCCATTCTTCTCCAGTTCCATGGTGAACTTGATATTAGGGTGGCATGAGTTAAGATGTTCAAGAAACTCATTGAGCCTGTCCATCCCATGTGGCCAGATCACGAAGGTGTCATCCACATACCTAAAGAAGCATGTGGGTTTAAATGTGGCTGTCTCCAATGCCCTCTCCTCAAAACTCTCCATAAACATGTTGGCAACCACAGGGGACAGTGGGCTGCCCATAGCTACACCTTCAGTTTGCTCGTAATATTGGTTTCTGTACAGGAAATACGTGGATGTCAGTGTATGACTGAACAGGTCCAATAGAGCACCATCAAATTTCTCTGCAATCAGTTCTAGTGAGTCCTTCAGTGGGACCCTGGTGAACAGCGATACCACATCAAAACTAACCATGATGTCCGAATCTGTGATGTGCAGTTGCTTGAGGCGTTGCAGGAAATCTTGTGAGTTGCGGATGTGGTGAATACATTTCCCCACATATGGAGCCAGGAGACCTTTCAAGTACTTGGCTGTTGTGTGCGTAGGTGCCCCAATATTACTGACAATAGGACGTAGGGGCATGCCCTCCTTGTGTATTTTAGGCAGACCATACTGTCTAGGTGGCACTGGCGCTTTTTCCCGTAGTTGTCTGATGATCTTATCGGGCATCCCTGTTTCCTTCAAGAGAGCCCTAGTCTTCTTGGCCACCTTGTCCGTGGGGTCACACTCCAGAATTCTGTATGCAGGGTCCTCCAGAAGTTGGCGTACTTTCTCATCATAATCCACCCGCTGCAAGATGACAGTGGAGTTCCCTTTGTCTGCTGGCAGTACCACAATGCTGTTGTCTTCCCATAGTTTCTTGAGTGCAAGCCTCTCCTCGGTTGTGATGTTCGATTTCCGCGGCCTGGCCTTGGTGAGGGCCCTGCAGGTCTCTCGGCGGACTTCCTCTGCCACATTAGGTGGAAGTGTGGCTGCAACTTGCTCTACTGCACTGACGAAACCTGAAATGGGTACGTTTCTAGGGGTCGTAGCAAAGTTGAGACCCTTGCTGAGTACCTTTAAGGTTGTATCATCAAACTGTATGCCACTCAGATTCGTCACCGTGCGTGTCTCTTCCATCTCCTGTGCTTTCTTGCTCATGCGGTCAAACTTTGCAGAGCGGCGAACAAGATAAAACGCAGAGCTAGCATGGCATTGGTGAGAGAGAGGATTCGAGATATGCGCCACAGGTTAGATGTTGTGGCCAGGGAGCTGTTACACATTCATCTGTACATGGCAGCCTCCTTAACAAGAGAAGATTGGGATTGGGTAGACCGTGCCTCCTGGTCTTTAGCTGAGTGTGCTAGAAGGAATGCCTCATCTTGCCAATCTGCAAAGTTTGACCGCATGAGCAAGAAAGCACAGGAGATGGAAGAGACACGCACGGTGACGAATCTGAGTGGCATACAGTTTGATGATACAACCTTAAAGGTACTCAGCAAGGGTCTCAACTTTGCTACGACCCCTAGAAACGTACCCATTTCAGGTTTCGTCAGTGCAGTAGAGCAAGTTGCAGCCACACTTCCACCTAATGTGGCAGAGGAAGTCCGCCGAGAGACCTGCAGGGCCCTCACCAAGGCCAGGCCGCGGAAATCGAACATCACAACCGAGGAGAGGCTTGCACTCAAGAAACTATGGGAAGACAACAGCATTGTGGTACTGCCAGCAGACAAAGGGAACTCCACTGTCATCTTGCAGCGGGTGGATTATGATGAGAAAGTACGCCAACTTCTGGAGGACCCTGCATACAGAATTCTGGAGTGTGACCCCACGGACAAGGTGGCCAAGAAGACTAGTGCTCTCTTGAAGGAAACAGGGATGCCCGATAAGATCATCAGACAACTACGGGAAAAAGCGCCAGTGCCACCTAGACAGTATGGTCTGCCTAAAATACACAAGGAGGGCATGTCCCTACGTCCTATTGTCAGTAAACTGAAGGTGTAGCTATGGGCAGCCCACTGTCCCCTGTGGTTGCCAACATGTTTATGGAGAGTTTTGAGGAGAGGGCATTGGAGACAGCCACATTTAAACCCACATGCTTCTTTAGGTATGTGGATGACACCTTCGTGATCTGGCCACATGGGATGGACAGGCTCAATGAGTTTCTTGAACATCTTAACTCATGCCACCCTAATATCAAGTTCACCATGGAACTGGAGAAGAATGGCCAGCTGTCATTTCTGGATGTACTAGTCCAGAGGAAAGCAGATGGATCAATTGGCCACAGTGTGTACCGAAAACCAACACACACTGATTTATATCTGCAGGCCAGCAGTTGTCACCACCCTGCGCAGAAGAATGGGGTTCTGAAGACTTTGGTCCACAGAGCATGTGCCCTATCAGACCAAGAGAATCTACCCATAGAGATAGAACGTCTCAAAACAGTTTTCTCCAAGAATGGATACACGGACAGACAAATTGAGAGGGCACTCCGACCAGCCACTATACCACAGGTTCCTGAAGAAGACCAAGATGAAGCAAAGAAGGTGGCATATCTGCCCTATGCTGGCTCTATTTCTGCCAGAATCAGTAGGATCCTGCGTAAACACAATATTAAGTGTGTTTTTTGTCCCTCCAACAAGATCGGGGGACCGATGGGGAGTGTCAAAGACGACCTGGGGTTACGAAAACCAGGGATTTACAATATACCTTGTCAATGTGGCATGTCCTACATTGGCCAGACGACAAGAACTGTGGAGATCAGGTGCAAAGAACATCAGAGGCACACTAGATTAAGACAGGTGACTAAGTCAGCCATTGCTGAACACTGTCTAGAACTAGATCATGCCATGAAGTATGAGGATACCAAGATTCTAGCACAAACACCCAGATTTTGGGACAGTGTTATAAGAGAATCGATTGAGATTAAAATAGCTGACGATCTTATGAATCGTGACACAGGGTACCAGCTAAGCAGAGCCTGGGATCCGGCTCTGGAATTGTTAAAGGAGCAACGGGGCCAGCTGCAACACTACACAAACAGAAGAACCAGAGACATGGAGATGGTAAACAAGCCCCTGACGGACTGCCAGGAGCACCAGACTGAAGATGGAACACCCAAAAGTGGGACTGGTGGGCGCGGACCGCAGAGGGAACATCCAGAGCCACAGCAGACGAAAAACGGAGCGGCAACGCTCCAACAGGTTGTGGTGAGCGGGCGCGGACCGCAGGGGGAACGCCTGGTACCCCAGACCATAGATGAAACCCCCAGGAGCGGGTTTGGTGGGCGCGGACCGCAGAGGGAACACCTAGAACCGCAGCGGACGGAAAACGGAGCAGCAACTCTCCAGCAGGTCACAGGAAATGGGCGCGGACCACAGAGGAAGCGCCTGCAGCCGTTGGTGGAGGGGGAAGGCCATAGGCATAAATACTGGAATACTGGACCAGGTCCACTCAAGGAGCAGTCTCAGGTCGCACCTGATGAAGGTCTCGAGCTACGTGACCGAAATATCGTGCAAGTACGACGCTGATATCCGGCAGAACACCCGACAACCCAAGATGTCAGGGATATTGTGCATTGGGAAAAGAGTGGCTGTGGCAGGTTTCATAGCTATATACAACTGCTTAGTGCTTCTAGTTTCCCACCATCCAGGACATGGCTTTGCCGAAAGTATTACAATCTTTCCCTGGCACAGTGATGTATAAATACTGAAATTTCAGGTTAAATCCTGATGTAAATTTCAAAGTTTTCTGGTGTCAGGGTTAATTTCCATAATTCATAGTGTAAAGCTACAGCTGGACCACTAGCAGAACACTTAGCACAAGACTGATGGTCCTAATGGGAGATGATATTCTACTTCTTTCATTGATGTTGCCCAAAAATATTTTACTGTATGCAAAAAATAATTATACTTTCTACTAAAGCAGCTATGTTTTAAATAATGTTAATTGCATTTGTGCTAATTTGAACTGTATGCTAAATACGTGCATCGTGGTTGGTTGTTGTTGTTTCACAATCCTCAAAGGAATGAGGCATTTCAAGTCATATTAACTCTATTTTATCTGGTTCTGAACAAGTACTCGTAACTCTTATGGTATGCCTTCTAGACCCATTGCTTTTTTCTTGTATTGGTCCACACTACCACCACCTCTCAAAATGTGGAAACAAAGAGATTGAAGTAGAAGAGCTTTGTTTCATAGTGTTGAAGATTAGGAGGTCCTCATAGCTCATAGGATACACTTTTTATAGAACCCATGTTTACTGTGCTTGTTTATTTCTTGTATCATGTTCTTTCAACTATGTGCATTTATGCTGTTAATTAGAATACACCCTACCCAAAAATTGCAAAATATTAAAATAAGCATAACACTATTCAAATAAACAATAAATAGATTTAAATACAATATAATTGTCTTAGTATAGTAACCTAATGTCAGCTGTGAAATGGAAAATGAGCCATCTGTCACAGGCATGTGGTGCTTGTGAGGTTATTCACAAGAGGCACCACTGTTCTTCCACCGATTACCATATAAGCTTCATGACATACCGCCCATTATGACAAAAGTGTAGTGATGATAACTAATCACCCTGGATACATGCTCATAGATTATTGGAGAACTTTTACTAATGACATTTGTGGATACTAAGATAACCACATATGATCCTTTCCAGAGCTAATCATGTCCTCATGAGCAAATCTTTAATCTTCATAAACCATGATTGGTTTGCAACTGCACAGACCACTATCCACAGAACATATTTCAAGGATGGTCATTTATTGTTAAATGCTGTACTTTTGTATAGTATTGATAAAGCCATCATTTATCTAGTGTCAGACACTCTATCTGTGGTAACCATCATTGTGGTCACAACTCCTTAGGTACTTGTGATGGGATCTGTATTGCTACCAGACTGGCAGCAGTCTGTTCATGGATAACATAAAGTTTATTGGAATTTCCTACTTCCAAGACAGCGGCAAAGCCCTCAAAACATCAAATTATCTGGGATCGTCCTTGAAAGACGCTACAGGAATCACTCGTGTGGTTCAAACTGCATTGCCCTGATGTTGCACACATTGATTTTACTTTCTCAAATAACTAATTTTATGGCCTAGCACCTTCTAGACCCCATATTTTGTGGCCAAATTTTTGTCACACTGTATTCTATGGTCTGTAAGACACTATGGACTATGAGACACAATTTAATTTGTAAGCAGTTTAAAAAAATAATATTTTGACCATTTTTATTATTAGATTGCATCGGCAGACAAAAAAATTTTTTCTGTTTATAAAACTGAACTCACCTTTAAAACACCTGAAAATTGTCTTCCAAACTTTCTTCTTCTTAGTCATCGTTGTTCTCTTTGTGTATGAAATGGTTTTCACTGCCATCAAGAGCATTACTTATGCTGAAATTCCTGAAAGGTGTAACAATAATGTCTTCTCTCACTCTAGGTGATGACTATTTTATCCACTGCTATACTTGTTAAAGTGTAAGTTGTTTTAAAGCTCCCTTCGGCATAAATTCATGTTGGGTTTCATCCATTTGTTCCATTCCTCTCTTGTATACTCTTCGAATGGTTTATTTATGGCAACATGAAGAGGTTGCAATTGTGGAGTAAGTCTTCCCAGAATAACAGCAAGCTCTGTATTTCCCTGTCTCAGTTTCTCTTTCACAGAACTTATCAGATGGGTACTAAACTGATCTAGCGCATGAGGAGACCTCTTCTTCTATGAAGCACCTTTCCGTTTCTCCCACAGTCTATTAATCGTAATTTCATACCAGCCTTGTCCATCGAACCCGTGTCATGTACATGGCCACCACCACCACCTGGCGGTATTAAAGGTTTTGGCATTGGTTGTGCTTGATGATCATGGGATTAAGTTTAGTACCGTCAGCACAGCATGAAAGGACAACAGTGTATTGCATTTTTTTAGGTCCACGTGTTATAGTTTTAGTGCCTTTGAAGCCATCAGTTCTGTTGTTTGGCACATCAAATGTTCGAGACGTTTCGTCCATATTCGCTCATTGGCTTAGTTCCACGCTGTCGTTGTTCCCCCCGATGTTGAATAATAAATCAGTGGAAAGATAATATTTTCTCTTCGTATTATTGTGGTATTTTCCGAGATATTTTGATTTTGGTTCGCATGGTAAGTCCATGACACTTCATAAACCTGTAGCACCAACCAGATCCACTCTTAAAGTTCCATTGTAGCACTAGCTTACGAGTGTGTATTTGAATCATTTTTGTATTAATTCCAATGCCATTTTGACCGTGTCCTTAAATCCATTTTGCTATGTCTTCTTCTAGTTTTAGCCCTTTTGCATTAAGTCCTCTGTTTGCACATTTAGCCTTCCTCCCTTTTATTTTATATTATTTTTTTCAGTTCTTCTTTACTAATCTGCCAATTGCG
Source organism: Schistocerca piceifrons (assembly GCF_021461385.2). Classification (NCBI taxonomy): domain Eukaryota; kingdom Metazoa; phylum Arthropoda; class Insecta; order Orthoptera; family Acrididae; genus Schistocerca; species Schistocerca piceifrons. Next base: position 935,394,597 of record NC_060139.1, on the reverse strand, counting down.
AAGGGTTTTTTCTGTTTGTGGTTCTTTACTAGCCTGCCAATTGCGAAGAGTTTTTTCTGTTGGTGGAGAGCTGAAATGCTGCTCAGCTGCTCTGTTTCAATGTTCTTTTGCATACACCATTACTTTCAGTTTACAGCCGACATCATATGAATACCTCTTTTTTTCCATTTAGAAACTAGCTACTAACAAAAATATTGTACTGTTGCCAATAACACAGATCACTTTCAATTAAAGTCCGCTGGCACCGTAGACTGCAGTGACACATCATAGGCTAGGCAGTGTTCTGGGTTTGTGACAGTGGGGCGGATGGGAGATAGCATTAGCAAGCTTTTGAATCCCTGCAACTCGTGTTTGTTGCATTGGTGCACTCTGCTGCCAGTTGAACCCAGTGTTGCCAGATAGAGAGAGGTTTCCTGTGGCATCGAATATATGGTCATTTGTAAGGCTGGCAGTAATTTCAAATCAAACACTGGGCTTTTTATATTAATTTCAGATATAAGACTCAGTTGAATTTCGGAGAAATTTTTTAAAGAAATAAGTATGTCTTATAGTCTGTAAAATACGGTACACACTAAAGCCCTGTATGAAATGTTTAAGAGCTGTAGATGATGATGTAAATTATGCGTTATCTTTCTGGTCTAGGCATTTCCTCATAAACGTTGAATGGATATCAATTGTTTGCGCACACTAGATGTTCCATGCTTCTCTCCATTTCCCTGCATTTTCTTTTGTTAGATGTTCTATAGTTTAAGATCTGTTACTGTTGATAAAAACAGATGAGTTCTGCAGATGTGTGTGACAGGGCATTTAATTAAATTAAGAACCAGGAAAGAAATTTAACAATAGTTGAACCAAATCGTGGCCTGTTTTTTCACTACAGTTGGTGATATTTAAACGAATATTTTTTAATTAACTTCCCAACAACACTAAGCACTGGAGTTGCCAGTTATTTTAAGTCACCTCAAGATATACGTATACTAATTGTGGGGAAACTCTTTAAAGAAAAGAGTTTTAGTTCTCTTCTCCCCTGGTTTCTCTCTTCAGTAGGTGATCCATATACACAATGTATTCTGATAATATCTTCCTTTGTAAAGTAACTTTTTTGTGTTGTTGTTACCTCTTTAATCAGGGCGTGTATGACCAGGGACAAGTGGGAAAAACCTAGGAATTTTTTCATCCACTAGAAATCTGGGATTCTTTTAGAATTCCGGGAATTTTTCATTGTTCTGTTTTTTAGTTAAATTTTTTGTAATTTTGATTGGTAAAAAGTTATATCCTTACAAAGACTGTTATTGTTTCCACTAATACAGAATAATACTGCAGCAATAGAAAGTAAACGAAAGGAAAAACCAAAATAAAACTTAAGTTGCCTGGGAAATGTGCCATTTGCAACCAAACACAGTGCACACATAAGTGTCTGCCAACAGCAAAATGTTTAAGACTTTAGGACGAAGTCAGTGCAATACTTCATAACAAGAAGCTGCTTCTGATGAGTGTGATGTCACAACTTTTTGCATCGTTTGAGCAGTTGCCAGCGGACTCGTGCACATGCTCAGTTGAGTAGCATATGAGCAGTACCTTCTCCTGCTTCTGGCTACTGGAAGTGTGGCTGTTAGCTGTGCAGCAGCAGTAGCAGCAAGCAGCCAGATGCTACTTCGAAAATTTTCTTTTGGTGTGTCCAAGCTGCCAGATTCTTGCATGCACAGAGCAGTCAGAGTTGTAGTGGGGAGGGGATAGTCTGCATGTTACCTGTGTTTACATTTAGTGATTTTGCTGTTTGATCTTCATTTACAGCTCTCACGTGAAATGAAGACTAAGCAGATTTCTGTGGCCGGGAGCTATCAAGTGAATTAAACTACATTCGCATAATTACAGAAGGTTAAATATGTTGTTAGTATGTTTTCTAATTTTATTTTATTTCCACATTTTTGGCAGCCAAGCATTTCTTGCCTTGCAGAGCAATGAAGTTATTTTTGTCGGTTTGCTTAAAGAAATTTGGTTTTCTTAACCTTTTCTACAGAGGCAGTCAATTTATTTGAAACAAAATGTTTCATTTCTCACTATTGGCTAGTTTCAACTCTTCGCTGAATTTCGATTGCATATTTTCAGCTTCAGGCATGTATGACATTATGCCATAATAAAGAACTGAACATGAGATTACTGGTACTCCAAAAAAATTTGCTTCCCGAAAACCACATTGAAAAGCTTAATATCAGGTTGTGGCCTACATCATTGTTAATCTGGTCATATGAATGTGCATTTTAGTATGGTTTCAGAAATTCTGATGCTCTTGGGGTATGCTCTTATGTCCTGTTTCTTTTACGATGTAATGTAAGATCTCGTAAGGCTATGTACATAACAGCGTATGGAGTCCTACGTCATCGTAGCTGCGCATGTGCAGTAATGCCCATTGTCTAGTGCGCTCTGGCAACTGCTGAAACAAATCTATTTCTAACAGGTCTCGGGAGGAAAATGTTGCGATCGGCAGTTTGGCAAGTGTTACTTTAAAAGTAAATTTCCTTTTACACAAGATGAAATATGTTACTTGTGAGAACAGGGTGTATACGCCCCGGGAGATCCGGGAAAAACCCGGGAATTTTTTAGAACTCCTGGATTTTTCATTGTTTTAGATTTTAGTTAAAGTTTTGTAGGTTTGACGTGTAAGATCTGATATGCTGACAAAGAACTTTAGTCCACTACTGCTGAATAATACTGCAGCAATGAAACATAAATCAGAGAATAACACCAAAATAAAAGTTTAGTTGCATAGAAAATGGGTAATTTACACAATGCACAGACCAGTTTGCCGACATCGAAAAGTGTCAAAGGCTTTAGGTCGAAGATTATGCAATACGTCCATAACAACTAACGTGCATTTGATGTGCGTGACGTCACAATTCTTTACATTTCTAACAGATGACCAGAAAATATTACGAATAGTGGCTTGAGATGCGTTACTTTCACAATAAATCTCCACGCAAGATGATTTATATTACGTGTGAGAATGTGCAGTGAATTTCTTAAATCACAGGGCGTTATAACTCTCATCCAAAATGTAACACTTTGAGGATCAGCCATTTGAAAAATGTCGGGCCCAGAAGATAAGTCATTTATGCCACTATTTAAGATTTTACCGGCACATTTGTACTTGATATGACTTAACGTGTAACACACGCTTAAAAAGACCGACTTTCAAGTTAGTTTTCATATTTAATGTTGTTCTTTCATAGATAAAGCATTATGCAATCGATGGCAAAAAGTGTAATTGACCTTCAAAAAAATGTGCATAATGTGTTACTGAGCAATGTCACAAGTCTCTTCATGCCAGAACACTTTACTTTTATAAGTAACTGATAATCATTTTGGCACGATTTTAATTGCCAAATTAGAGCCTGTTAGTAGGCCCACGGACTTCCTATCATTGTAGGACTAATAACAGTGGATGCCAATAGACGATGCAATTCTCGTTCGTACATACACTTCTACTTAAGAGTTAACCGGTGTAGAAACGCACTTTGCTGAGTTGAGCGAGCTCGGCCTGCCTTCGTAATGTAAGTGCCGCGGCCTGTCTTTCTCGTAGGTCTCGTGCTCTGAATAACTGCCGTCATTCGCTAGCAAGATCACGTGACATGAGCTATGACTGGCTGACAAAAGGGCATCGCTCAATGCAATCTCTATTTTAGAGTTTCGGAAACTACCGTGCTGTAATTTGTGGAATTTGTGTATATACTTTAGCAATACGAAAATAAACTCTGTGCTTATTGTCTCGCATCAAACAACTTTCCAAACGCATTGTTTTTCCTGGATTTCGTTTCCTAAGGTGCTGGGATGTCCTCCGCCGTTTTACAGCTCTGAGGGAAAGTATACTGTTACTTAAACCGGATGTATTTTCACCCGCTTTATACGTAATTTCACCCGGGGGAAATAGTGTTTTTAACCGGGAAATCCGGGAATTTTTTTTTTCTTGTCCACGTAGACACCCTGGAGAATGTGTGATGAATTTCTCAAATCTTGGAGCATTTGACTCTCACTTAAAACATAATGCTTTGAGGACCAGCAGCCACTTTGAGCAATTTCAAGCCCAGAAAACTGGACATTTATATCATTATTTAAAATTGTACTGGCAAATTTGTGTGATGTGCCTTAAAGTGTAATACACGCAAAAAAGGCCAATATTATACAGAAAGCTTAGCTCTCCTCATAGCATATTAATCTTCAAGACCATCTACATTTATACTCTGCAAACCATCATGAGGTGCATTGCAGAGTGTAAGTCCCATTGTACCAGTTATTAGGGTTTCTTCCTGTTCCATTGACGTATGGAGTGCAGGAAGAATGTTTGACTGCCTCTGTGCATGCAGTAATTATTCTAATCACGATCCCTCTGTGAGCAATACTTAGGGGGTTGTAGAATATCCCTAAAATAATCATTTAAAGCTTGTTTGTGAAATTTTGTTAATAGAATTTCTTGCGACAGTTTGTCTATCTTCAAGAGTCTGCCCGTTCAGTTCCTTCAGTATCTTGGTGACGGGCTCCCATGGGTTAAACTAATCTGTGACAATTTGTGCTGCCCTTCTCTGTATACATTAAACGTCCCCTGTTTGTCCTATCTGGTATGGGTCCCACATATGTGAACTGGTCACACAAGTGATTTGTAAGAAATCTCCTTTGTACACTGATTGCTGTTCCCCAGTATTCTACCAATGCCAGTACCAGTATTATATGTGCAAGCTTGGCTTTCCTTCTAGCTACATTACATATATTACTTTAAACCATTAACTATTTGTTTGCGCTACTGAACAGTGAGGTTGCTATTAGCTGAATTCATCATATGTCCTGTGCTCTGAATATCTGCTGTCTGTCCATTCAAAGAATTGATAAGTTTTCAGTTCCGAGGGGAAGTATACTGTCACGACGAAAAAAGTGTATTTTCACCTTGAGAAAAAGAGTATTTTTAATTGAGAAAACCAGAATTTTTTTTCCTTGTCCCCATATACACACTGTTAATTCAAAGTAATTATTTCATGCCTGGTGACAATATCCTAAATTCATTAAGAACGTTGTTCATTACAGTAAGTAAAGGAAAAGAAACCACTCTTTTTTTAGCTGATTGATGTGTGGCACATAAAAACAAGCAACAGAATCCTATTTATGTTAGCTTTCAAGATTTTGCACTTTCTCTAGAGGTGGTACACGCATATGCCCATGTCCACTGGCATGTCTGTGTGTGTGTGTGTGTGTGTGTGTGTGTGTGTGTGTGTGTGTGTGTAAAAAGAGCAAATGCTGGAAAGATAGTGTAAATAGTGTGTTTCTATGTGCCTCTCATCATCCACTATAGGCGAGTTGTTGTCTTTCCTGTATGTATTGTTTCATCCAGGAATTTCCAGTGTTGTTCATTATGTAGTTACTGTGCTACAATATTTTGCAGGCTATGATATTTTTTCTTAAAAAAATTGCCTCCAAACTTGTCTCTGAATTAATACAAAAATGTTCAGCGTTTGCTTTAAAATTCCGACCAGTCATAAAAATGATGAGATATTTGATGCTGCGGGAAACAGGTCTCCGTCTGGCAACACTTGAGTCAATTGGCAGCAGCAGAGCACTGATGGGATGAACATGAGTTGTGGGGTTTAACAAGCTCACCCTGCCATCACAAACCCATCATTGCAGTCTATGGTACCAGTGAACATGAATTGAAAGTGATTTGTGTTATTGGTAACAGTACAATATTTTTATTAGTAGCTAGTATCATAATGGAAAAAATACAATATTCATAAAATGTGGGCTATAATTTGAAAGTAATAGCATATACAGAACAACATGAAAACAGAACAGCTAAGAGGCACTTTGGCCCTCCACCAACAGAAAAAAACCTTCACGATTGGCGGGCTAGTAAAGAAAAACTGAAAAAAATGAGGAAGGCTAAATGTGCAAGTAGAGGACTTAAATGCAAAATGGCCAAAACTAGATGATAACATATTGAAATGGGTTCAAAGAAACTGTCAAAATGGCACTGGAATTAATACATAAATGATTCAAATACACACTCTTAAGCTAGTGCTGCAGTGGAACTTAACTGACTTTAAGGGTGGAATTGGTTGGTGCTACAGGTTTATGAAGTGTCACAGACTTAGCATGTGAGCCAAAACCAAAATATATCAGAAAACGCCGCAAGAGTATGAATAGGAAATATTATCTTTCCGTTGCTTTATTATTCAACATTGAAAGAAAACCAGTGTAGAAGTAAGCACAACAGCAAATACGGACAAAACTCCTCTGATTTTTGAGTGTTGAGTAATAGAACTGTTGGCTTCTTGAAAGGCGTTAAAACTGTAACTGGACCTGAAAAATGTACTACAGTGTTGTCCTTTCATGTTGTGATGATGGTACTGAATTTAATCAAATGCTCATTTTCAAGCAAAAAACAATGCCAAAACCTTTAGAAATATCACCAGGTGTTGTTCACATACATGACAAGGTTGGATGGATGAGGCTGATATGAAATTATAAATTAACAGTGTGTGGGAGAAAAGGAAAGGTGCTTTATTGTAGGAGAGCCCTTTTTGTGTGCTAGATCAGTTTAGTAATCATTTGAAAAGTTCTGTGGAAGAGAGACTGAGGCAGGGAAATACAGTACTTGCTGTTATTCTGGGAGAACTTACTTCACAATTGCAACCTCTTGATGTTGTCATAAATAAACCATTCAAAGAGTGTATGAGAGAGGAATGGAACGAATGGATGATGGATGAAACCCAACATAAATTCATGCCGAAGGGAGCTTTAAAATGACCTACAGTCAAGAAGTGTGTCAATGGATAAAACATTTATGGTCTATAGTGAGAGAAAACTTTATTGTTAAATATTTCGTCAGAGAAGACCAACTTATATATGAAGACGACAACAATGACAGCGACGAGGAGGAGGAGGAAGAAGAAGAAGAAGAAGAAAGTTCAGATGACGATTTTCAGGGATTTTGAAGGTCAGTTCAGTTTTATATGGTAAGAATTTCTTTTAGATTGGCTTTGCAACCTAATAATAAAAATGGCATCAGTTTTTTAAATTGCTTAATTAAGGTGTGTCATATAGTCTTGTAAAATATGGCATTTAGTTGCTTCTTTTTTAATTCATTACGTTTTCATCGTAGTCATCATTTGTAATTTCCTCCCCCAACCAACCCTTCAATCTGTCCCCTCCTTTTCATCTTTTATTTTCTGTTTCCATCTGGCCACCCTAATTCAGGTTTCCCTACATCAATTATTCATATTCCGGGATATTTGCTTCAGAAAGGCCATGACTTAATTCCAGCCTCATCTTTCTTCTATCTAATTATCCAGATTCTGAAGGGGCATTAAACCTTTAACTTACTTCCTTTCTGTGTGCTTGAAGAATGAGGACATTCTTCCAAAAAGAAAATCCATCCATCCATTCATTGTTGTTTTTATACTATGTCAGCCAGTTGTTAGATTGTCCTGGGTCAACTATCTACATCTACATACGTACTCTGCAAGCCATCATACAGTGCATAGTGGAGGGTATCTTTTACCATTACTAGTCATTTCCTTTCTTGTTCCACTCACAGATAGAGAGAGGGAAAAATGGCTGTTTATATGCCTCCATGTAAGCTCTGATTTCTCAGATCGTGTCTTTGTGGTCCTTAGCAAAATGTATATTGCCTCCAGTAGGATTGTTCTGCAGTCAGCTTCAGATGCCAGTTCTCAAAATTTTCTCAATAGTGTTCCTCGAAAAGGACGTTACCTTTGCTTCGGGGATTCTCATTTAAGTTCCCGAAGCATATCTGTAACACTTGTCTGTTGTTCAAACCTACCGGTAACAAATCTCGCAGCCCACCATCTTCCTTTCATCTGACCTGGTATGGATACTAAACACTCAAGCAGTACTCAAGAACAGGTCACTTCAGCATCCTATATTTGGTCTCCTTTACAGATGAACCAAACTTTCATCATATTCTCCAAATAAACCAAAGTCAACCCTTTGCCTTCCAAATCACAATCATCACATGTTCGTTCCATTTCATATTGCTTTGCAGCGTAATTGGGGGTATTGAAACGGAGGATACTTTTGAAATGTTGTTTAATTTTAGTGACTATTTTTATCTTTATTTCACAGATTACAGAGCTTTGTTTGAGTTATATCACCTACGATCCTAATTACAATTATGATGATGAAGCTGAGGATGGAGAAGACAGCATAGTAATGGAAACAGAGGAAGATGCAGAAGATGAAGAAAATGATGAATATTCTGATGATGATGACATGAGTTGGAAGGTACGACGCTCTGCTGCAAAGTGTTTGGAAGCCGTCATTGCTACAAGGCATGAACTGTTGCCAGACTTCTATAAAACTGTATCACCAGCACTTATTAACAGATTTAAAGGTATAGTTTTATTTTGTATTGTTATTGTATGACTGCATGATGCATGATCATTCAAATTGAAAAAGAAAGGGAGAAGTAATTACGTGCCACATAACAGATCTGAGAAAATAATAGGGGGGAGAAATTCATGCATGCAGCGATGTTTGGTTAAGGATACACAAAAGCTACCACCAGTATGGTTCATTATAATTAGGTTACTGCCAGTAAAAATTTAGGTGTAGTTCATCTAATATGTGCCAACACTTCCGCAATTTTTTATTTATCTTACTCTGAAACTTTGCGAATCCTCAGTAATGTTGGCACGTTAATAATAATGCCTGGCAAAGAATCCTTACGTAATGAAAAGCAGATTCATTGCTTAAGTAATTTTGTAAAACAAATAAATGAGAAGTGAAACATGTACACAATTGGTTGATAATGTAACTTGTCAAGTTAAATGCGCATGTCATTGCATCCTTTCGAAGATTAGATTCAAGAATGTTTGTTCGTAATGTAGAAAGATCGGTGGAATGAAAACTTACTTGTTGCGTTAGTAAATGTTAGTACATTCTAGATGGTGTGTTTTCATCCAGCTCTTGTTATCACAAAGAAATCTTTAATTAGGAAATATTGTGAGCGACTATTATGACATTCTGTATTCTCGTAATTTGCCAGAAGGAAATTTTCTTGTGAGAAATTGTATCGAAGTGTTAGGTGGTGTGCAGAAAGTATCCACTTGGGTCAGTAACTAGAAGCAGCAGATATTAAATGTAAGTAATGTCAGTCTGTTTGCTTATGTGTGACTCTGGACTTCAGTATATTTTAATACAGCGCTGTTTCAGTTCACATTGACCTCTTTTTGTAAAATCGGTACGATCACTTGAGATATAAAAGTAAAAAAAAAGAGGAATCTTGTTCGTTCATAATAAGACAAATGGTTAGAATATGTTAATTCTTATGGGTCATATGTCAAATGGTTTATGGGATCCCAGCTCAGACACCTTCAGTTTTCTTGAAATTTGTATAAACGCGTTTACACTAGAATGGCGGAAGGAGTCTGAATGACCAGTCACTCCTTTTTTCTTCAATCTCTCATCCAGTTTCGTATTTTGTTTTTGAAGTCACATGACTTTTCCTAAATTTTAGTCTTATTTTGATTATGTATTAATATTTTGAAAAATATTTGTTTTCAGAGAAATTTTGTATTGTATAACTAGAACCAGTTTGACACTGCTGTAATTTCTCTTCTGAATATATGTAAATAATCCTACAATTGAGTGGCAACAATCAGCAGTCAGTTTTTCTGCTCATTGTTGCATCTTCCAATCTGCCACATTTTGTAATATTCTTTGTCCATGAAAGATGTTTTCAAACATGTATCTTCAGTGTGGACTTTCTGATGAAGAAATGTTACATTTCTTAGAGAATTCTGACACTGAATTGGAATTCGATTCACTGATAAAGTTGGGGTTTTGTACCAGAGATAAGTGAAGATTGTCATTGTGAACAACAAGGGATTGGTGGAGGAGTCAGAAGCAGATTTACATCAATCCTCATCTCATCCATCACAGCAGGCTCAGTTGAATGACTCTGCAAAGATGATCGCTAGGATGGCACCGGGTGGAGGATTCGAGGATTCCCAGTTCTTCATCTTCTCGTGGGAAGTTGGCCATGAACCTTCTGAAGGAGAGGAGAGGTCTCACTACATAAACTTACTAATGACTAGACAACTCTGCCATCAATGCTTTTTGTCTTTTGAGAAAGCAGTGCTAAATTTTGTGAAGAAATATACAGATCCAAATGCGCGAAAAGTGCTACAAATAATGATTAGACTATGTAACTTGAACTAGAAAAAACTGGTAGCTGCCTTATTTGCTCAGGATGTCATTTGTGCATACTATAATGACCTACCCTATTCTGAACCACAACATGTCAGGATGGGAAAGAGAAATAGTGAGGGAGGGGGCAGATTCACTCTGGAGTGTACAGTTACAGTGGTAGCATTGGCAGATAATTCATGCAGCCTTCTACAGCACTCCAGTGCCCCTCAGGGCTGCAGTGTGTGTGTGTGTGTGTGTGTGTGTGTGTGTGTGTGTGTGCGTGTGCGTGCGCGCGTGCACGCGCATTGTCTCCTCCCTTCTTTTGGAATGAGTAACTTATGACAAGTAGAAAACACCACCAAAGAACGGGCAATAACCCTACAACATTAACAGAAAAATGCATGTGCCAATGACATGAACTCAAAATCGATCTGAACACAACAGAATGTAAAATATATCGATAAACCCAAGTAACAAGAGTAAATCTAACATCACTAAAATGTTGCAAAAAGTTGAACAACATAACTAATTGTGTGATCTACGAGCTGTCTAACCAAGAGAGGTTCCTTCTTTCTGCCTGTTGAAGATAATTGTGGTACCACATGCATCGTATCTTTAAACGATTTTACCTGGCTGACTGACAGTAGACATTTTGGAAGGAAATTATACCTTTACTTTAATTGGTGATGTCATCTCCCAACCTGATGTGGTCCTTGGCATTTGGTCTACAACTTCTTGGTTTTTTCCTTTGGTATGTAGGGATTAGTGGCCAGTACCCACTGTCCTATCCAACACGGCAGTAGTTTGCCCATTTGGCTGTTCATGGTGTTCCAAGATTTTGTGTTTGTATTTTGTATGTTTCTCCATACTTCCCATGTTCTTCTTGAATACTTCTTAATTTGCAGTCTGGTCCCAATTCCGGGGGAGGAGGCGAGTGGTGCGACCTTTGTCTCATAAACCACCTCAAATGATGAAATGCCTGTCCCCATATGAGTCAGTCGTACACACAAATCACAGGTATCCCAGTCATGCCCAGCATTTATGTAGAAGCTTAGTGTCTTCAAAATGTTCCTACGAGCACACAGTGTGCTACCATTGGTTTGAGGATGGAACAGCCTTGTTCATAACTTCTGACTACATATCACCCGGCATAGCCATTTCATAGCTTCTGAAACAGTTATTACCCTGATCCATAACTGAGGTGTCAGGCACTCCTGACTTTGATACCCATCTGTTAAATAATGCCTGTACCGCTGTACTGTCCTGTGGGTCTGGAATTGCTACCATCGCTCGAAACCATGAAAAATAATTGATCATAAGCACGTACCTGTTCCTTGCAGGTGTATTGTTGAAAGGTTCACGAACGTCCAGCTCAAGCATTTGAAATGGCGTCAACACCTCTGGTATGCTCTGCAAAGGGATTTTGTGATGCAAAATGTCTGCTTTTTGCACACATGGCACACTGTCTCCGACATATTGCTCCATCACACTTCCTATTCCTCCACCAAAACCATTCTGCAACACCTGTCTGTTGCTTGTTGGCCAGTGTATCCTGACAAGTCATGAGCCTGTTGTAAACATCTCCTTTCGAAAAACTGCCAGGACCACTACATGTGCTCAACATTTTGTGACTGCACGACAAATCCTCATGTACAATAAAATGTGGCTATGATTTAAAATACTGACAGCGCTTGTTGCCATTCGAACACATTCTTGCCCTGTGCGCTTAACATGGACACTTTATGAATTAATGCGTCCATATTTGTGTTTTTTCTACCTGGGTTACAGATGACCTCATAATCAAATTCACTAAGCTTGAGAGCCCGTAATGTTAGATGATTAGATGGGTCGTTCAGACCAAGTAATCATTGCAATGACACATGATCAGTCACAACCTTAAATCTTCTACCATACAAATAATGCCGGAAATACATAGTATAATATGTGATTGCTAACAGTTCCTTCTCAGTCGGTGAGTTATGTTCTGTGACTCAGTGTCAAAGGTGCTGACTGTAATCTACTAAACACATTTTCCAACTGTGACACATGCTCTGGTGTATCCTTTGAATAAACTATTATGTCATCTAAATACACCATATGGGGTTTAGGCTTTAACTCTCTTAAAACTCTATCCAGTAATGGCTGAAAAGTAGGAGCTACCTTTTTTTTCAAACTGAATGACATCTGTTTGTACTGATAATGACCACATGGTGCCGTAAATGCTGTCTCTGGCCTGTCCTCAGGTCCTACTTCTAACAGGTTATAATCATGTTCGCGATCCATTCTAATAAAGTAACAACACTGACCCAATTTATCCTGGGTTTCTGTAAATATAGGGGTTGGATAAACATTTATAATGGTCTTGCATTCAGAAACCTTTAATCACTGCAAAACTTATATTTCTTTATTCCATCCAATGATTTCTTAGGGGCAATAACTACATTTGCACTCTAGAGGCTGTCACTAAGTCCTGTGATGAACTCCTCTGTTTGCGCTGTAAATATCTTGCTAGGTGGCATGATTTCCTATAAAGAAGTGTACTATCTTCTGTTGGTACATGGTGCTGAGTACCTGGAGTTACTGGTAACCATCCATCTGTACAAAACTAGACCCATCTGTACAAAACTAGTCACAAATATTCAACAATACTTCTTCCACAGCTGTGTGATCTCTGCCCTTCAAGTGATCCACCTGCTGTATTGAGAGTTCAAGTATGGCTTATATCCAGACTCCACCCTGTCTGAGCCTTCTTCCTATAATACTTCTCGAGTGGTTAAAACTATATCTTTTGACAGACTAACTTCATCTCTGCCAAAGTTATCAACGCTAACTGGGGGCATATATTCCCCACTAACATTACTCGTGAGCTATTCTTCTGTGCACAAAACAATTTGAATCATCCAACCCTTCATTGCATGAGAGCAACTCAGTCATGTACATAGCCTCACACGGCAAATTGGTACGCACTGAAACCCGCAATACTTTTCCTGTAGTTGCTGGTATTTTATCCTGTTCATCAATCTTTAATGAACCCCTTTGTAGTTTAGTTGACATCACCTTCATGAAAGGTGAGCCTTGCAACATGGCCTTCTTTGCAACTGTGTCACTCAACTGAAACAAAGTTCTGCCAAGCTCAACCATGCATTGGCAAAGATCGACCCTAGCACTGTATTTGTCGAAAAATCTAGCCCAAGAATCACTGAATATCCTTTGCCCACACGTGGCAAAACTTCCATATGTTCCATAAACTTAGTTTTCCCGATACTAAACTACTGTTGTACCCAATGACTCCATACTGTCCGCACTATTACTTAAAACCTCATGTAACCAATATTGTGATGGCCCAAGTCTCCTCCTGCTCACCAGGTCTAGACTGATACATACACATGTGGCCCCATTCTTGTTGTTGTGGTCTTCAGTCCTGAGACTGGTTTGATGCAGCTCTCCATGCTACCCTATCCTGTGCAAGATTCTTCATCTCCCAGTACTTACTTCAACCTACATCCTTCTGAATCTGCTTAGTGTATTCATCTCTTGGTCTCCCTCTACGATTTTTGCCCTCCACGCTGCCCTCCAATGCTAAATTGGTGATCCCTTGATGCCTCAGAACATGTCCTACCAACCGGTCCCTTCTTCTAGTCAAGTTGTGCCACAAACTCCTCTTCTCCCCAATTCTATTCAATACTTCATGATTAGTTATGTGATCTACACATCTAATCTTCAGCATTCTTCTGTAGCACCACATTTCAAAAACTTCTATTCTCTTCTTGTCCAAACTATTTATCGTCCACGTTTCACTTCCAGACATGGCTATACTCCATACAAATACTTTCAGAAACGACTTCCTGACATTTGAATCTATACTTGATGGTTAACAAATTTTTCATCTTCAGAAACACTTTCCTTGCCATTGCCATTCTACATTTTACATCCTCTCTACTTCGACCATCATCAGTTATTTTGCTCCCCAAATAGCAAAACTCCTTTACTACTTTAAGTGTCTCATTTCTTAATCTAATTCCCTCAGCATCACCCGACTTAATTCGACTACATTCCATTATCCTTGTTTTACTTTTGTTGATGTTCATCCTATACCCTCCTGTCAAGACACTGTCCATTCCGTTCAACTGCTCTTCCAAGTCCTTTGCTGTCTCTAACACAATTACAATATCATCGGCGAACCACAAAGTTTTTATTTCTTCTCCATGGATTTTAATACCTACTCCGAATTTTTCTTTTGTTTCCTTTATTACTTGCTCAATATACAGATTGAATAACTTTGGGGATAGGCTACAGCCCTGTCTCACTTCCTTCCCAACCACTGCTTCCCTTTCATACCCCTCGACTCTTGTAACAGCCATCTGATTTCTGTACAAATTGTAAATAGCCTTTTGCTTCCTGTATTTTACCCCTGCCACCTTCAGAATTTGAGAGAGAGTATTCCAATCAACATTGTAAAACGCTCTCTCTATGTCTACAAATGTTAGAAACGTAGGTTCGCCTTTCCTTAATCTTTCTTCTAAGATAAGTCGTAGGGCCAGTATTGCCTCGCGTGTTCCAACATTTCTATGGAATCCAAACTGATCTTCCCCGAGGTCGCCTTCTATAAGTTTTTCCATTCGTCTGTAAAGAATTCACGTTAGTATTTTGCAGCTGTGGCTTATTAAACTGATAGTTCGGTAATTTTCACATCTGTCAACACCTGCTTTCTTTGGGATTGGAATTATTATATTCTTCTTGAAGTCTGAGGGTATTTCGCCTGTCTCATACATCTTGCTCACCAGATGGTAGAGTTTTGTCAGGACTGGCTCTCCCAAGGCTGTCAGTAGTTCTAATGGAATGTTGTCTACTCCCTGGGCCTTGTTTCGACTCAGGTCTTTCAGTGCTCCGTCAAACTCTTCATGCAGTATCATATCTCCCATTTCATCTTCATCTACACCCTGTTCCATTTCCATAATATTGTCCCCAAGTATGTTGCCCTTGTATAGACCCTCTATATACTTCTTCCACCTTTCTGCTTTCCCTTCTTTGCTTAGAACTTGGTTTCCATCAAAGCTCTTGATATTCATGCAAATGGTTCTCCTTTCTCCAAAGGTCTCTTTAATTATCCTGTAGGCAATATCTATCTTACCTTGGTGAGATAAGTCTCTACATCCTTATGTGTTTCCTCTAGCCATCCCTGCTTAGCCATTTTGCACTTCCTGTCGATATCATTTTTGAGACGTTTGTATTTGTATTTGCCTGCTTCATTTACTGCATTGTTATTTCTCCTTTCATCAATTAAATTCAATATTTCTTCTGTTACCTAAGGGTTTCTACTAGCCCTCGTCTTTTTACCTACATGATCCTCTGCTGCCTTCGCTACTTCGTCCCTCAAAGCTACACATTCTTCTTCTACTGTATTTCTTTCCCCCATTCCTGTCAATTGTTCCCTTATGCTCTCCCTGAAACTCTGTACAACCTCTGGTTCTTTCAGTTTATGTAGCTCCCATCTCCTTAAATTCCCACCTTTTTGCAGTTTCTTCAGTTTTAATCTACAGTTCATAACCAATATATTGTGGTCAGAGTCCACATCTGCCCCTGGAAATGTCTTACAGTTTAAAACCTGGTTCCTAAATCTCTGTCTTACCATTATATAATCT
Organism: Schistocerca piceifrons; assembly: GCF_021461385.2. NCBI lineage: Eukaryota > Metazoa > Arthropoda > Insecta > Orthoptera > Acrididae > Schistocerca > Schistocerca piceifrons. Next base: position 935,378,761 of record NC_060139.1, on the reverse strand, counting down.
ATCTGATACTTTTAATATCTCCAGGGTTCTTCCATGTATACAACCTTCTTTCATGATTCTTGAACCAAGTGTTAGCTATGATTAAGTTATGGTCTGTGCAAAACTCTACCAGGCAGCTTCCTCTTTCATTTCTTAGCCCCAATCCATATTCACCTACTATGTTTCCTTCTCTCCCATTTCCTACTCTCGAATTCCAGTCACTCTTGACTATTAAATTTTCATGTCCATTCACTACCTGAATAATTTCTTTTATCTCATCATACATTTCATCAATTTCATCATCATCTGGAGAGCTAGTTGGCATATAAACTTGTACTACTGTAGTAGGCATGGGCTTTGTGTCTCTCTTGGCCACAATAATGCGTTCACTATGCTGTTTGTAGTAGCTTTACCTGCACTCCTATTTTTTTTTTTTATTCATTATTAAACCTACTCCTGCATTACCCCTATTTGATTTTGTATTTATAACCCTGTATTCACCTGACCAAAAGTCTCGTTCCTCCTGCCACCGAACTTCACTAATTCACACTATATATAACTTTAACCTATCCATTTCCCTTTTTAAGTGTTCTAACCTACCTGCCCGATTAAGGGATCTGACATTCCACGCTCCGATCCGTAGAATGCCAGTTTTCTTTTTCTTGATAATGATGTCCTCTTGAGTAGTCCCCGCCCGGAGATCTGAATGGAGGACTATTTTACCTCCAGAATATTTTACCCAAGAGGACGGCATCATAATTTAACGATACAGTAAAGCTGAATGCCCTCGGGAAAAATTACAGCTGTAGTTTCCCCTTATTTTCAGCTGTTTGCAATACCAGCACAGCAAGGCTGTTTTGGTTAGTGTTACAAGGCCACGTTAGTCAATCATCCAGACTGTTGCCCTTGCAACTACTGAAAAGGCTGCTGCCCCTCTTCAGGAACCACACGTTTGTCTGGCCTCTCAACAGATACCCCTCCGTTGTGTTTGCACCTACGGTATGGCTATCTGTATCGTTGAGGCACGCAAGCCTCCCCACCAACGGCAAGGTCCATGGTTCATGGGGGCCCATGTCTACAAGAAAGCTCTGTTCCACATGACTCACTAAATCCAATAAACAGCCAAAGCATTCCTGTTTGAGTTTAAAGGCTTCTTCTACCGATGATGCTTCCCATTCTTCCTGTTCCGACAATCTGATGCTCCTGTGGTCCACTTCCTCACAACCTAGTTGCCTGTAAATGTTCCTGCATATGATCCTTATGTCACAACTGTAACATTGATCCGTGAAGCAAATACATGGTAATCTACCCACTGCTCTGTGGCAAATTCTGTGTCCTCCAATTGTGCTGCAATTCTAAGGGCTACTATTAAAACACAAGGATTCTCAATGCAAACTCTTTCTGATATTTCTGTGGATATTCCATGCCAGAAAATGTCTAATGCTCTATTTTCTGCTTCCTGCAGTACCACCTTATTGGCCTCCACTTTCCGGGTACATCTTGGCTTCCCCTGTTAAATGCAAATAAGACTCATGAAAGCTTACTTTTTCTGACCAACTGCTCATTGCAGCTGTAGTTGTGACCTCATTAACAAGTGACACATCTTCCATTGTTTTACCAAAAAAGGGCCTGATAATTGCAGCTACAGCTGGCTCAAAAGAAGCAGCCACCTCCAACTAGGCCATATTTTCCACCAACTCAGGCTGTGATTGAATCTGAACAACTTCCAAAGCTCATATCAATGGAGGAGTTCCTCAAGCTCGTCCTTGGGGTGAGAATTTTCATTTGTGGAAATGAAAATTTGCTCTGTTAGAGCAGCAACAGACTCTGTAGCAGCAGCAGGAGCAGCCTGGGTTTCTACTATTTTGCATGCTTACCTCTTACTGTACTTGAAACCAGAAACACAAATAACTAATACATTCAGTTCTCACAAAACATTATACACTGAAAAGTCAAAGAAACTCGTACACCTGCCTGATATCGTGTAGGACCTCCGCAAACACACACAAGTCGAGGGGGTGGAGATTTCTTCTGAGCAACAAGTTGCAAGGCATCCCTGATATGCTCAATAATGTTCATGTCTGGGGAGTTTGGTCGCCAGTGGAAGTGTTTAAACTCAAGTGTGTTCCTGGAGCACTCTGTAGCAATTCTGTACATGTGGGGTGTTGCATTGTCCAGCTTGAATTGCCCAAATCTGTTGGAATGTGCAATGGACATGAGTGGATGCAGGTGATCAGACAGGATGCTTATGTATGTGTGACCTGACAGTTGTATCTAGGCATGTCAGAGGTCTCATCACTCTAACTGCACACACCCCACACCATTCCAGAGCCTCCACCAGTGCAAACAGTGCCCTGCTGACATGCAGGGTCCATGGATTCATGAGGTTGCCTCCATATCCGTACACGTCCATCTGCTCAATACAATCTGAAACGAAACTTGTTCGACCAGGCAACAGGTTTCCAGTCGTGAACAGTCAAAGGTCGGTGTTGATGGGCCCAGGTGAGGCGTAAATTTTTGTGTCGTGCAGTCGTCAGGATTACATGAGTGAGCCTGTGACTCACGCTGACACTTGTTGATGGCCCAGCGTTGAAATCTGCAGTAATTTGCCAAAGGGTTGCATTTCTGTCACGATCAACGATTCTCTTCAGCAGTCATTGATCCCGTTGTTGCAGTATCTTTTTCCGGCCTCAGTGATGTAGGGGATTTGGTGTTTTACAAGATTCCTGATATTCATGGTACACTTGTGAAATGGTTGTACGGGAAAGTCCCCACTTCATCGTTAACTTAGAGATGCTGTGTCCCATCGCTTGTGCGCTGACTATAACACCACATTCAAACTCACTTAAATCTCCTGCCATTGTAGCACCAGTAACTGATCTAACAACAGCGCTAAACACTTGTTGTCTTATGTAGGCGTTGCCGACTGCAGTGCCGTTTTCTGCCTGTTTGCATATCCCTGTATTTGAATATGCATGCCTGTACCAGTTTCTTTGGTGCTTCAGTGTAAATTACTTTTTCTGGCATATCATCGCCCATCTACACTCTGAACAGTTGTGAGCCAAATGATCAACAGGTCTACAAGTAAAATGTGGTTGCTACATTCTTACTGTATGGCAACTTGTGTCCTGCAAGATTGCAAAAATGACACCTTACTGGTACCATTACCCTTAACAAGGGTCCATGTGTTCACATTGCTTTGCAAATGTAGCCTTAAACCTAATCTGTCACAAATTGAATCTAATAACTAAAAACAGATAGTGAATCAAACATTGGGACTCACCTCAGCCCATTGTGCTGAGCCCTGTACTGCTGAACTGGAGGGATGCCAAGTACCATTGGTATGTTATTAACTTATTGCCCAATCTTATTACTCAACAGCAAACCACAGCATTTGGGTGTCAAAAGTTACCCAACAATGATTCCTCTCACCAAACCATACATTTGGATATTGGATGAACACTTCTTGACACAACCCATCATGTTGGGACCACTTACTGACACCCAACTTCAACAAACCGACCTATTCTGGGCCACTACGCATTAGGATGGGCAACAGAAATGGTGATAGAGAGGGCAGACTCATACTGAAGAGTGTAGTTAAATGGGTGTAGCATTGACAGATGTTGATTTAAGTGGCCTTATACAGGGGTCCAGAACATCTCAGGGCAAGCAAATGCAGCCAATGTTGGACTGCACTGATGCCTGTATCGTGCTGGTGACTGCGTTGTCTTGGTCACGGATGGCAGCTGCTGCAGTGTCATGTGGGTCGCCGGCAGTTGTAGATAAGTGCACCCCACCCAGGCCCTTCGAACTTAAGTCAGCTAGTCACTCCACCATGTGCTCGTCCATGAGTTGTGTGCTTTGGTGCGATAGGTGACACTAGGCGTTCTGATGCCAAGAAGCAGTGACCCAGGCAACACCCAAGGGTTAGGCCAAGATGGTGGCCTATGACGTCTAGATGACAAGGAGACAGCGAGGAGGTGTCACTCCCAACTGGTTCATATGCAGCTTGCAGTCCAGCCACCCAAGTGCCTCCAAGGGCTGGCTGAAAACTAGCTCCCCTCATTGGTGAGGTCAAGCCACAGGTATGGGGCACCTCATGCTAGAACTCCATGAGTTAATCCACAGACAGGTTATCAGTTGACCTGAGTCACCCAGTGATAGCCATGGTTTCTCTGAAACTCAAACGCCCATCATTCTCTCCAGTTCAGCACACAGACAGAATGGCAACATGATTGAATTCTGTGAACCCCTAAGCTCAATTTATACCCTTAAAACTACGCTTCTGACATAGTCCTACTAGGAAGAGAAGGGTAGGTTACACTTGTCTTGTCAGCTTTTCCAAACACTCTCCATCCTGAGCCACAGGTTGCTAGGCTAAATTTGCATTGTATGAGTTTCTTGGTAGCACGAAGGTGTTGTGAATTATAAAATGTTACTTCACTCATGGTCACACTGTATTGTGACTTTCACAGTTCTACTCGCCTCGACCATGACTGTTGTAGCAACCCCATCTGGCCGGGATGTTGTAATGTAATGTCAACAGTGCTGCCCTATGGCTTACTTGATTAGCACATTGCCCAGGCTGACCTCTACTTTCTGGCCGTAACTGGAATTAACCTTTAAAAATTCACAATTCTCTCTCAGAACCTGCAGTATAAGAACAAGGAAGCAAGAAAATGAAACTGTAACATTCTACAAAGAAAAAAATGAGGGGGGGTGAACATGATTGATCAAATGACACAAAAAAACATTACAAAGGTGTAGGTGAAAGTGATGGCCAATGCATGTCTTGTGCAACATGTTGGCTATGGCGGTAGTAAATAGGTCTTCTACACAAGAGTGATAACCGAGCAAATGGAAAGGAGGAAGTTCGTATGTCAGCTGTCAAATGAACTCGGCAGAATGGAATGAACGGAAGAAGAGGATAAGCTCCAAAGTCATCTATAAAGCTGAAGTGATGCCAAATCATTCTCTGCAAAGGAAAGAATACCAGCGAAATTCATGTAAAGTGCCACAAAGTTGCATTTGGAAAATGTGTGTAAAACAAAAATCACCAGTGCTAGAAATGTCGAGCAGATTTTAATGACTTTATAGAACACATTTGAGTACAATATGGAACATATACAATAAATACATCTAGAAGGTACTAAAAATACTTAATAAGTGAAAGTCTACAGTTTAGGAAACTAGTAAGCATGAGCAACGGTAAATCAGTAAGATATTTTGTTATTGAAATGAATAAGTAACATGTTAAATTGTTGTTATTATTATTCGTTCCTTTCTCAGATGTTATGTCTGGTTAAAAATGGAAAGTGACGCGGACCTTGATCAAGCACGACTTCCTTTTAACTGTACGGTATATGTTACATTGCATTTAGGAACTTTTGGGTAATTGAACATGTATCAATAATTACAGATTTCTGTAGTTCTATATATAAGTTTGGATGTAGCTGTATTGCGTTGATGTACTGGTGGATATTGTGTGGTATGACTCCTGTAATTGATAGTATAATTGGTATAATGTCAACTTCATCCTGATGCCACATGTCCTGTATTTGTTGTATTGGATATGGATATTTCGATTAGTTGTGTTAATTTCTTCTTTTTATTGGTGAGTATGATGTCAGGTTTGTTATGTGGTGGTGTTTTATCTGTTATAATGGTTCTGTTCCGGTATAATTTGTATTCATCATTCTCCAGTACATTTTGTGGTGCATACTTGTATGTGGGAATGTGTTGTTTTATTAGTTTATGTTGTATGGCAAGTTGTTGATGTATTATTTTTGCTGCGTTGTCATGTCTTCTGGGGTATTCTGTATTTGCTAGTATTGTTCATCCGCTTGTGATGTGATCTACTGTTTCTGTTTGTTGTTTGCAAAATCTGCATTTATCTGTTGTGGTATTGGGATCTTCAATAATATGCTTGCTGTAATATCTGGTGTTTATTGTTTGATCCTGTATTGCAATCGTGAATCCTTCCGTCTCACTGTATATATTGCCTTTTCTTAGTCATGTGTTGGATGCGTCTTGATCGATGTGTTGCTGTGTTAGATGATACGGGTGCTTGCCATGTAGTGTTTTCTTTTTCCAAATTACTTTGTTCGTATCTGTTGATGTTATGTGATCTAAAGGGTTGTAGAAGTGGTTATGAAATTGCGGTGGTTTAGCTGATGTATTTATATGAGTAATTGCTTTGTGTATTTTGCTAGTTTCTGCTCGTTCTATAAAGAATTTTCTTAAATTGTCTACCTGTCCACAATGTAGGTTTTTTATGTCGATAAATCCCCTTCCTCCTTCCTTTCTGCTTAATGTGAATCTTTCAGTTGCTGAATGTATGTGATGTATTCTATATTTGTGGCATTGTGATCGTGTAAGTATATTTGAGTGCTTCTAGGTCTGTGTTACTCCATTTCACTACTCCAAATGAGTAGATCAATATTGGTATAGCATAAGTATTTATAGCTTTTGTCTTGTTTCTTGCTGTCAATTCTGTTTTCAGTATTTTTGTTAGTTTTTGTCTATATTTTTCTTTTAGTTCTTCTTTAATATTTGCATTATCTATTCCTATTTTTTGTCTGTATCCTAGATATTTATAGGCATCTGTTTTTTCCATCACTTCTATGCAGTCACTGTGGTTATCCAATATGTAATCTTCTTGTTTATTGTGTTTTCCCTTGACTATGCTATTTTTCTTACATTTGTCTGTTCCAAAAGCCATGTTTATATCATTGCTGAATACTTCTGTTATCTTTAGTAATTGTTTGAGTTGTTGATTTGTTGCTGCCAGTAGTTTTAGATCATCCATATATAGCAAATGTGTGATTTTGTGTTGGTATGTTCCAGTAATATTGTATCCATAATTTGTATTATTTAGCATGTTGGATAGTGGGTTCAGAGCAAGGCAGAACCAGAAGGGACTTAATGAGTCTCCTTGGTATATTCCACGCTTAATCTGTATTTGCTGTGATGTGATATTATTTGCATTTGTTTGGATATTAAGTGTGGTTTTCCAGTTTTTCATTACTATGTTTAGGAACTGTGTCAATTTAGGATCTACTTTGTATATTTCCAATATTTGTAGTAACCATGAGTGGGGTACACTATCAAAAGCTTTTTGGTAATCAATGTATGTGTATTGTAGTGACCTTTGTTTAGTTTTAGCTTGATATGTCACCTCTGCATCTATTACCAGTTGCTCTTTACATCCTCGTACTCCTTTGCAACACCCTTTTTGTTCTTCATTTATAATTTTGTTCTGTGTTGTATGTGTCATTAATTTCTGTGTAATGACTGAAGTTAATATTTTGTTTATTGTTGGTAGGCATGTTGTGGGGCGATATTTTGCTGGATTTGCTGTGTCTGCTTGATCTTTAGGTTTCAGATAAGTTATTCCATGTGTAAGTGTATCAGGGAATGTGTATGGGTCTGCAATGTAACTGCACGGACGCGGGTAGGCGTTTGTAAAGGCAAGGAGTTTGGGCAGAGACTTCTCTGCCCAAACTCTTTGCCTTTACAAATGTCTGCTTATGTGTGTGTGTGTGTGTGTGTGTGTGTGTGTGTGTGTGTGTGTGTGTGTGTGTGCGGGTGCGCGGGTGCGCGCGTGCGCGGGTGCGCGCGCGTTTTTCCCCCTAAGGTAAGTCTTTCCGCTCCCGGGATTGGAATGACTCCTTACCCTCTCCCTTAAAACCCACATCCTTTCGTCTTTCCCTCTCCTTCCCTCTTGCCTGATGAAGCAACCGCTTGTTGTGAAAGCTTGAATTTTGTGTGTATGTTTGTGTTTGTTTGTGTGTCTATCGACCTGCCAGCACTTTCATTTGGTAAGTCACATCATCTTTGTTTTTAGATATGTTAAATAATTTAGTTAGATGTGAATGTGTTGAGGTGAACTTCTTTAGCCAGAAATTGGCTATTTTATCTTTTCCAGGGGCTTTCCAATTGTGAGTAGAATTAATTGCTTGGGTGACTTCATGTTGCAAAATTATCACTTCAGGCATTTGTGGCATCATCTTGTATGTGTCTGTTTCTGCTTGTATCCACCGTGCATGCCTGTTATGCTGTACCGGGTTTGACCACATGTTGCTCCAGAAGTGTTCCGTGTCTGTTATGTTTGGCGGATTGTCTATTTTAATGTGTGTGTTATCTATTGTCGGGTAAAATTTCTTTTGGTTTGTGTTGAATGTTTGGTCTTGTTTCCTTCTATTTTCACTTTTTTTTGTATCTTCTAAGTCGTTCGGCCAGTGCTTGTAATTTCTGCTTCTTTTCATCTAATTGCTCTATCGCTTCTTGTTGTGAGATTTTACCTAACCTTTTTCGTTTTTCGTCTGATATTTCATTTCTTATAAATTGTGTTAGCTGTCCGATGTCTTTTTTCAGTTTCTCTATTCTGATCTGTAGCCTGTGTTGCCATGCTGGTTTTGTGGGTTTCTTTTATGTGTTGGTTGGCTCTGATCTCTGCCTAGTGTGTATATTTAGTGTAGTGAGTATATAAACCAGTAGTTGTAGCTCTTCCATAGTTGTATTTTCATTTATTTTGTTGTGTATGATTGTTTTGATAGTTGTTATTGTTGTTTCGACTTGTGGGTTATTTGGTGGTCTATGCAAGAATGGTCTAATGTCTGTATTTGTGTCTTTGTATTCTATATATGTCAGCTGAAATTTTTCTTCTATATCTAACATGTGTGTCACTTCGTGTTCTATTTGTGCTTGTTCTGGTAGCTGTCTTAAGATTTCGTTTTCCTCTGATTGTTTAATTGATGCGTGCGTGTTCTTTGTTTGTTTGCTCTGGGATGTTTGAGTCCATTACTGTATTTTCTTCTTCTTCTTCTGATTGCACATTATTTTGTTCCAGTATTTGTTGTACTTGTTGTTTAATGTTTTCTAATTATGACTGGGGTATCCTGTTATTTTTTATTATTACACGGATCTGATGTGCTTGTCGTTGTTCTGTTAAAAATTTTAATTCTGGGTATCTGGTAATAAATGTTGTGTATACTTGTGATCTGTATCCAGTTGTGTTGGTTCCTAAGTTTGTTGCTTGGTAATAACAGAACATTAGATGTGGGTTAATTCATCTGACCATCTCATCCTCTGTCTTTGTTTTCCTTCTAGAGTGGTTGCAGGAAGCATGTCCTGCAAAACACCTCTATTTGGATTTAAATCATTTTCCGTGTGGCTAGCAGTGTCGTTACCATTGTGGATGGGCATAGGGTTCAAGCGTCGTCCTTGACCATGACAGCGCTTGTCCAAGTCTTCATTAGTTCTGTCCTGAACCAACTAATCACACTAAAAGGGGGCTTAGCCCTATTAATGGTTTGTTCTTTTCATCTTTCATGACTGGCAGAACGTACCGGAGGCCTATTCTTTTCCCGGGCCTCCACGGGTTTATTATTATTATTATTATTAACTTGCACAGTGTAGGGATTAACATACACTAAAAAGCAAAGGAAATTCTTGGATGGAAAATACATGAAATAAGGAAAAGGCAGTCACTTACCTATTGAGGTCTGGAGTGTTGTGCACAGAAACATGTAATAAAAAAAGGTGAACACTAACTTTTGAGCACTCACTCTTTTTCTAGTAGGAATATACACGCACACACCCTTATGTGCATGCTTGCATTAGCAGCAAGACTGATTACTAAGTATTGATTGTTGAAAGCTTTATCTGGTAGGTGGAGGTGGGGAGGGCATATGGAAGGATGCACGAGGGATGGAGGGGGTAGGAAAGGACGGGAAGGTGGTGAAGAAGAGGGGGGGGGTGGAGAGAGAGAGAGAGAGAGAGAGAGAGAGAGCATTTGCATCGAGGGTGGGGGAGAAGGCAGTACGTGATCTAGATAGGGAAGGAATAATATGTACAGGGGAGATGGGAAAAGGTAAGATGAGGCAGTGGGAAACAAGTTAGTGAAGTGTAGGCCAGAGGCATTGTGGGGGCACAGAATATTGTTGGAGAGAGAATTCTCTCTCCCCCCCTCCCTCTTTTTTTCCAGTTTTGCTCCTACAGGGAGCGTGTACATTTAGATGTCTATGTGGTTGTGTGTACTTTTAGTAGAAAAAGAGCGAGCTCAGAAGCTAGTGTTAGCTGTTTTCCATTATGTGTTTCTGTGTGCCATGCACCAGTCCTTTATTAAGTTGGTTGTCATATGCTAAAATAAAGTATTTGTTTAAGTCAAATATGAAAACATTTTATGCAGGCTCAGATTGACCCCTTTTTGCTGTTTTAGGAATGTCAGAAACTTCACTGTTCTAGTGGTAACAGACTTGCATGAATTTCTGCTAAGTTTGTGTGAAAAAAAATCTTCAAGTTTGGCAAGCCATTGTTCCTTAGCCAGTAGAGTTAAGATCTTGCAGCTGATGAACTTTTTTGCAAAGAACACAGAAATGACGACCATATAACAATCTCTTCGAACTTTTTGGATAATTTTGTTGCAACAATTTGTTCCCATATTTTATTAATTCTGTCATAATGTAAAAATATCGACAGTTGTTTACACTAGCTCCTAATGAACTAGAGCAACCTACTGCAAGCAACCGATTCCTTAATTGTTTGTTACCAGATAAATAAATGAAGGCAAAATTGAATATAACCAAATGTGGCATTGGCCTACGTGGCCTTGCTGTGCTACTGCTGTGGATGACTGCAAGCAAGGGGAAACTGCAGCCGTTAATGGCATCCCTGTGTGTACAATATTCCATAGGTAAAATAGTCCCCTGTTTAGATCTTCTGATGTGAACTGCTAAGAAGGGTATCATCAGGAAAAACAAGACTGGCTTTCAGTGGGTTAGAGTGTGGAGTCTTAGATTCCTAAATTGGGTAGGTAGTTTAGAGAATTTGAAAATAGAAATGGATAGGTTGAAGTTATAGTAGAACTTAGTGCATTGTGGTGACAGGAAGAATAGGACTTGTGGTTATGTGGTTGGTTATCAACACACAGTCAAATAATGGTAAAGCAGGAGTAGGCCTAATAATGAATAAGAAAATACGAATGTGGGTTAGCAACTGGGAACACCATAGTGAGTGCGTTGTTATGGCCAATGAAATGGAGCCAAATTAAATCAGGCAATGCTAAAAGAATTATATTCGGAGAGAAAACATTATAAGTAGTTAAATCAGTTTTGTTATTTAGGCAACAAAAACCTGATGATGGTCCAAGTAGTGAGGATATGAAATGGAGACTCACACCAGCATATCCCTGTCATTTCCCCTCACACCTCCAATCCACCTACCACCATCAAGAAGCAGCCACAAAGGAGATCCCCTTCATCTCCCAGTACCGCCTCGGACTGAACTGGACAACTGAACCACATCCTTCACCAGGGCATTGATTACCTACCATCATGCCCTGAAATGAGGGACATCCTAACAGAGTTCTGCCCAACCTCCACAACATCCTAGTCCATCCCTGTGCTACTCCCAGTCTGTCTTAGCCCCTTGACACAAGGATCATATCCCTGTGAAAGTCGCAGGTGCTAAACTTGCCCAATCCACCCCAATCCACCCATCTAGCACTTCCTGTTCCAGTCCTGTAAGAGGTTTATCGAACACCATCAGGGGCCGGGCCACCTGTGAAAACAGCCATGTCATTTACCAGCTCAGCTGCAATCATTGCACAGCTTTTCATATTGGTATGTCTACCAACTAACTGGTGAATGATTACCACCAAACAGTGGCCAAGAGCAAAGTAGACCACCCTGTGGCACAACATGCAGCTGAACATAACACACTTGATTTCAGTGGCTGCTTCACTATCCAAGCTGTCAGAATTCTTCCCTCCAACACCAGCATTTCTTACCTGTGTACATGGGCATATCCATAAACACATTCTCTGCTCGTGTGGAGTGGCCGAGCGGTTCTAGGCGCTACAGTCTGGAACCGCGCGACCGCTATGGTCGCAGGTTCGAATCCTGCCTCAGGCATGGATACGTGTGATGTCCTTAGGTTAGTTAGGTTTAAGTAGTTCTTCATCTCCTCCCCATTCTCACCTCCCACCCTGTTTGTTTGCAGCCCTCTGTCAGCACATCCGCCTGTCTTTCCCTGCTCCTCTCCTTTTTTTTTTTTTTTTAAATCCCTCTTTCTCCCCACCTCCTTGCCCCATAATCTCTGATGCTGTGCCTGTTGGCAGTCTAGTCCCTGCACATTCCATCAGATAGTGTTCATCTCTCTCCCTACCTATACACTACTATCCTCTCCCTTCCCCTTCCCTGCCTCCTACAGACTGCTGCTTGCATCCATTGCAATAGTTGCCCGAGATGCTATAGTTGGCAATTTTTTTTTGTGTGTGTGTGTGTGTGTGTGTGTGTGTGTGTGTGTGTGTGTGTGTGAGGGGGAGGGGAAGGGGGGGGTTAGAGAGAGATCTAGGCACGCATACAGTAAGCAGTTTCAAACGGAAGTACGTTGTGGTGGTTATGCAGGGATGAGGTGGCTTGCACAGGACAGACTAGCATGGACAGCTGCAGCAAACCAGTCATTGGACTGAAGACAGCAACAACAACAGGCATATTTAGAAAAAAATCTTGATTTTGATCTTAATTTCTCAGTGGTGGTCTGTTAAAAAGACTATAGAAGAATCTTGAGTTTAAAAAGGAATATTGTCACATGTAAAAAAGCAGAAATCAAGAATTTGGTAGCATTTATTCTGGCAAAAAAGACTGTTTCTGTTAGTCAATAGGTGAGATGGTTCTGAAGAGTGATTGTGCCATGGGCATCACGTTCTGATCTTCATTTATTTTTTCGATATTCTGGATAAAACGATGTCAGGAAGGCAAGTTTGACAATTCTACCTCCACTGGGCCAGGAACAGTGGGTTAGTAAACGTGAGTATTTTTTGGTGTATTTATCATTCCCAAGAAAGTGATCCTTGTAACTACACTAAGTTACAGATGGAGCTAAAACGTGGCAGACATTAATGTACATTTACTTACATATACTTGTGAGAGTTTGATCAAAATTGAAAATAGTAAAACATAGAGCATCTTCAATCAGATTGGGTCACTTGGCACAGAGTCATACTTTCCAAATATTCTGATACAATTATAAGTGTATTTCCTAAAGCTCTGTCAGTGGATCCCATTCACAGTGCTACTAAATGCCTATACAACCTTATATCTTTGAGAGAGAGCATGCTAGCTAGCCAGCCTCCCTCTAAGTAATGGTCTATTAGTCACCAAGTTAAAAAGTAAGAGAAGGGGGCCGACTAAGAGATGTAAGAGAAATAGTAGGCTTCAAACTGATTTAAAATATTAGAATATAGATAGGTATGAAATTAAACTACTTGTACACTTTGTCAGTATACAGATTTAGGATGGATATCACTTGTGTGTCAGTAGTAAAATGTTACGTTTTTTAATGTGTAGTGGTAATAGATATTTATTTTTTACCAGTGTATAGTATTGTACACATACATAAGTTTGTAAAACTGCTTCAACTTTATCTGAATTGTTCAAGTACTTGTCACTTCTGTGCATGAAGCAGAAAATGTGTGTCTAATGACATTTGTTAGCAACGTGACGTGAAATGAAAGTCTTTTGCCCACTAAATGTTACTCCCTATGACAGCTACAGTGTGGGCTGAATTTCATCCCTTTGCATACTGTTCTAATAGCAACAGAGGAAAAAGTGATAAAAATACTCTCTAATCCTGCTGTCTTTCTTAAAGCAAATTCAGGATGTCTTGCTGTTTCCTATTTTAGGCTACCATCTGTCATATATACCTTACAAGAAATAATTGTCCAAAACCTGGTAATGGCGAACAAACAGGAGGAGGAAAATCAGCTGTTTCCGAGTATACTAATAATGGACGCAGAAACATCTAACATGTTTAGAGATACCTAGTAGGTAACATTTGAAAATCCACAAAATAACTCGATATGTACTGTCAACACAGGAAGTGTTTCACTGTGGACAATTGTGCAACAGCAACATGGGGAATTAGGTCAGGCCAACAACAGGCCAGTGAAAATTGCTTAGGTGTCAGTTACAGACCATTGGGCAGTGTCAGAGTGGTCAAATATTTTGAGAATAATAATAATAATAATAATAATAATAATAATAATAATAGATCTATGTGCAATTTTTCTGAAATAGTTTATGATATGAACCTTATGATATTTTAGTGGGTTTGTTTTTTCCCCATTGTCTTGTGAAATAATGTTCACCTGTCATTAATTATTCGTGTACATTTCTACTTTGCATTTCTTCATAAGTTCCAAGAAGCAACATGTAAACAAAATGCAGACCTCTGGTGATGAGTTTAAATTTGTTTCATTTCTATTTTTATTTAGAACGTGAAGAAAATGTCAAGTCAGACATATTCCATGCCTATTGTGCATTACTACGACAAACAAGGCCCACAATTGGAGTCAATATTGATCCAGACTTAATGGATCAAGAGGATGGCCCATTATCCATGTTACAGTCTCAGGTAAATCTCTTTAGTTTCTAATAAATATACACAGATAGATGAAATCAAACAGTGCAAACTCAGGTTGGAATATCAAAAACGTAAAGTTGACATAATAAGTTGGAGACAGGTGCAATTAAGAGACTTACACATTGGGTTTCAGCCACAGCCTTTGTCAGAAAAAGAAAGAGAAACACACACACACACACACACACACACACACACACACACACACACACACACACATTCATTCACAGAAGCAAGCACAGCTCTCACTCGCATGACCATCTGAGCTGCCGGAGATGGCAGTCGTGTGAGGTGTGCTTGCTTCTGTCTGTGTCTCTGTGTGTGTGTGTGTGTGTGTGTGTGTGTGTGTGTGTTTCTTTATTTTTCTGATGAAGGCTGTGGCTGAAAGCCAGTGTGTAAGTCTCTTAATTGTGCCTGTCTGCAACTTAATGTGTCATCTTTACAGTAAGTAGCAGTCTATCTTTTCCTTATATTGTTGATACACTGATAGAAGAATATTTAGATCTCAGTAATTGGAAAATTAGGCTATATTCTTAAATAATTTAAAATTGCTTCTTTAGTTTTATCATCAAAATCGTTCTGTTCGGCAGTGCAATTTTGCTTAACATGAAAACTATTCTTCAAAACTAAAATGAAGTGTGGTATTTACTGTGTGAAGTGGAAATCAGCTGTTGCCATTTGATATCTCATTCTGCATAATGAGTAATTCCCAGATTGATAACCTTTGTCATTGTTCTGTCCAGTCGAGAGATAGCTTTACATGGAAGTCTTTATGTCCATTGTCCTAATACATCGGCTTCTTTATTTTTCAGGTTCCTTCTATTGTTAAAGCTGTTCACAACCAAATGAAAGAGAAGAGTATCAAGACAAGGCAAGACTGTTTTGCATTGCTTAAAGAGCTGGTTACAGTTCTGCCTGGAGCTCTCACAAATCATATTCCTGCCATCATCCCTGGCATGCAGTACTCGTTAGGGTGAGTATACTGATACAGCGAAAATTTCCTTTTAAATATTTGTTGTTATCTAATTGTAAGAAATTAAAGGGCACTGATTTACTGAGGTCTGGTACTAGTACTAGGTTTCTGATAGTTTTACAGAGAGGGATAATTTATACCTCTTGTAAAGATTGTATGTGCATGTGGACAGGTGCATTTGTGGCAGATGTGAGAATAGGACAACCACTTTTTCACAATACTTAAATTTTTTACATCAGCAGTGTTTTATAAATACATGTCTGAAGATTCTGTTAATAACGCAGCCATCTAAGTTTACGTTTCCCAAGGGTGTCTTAAATCACATCAGGTGACTGCCTGGTTGGTTCCATTGACATAGCCACAGCTGATTTCCTTAAAGAGCTGTGGCCAACTGAAATCATGCTCCATGTCAAATTCCTGTGGGTGCTGAGGTGATATTAACACTGTGTGTGTAGTACTGAAAATTCATTTGTGGTTGTCCAGCAACAATATCAGTTAGTTATCTTATTTTGGAAAACTTAAATATTGTTTCCAGAATGAGATTTTCACTCTGCAGCGGAGTGTGCGCTGATATGAAACTTCCTGGCAGATTAAAACTGTGTGCCCGACCGACTCGAACTCGGGATGGAGTTACCGTCTCGGTCGGGCACACAATTTTAATCTGCCAGGAAGTTTTTAAATATTGTTTCTCAGTCAGTGTAAACCTGATTTGATATGACATGAAGATAAATTATTTTCGATGCTAATATGGAGAAAATACACACAGTAATTTTATTTTTGCAAAATATATTGCAAGGACCAAAATTTCTGTTGCTCCATCGCCACCCCAGCAAGAACAACATAAAAAACTGTTGGTGCCTGTATTAAATTATTCTGATGCTGTGAAAGGATTATTTTGAGAATCTTTGATCAGCATGTCATCTGCAGGAAGCTGAAAAAAAATTGAATTAGCATTTACCAGATAATCAGTAATCTTTCAGAGTATTCTGTAATATATTCTATCCAATAAGAAATGCACTTTTGACACAAATCCTTAGGACTTAAACTCGAATGAACAATAAACAAGTCTGACAATGTTTAAATAGAGACCGTTAAATGTAGATTATTGTTGAGAAGAGAACTTACATTGATATTAATATTTTGTAAACAGTGAACTGTAATATAGTCAGTCAGAATGTTGTGTATTCTCCCTGGAGTACACTGCATACTATGTTGCCATTAATAGTTCTCTTGCTTATCTGAAACTGTTAATCCGTCATTGTGGTGCTGTATTACTATTCCAAAAAGACTTCCCAGTAAATTGTGATTGTTTTCTTTCACGCATCTTATAACCTGGAGTACTTACTGATCATTTCAGTGCTGTTGCTAAAAGGAAGTACTCACCATTTGATCTGTGTACTACCAAAATGCTTTACCTCAACCTCAGTTTCTATCAGCTCACTCTAATGTATAATAGCATAGAAGAAAATTTACATCATAAATGATTTCATTTTATCTTTTCTGCAAACAGGGATAAGAACTCGAGTAGTAACATGAAGATAGATACTTTGTCATTTATGCATTGCCTCCTGACAACGCATTCTCCAGAAGTATTTCACCCTCATATGGCTGTTCTGGTACCTCCTGTTATCACAGCAGTTGGAGATACTTTCTACAAAATAACGGCAGAAGCACTGCTTGTTCTGCAGCAACTTGTGAAAGTGATACGTCCTTTAGGTAAGATTTATCCACAATTTAAGGAATTTGTGTTTTTTGTTTGGTACTAACCATGTAAATTTTCCATAATTAGCTTTTTATGATTGTTATTTTGAGGCACCTTTTCTAGATATTACAATTGGTTGTTTATGCGATAGGTACACTAGTGTGGTGTTTGTTGCCTTCTTTGTATTTATTTTGACTGTCACAGTTTGAAAACAGCTTTTCAGTATTGTACTTATCATTACTGTTAAGTTATATTTTCAGTGAAATTGATTCTTGGAATAATTTCCGTGAAAATTCCATATGTGCTCTTTTAGTAACAAATAATGGTACATCTAGAATTCTCTGGAATCTTAGGCTGGAAAGGAACTCATCAAAGGCACAGCACTCTTTAAAATAGTATTTCATTTTTCTTCTGTGCAGATACACCAAGCAATTTTGACTTCACACCATTTACCGGAGAACTTTATAATTGTACCTTAATTCGACTAAAGGCAGCCGATATAGATCAGGAAGTAAAGGAGCGTGCCATTTCTTGCATGGGCCAGATAATATGCAATTTGGGAGACTACCTTCAGGTAGGTGAAAATCTGTCAAATCAGTTTTATTTTAAAAAGTGAGATATGTATAAAATATCTTCCTGTAGTTCTTTGTTTGTGTAGTTGCGCGTGATGCAAACTAATGCTGCACTAGCAGGTAGAACGTTATCTTATAGGTTTCATAACTAGTGAAATTATCCGTAGTGTTTTCAGAACTCTTTAATTTTCAGCTCAGACATAATTGGTTTTTGTGTTGTTTGATAGAGTTGAAATTAAAAGGAAAAGGAAAAGAAAGAAAATGTTGTGTGTTTTAAGTGTTTGTCTATGGAGTTGAGGTATATGTTCTTTGTATTCGTATGTATCCGATGTGGCATATTCATGAACTTTACATTGTTTTAAACTTATATTCTCTAAAGGGATACATGGTTTTCAGTTTGTTAGGAGCTGATAACACAGATTGTTGAGTTTAATTTATTCATTGATCTTCTCAGTACTAATGAATACTGGTATTATGTCATGTTTCTTTAATAAAATGCTCTTAGAAAATTCATGACATCTGCGGTAATATGACTAAGGGTAGTTCAGTATCAGTGTGAATTACAAAATTTTCCAGATGTACTAACATTTGCATTTGGAGCTTAGGGTGTCATTTGTGACTTCTTGAAATAGATTCTTGTAATTCATTTAGAATGTTTGTAATTGTATGTATTCCATTACTATACAACACACTGACTCTGATATTTGATTTCAGACCTTCAAAGGATGCTATTGCATTGCGTTCTCATAATCATGTCACTGACTGAAGCTTTCTGGTATAAATATTGGTTCTTGAATCATGTGGAGTCTGTGCACTTCCTGCTGCAGCTATAGTTTTCTATCATAAATGTTTGTCATTTTATTCCTTCAAAATGCTGCCATCAGTGTCTCAGTTTATAAGTGCCAGACAAAAGTCTAAAGGTCTGAGGGTTAGAATCCCTGTTTGTCCTATGAGAAAGTCAATTATAACTTCTTTCACCTCTGCCATTATTTTGTAAATACAAAAAATGCAAGTTCCACTGTGACTCAGCAACCATATTAAATTGTTGGTCTCTACTTAATCAGTGCAAAGATCAGAGGAAGTAAGGGCATACCTCTTACAACAAGACTGCTTAGTAAAACACTGAGGTCTTCAAACTAGCTGTCAGGTAGTGGAAGTCACAGGTACCTTTTGTCATACATTACGCTTCTCTCTCTCTCTCTCTCTCTCTCTCTCTCTCTCTCTTTCTCTCTCTCTCTCTCTGCTCCATGTGTGATGACACAGTGGCACAACACGGGACTGTTACTCAGGACAACGGCAGTTAAAATCGCCATCCAGCCAATCGCATGTAGGTTTCATAGTTTTCCTAATACCACGATGGTTCATTTGAAAGAGTGGAGCATATATCCTTCCAGTCCTTCCCCATTTCAAGCTTGGTTTCAATCTCAGATGTCCCAGTTGTTGTTAGGATGTTAATCCCTAATCCCCCACCCCTCCAAAAAAAAAAAAAAATCATGCAGGTGTACAAGTTATTGGGTTTGCTATATTAACTATTTATTAATAAAATGTACTTAGGAATTTTTATTTCCCTGTGTTTTTGTATATTGCAAGAGCTCAGTCACATTATGATATTACTTACTGTCTATCTTAAAAGTTTTCTCTCTGTTTGAGTACTTACTAAAAGCACTTCATTACAGGTGTTGGCTTGTTTGGCGCCCTATGTAATTCTAACACCACCCTTGATTGGTAGTATGTGCCCACTTAAACTATAATAAAATATACCTGCAAAAGTAATTGTGTCACTGAATTGTACGCAAATTGGTTAATTTTTTTTCCCAGGTGAACAAATTTCACATCTAAATATATTGGAAAGTTCTGGTACAATTATAAATAATTTATGAGGTAAGGAGACCACTCACTGAAAAGTAGTAGTAGTGAGTTGTCAACAGGCACACAGAAAATAATGAAAATTTGCTACCTTGCAGGTGAATACTTTGACACACACACACACACACACACACACACACACACACACACACACACACACACCGCACAATGTGAAGCCATGTTGTGCTGGATGAATGTGCACTGACAGTGAGATTTCAGTTCATCAGATACACTGGGTTGTGGTTGTGTCGGGCAGTGTGAATTGAATGAAAAAGAGGTGGGAAGCAGGAGGAGGGGTTTGGATATGGATAGCTGGCGGCATGGAGGGAGGCAGCACATGTGTGGATGTGTGGGATAGGAATGTGGGGAGTGGCAAAGCAGCAGATGTACAGGAAAGGAATGCAGTATAAGGGCACCAGAGACAGTCAGTTTGTGAAGCACACAAAGACGAATACGTGAAGACATGGGTTTGGAGGGGGGGGGGGTGGGGGACAGGACAGAGGAGGGAGAGACTGTTCGGTAGTGTGTCTGGATGCAGTGGATTAGTGGAGACTGAGGTAAGGACAATTACAGGATCTGTTGCAAGTGTAATTCCCAATTGTGTAGTTTAGGAAAGCTGGCACTGAAGGGAAGGATCCAGATATACGGATTATGAAGCAGCCATTGGACTCCAGCATGTTCTTGAGGAAAAAAAACTTGTTTCACAAAGCGCCTAGCATCCAGTGCACATTGGTCTATTGATTATTCATATGATTTTGAAATGCATCCCTGTTGGTTTTTGAACACATTTTAAGTTGAGTTTTGAATGAATCCTAAGTTGATTTTTGAATGCATGCATAGTGTACGTGATGTCTGTCAGGAGAATCCTCGTCGCAGACAAAAGGACAGGGCTGTACGAGCTGAGTGAAGTAAAGCCGAATGGATGAATGCCAATCTCTGATGATGTGGTTGATTGGGTTTGCAAATGATCAGCGTTGTTATAATTACTAGCGAAATCTGTAGATTCAGACTACCAGAATGGATATAAACGACTAACAGGAATAACAGGTGAGAAAGATTACGTATTCTTGGTGTATCCAAGAAAATGAAATTTTGACAGAAAATTTTTGGCCAGATTGCTACACTAGTAAAGACCAGTTGTACAGTCCCCAGCTAGCAGCCGATTAAGTTCTATTCTGGAAGTAATGCAGAAAACATGTTGTACGAACATGTAACAACGCCTAACCGCAGAATAGTCACCGGATAACTAAACCTGTGATTCTGGCAGGGTTAGTGAAGTTAATCGGCAAAAAAATTTTGACAGTGGCAGGAATAGCTACAAAATTGGTGTTGACAAGAGTGTTTGTTAGAATGAGGAAGGAGAAGAAGCGGGGATATCACACAAATTATGGAAGAATTGGACGATTCCAAATTTATATAAAAATTTCGTAATACTACTTTTTGATCTCGTGCTTGAGAAACTGGTGCGTATGAATGAAATGTGAAACTATTTCCTGACATGAAGCTTTTTGCTTTTAGTAAGCCTAATAGGCATTTGATATTGGTACTTCATGAATTATATTCTGTAGTGTTATAAAAATGACCGTTTGTGTCAAAACACTCGTTTATTTGGTGTGTGTTACAAAATTGTTGCAATATTAGAGAGGCCTATTTTGTTTTATCTAGCAGACAGCGACAAAATAGACGTAATCAGATCGAGAAACCACACCAGTCTTGGGTATTATTTGTATTAACAGCTATTTCAGTATTAGATAACGACATTTTGATTTTTCATGTAGCAAAACGTTTGGCGAATTTTGATGAGGTAATAGATTCTTTCGCAGAAAGGAAAGCATGCCATGTAAAGCTGTAGCAATATCAGAGAGAAAAAATGCTAGGAGCTAAGGATTGAAGAAATGTGTACTTTCTTGCTTGTCTCTTGTCTTTAATGGTTTTATGTATGCTATATAGAATTTTATATCACACAAAACACCAAGTTATTAGCTAAAAGGCAATGAAGAGTGCAAATTTTCTGATGAGTTCTCGTTCTCCCAATTACAAATCATCCTATCCGCTATTAATTGTGTGAGACTGGGAGCAGGAGAGACACCACAGGACATTTCAATTTCCGCTGTCCTGAATATAGTTTGATGGCATCCATTACAAAATATACATGTTTAAATTCCACAGAGCGAAATACAGTGACATGCGAAAGAAGAATGCTGTATGAAAAGGTGTGGCACTGCACTTTGGCACACTTAAGATCAAATAACATATCTTAAATTTCCTCAAACATGTATGTTTTATGTTTGACTTTCAGAAAGGTGTGTGCCACAAGATCAACATATTTTTGAAAATTCGATTTTTCTTTTCTTTCTTTCTTTCTTTCTTCCAAGTATTGACTCAGTTAGCAAATATCGTAGATCTGGGACTGATGCGCAGAGGAGAACATGAACCATGTTTACATTTAGTGATTTTGCTGTTTCCCCTTTGTTTACTCTCACGTTAAATGAAAACAAAAATGGGTATCTGTGGCCGGGAGCTATCAAGTGAATTAAAATACATTCACATAATTACAGAAAGCTAAATATGTTATTAGTTTCAGATTTTATTTTATTTCCACCTTTCTGACAGTCGGGCATTAATTGCCTTGCAGAACAATTAAGTTATTTTAGTCTGTTTGCTAAAGAAATTTGTCTTCTATTAGCCTTTTCCACAGAGACAGTCAATGTATTTGAAACGAAATGTTTAATTCCACAGTACTGGCTAGTTTGAACTGTTCGCTGCATTTCAAGTGCACGTTTTCATCTTCTAGCACGTATGGCATTATGCCATAATAAAGAACCAAACATGATATAATACAGTACTGGTGCTCCAAGAAAATTTACATCCCGAAAACCACACTGAAAAGTTTACTATCAGGTTGAGATCTACTTCATTGGGAATCTGGACATACGAATGTGCACTTTACGTATGAAATATAAATGTGCACATTTTAGTATGGTTCATGAAATTCCGATGCTCTTGGGGGGTATCCTCTGATATCTTGTTTCTTTTATTACATAATGTATGAACTTTCAATGTTTTACATGAACGTACATACGGGCTTCCTACATCATGGTAGCTGCGCAAGCGCCATGTCTCCTGTTATCGGCGCTCTCTGGCAACTGCTGAAATGAACCTATTCCTAACAGGTCTCGGGAAAACATTGTGAATGGTGGTTTGAAAAGCGTTACTTTTAAAGTAAATATCCTTTTACGTAAGTTGAACTGTGAGAGTATGTCGTTATTAAAAATTTTACTGGCACATTTGTGTGATATATCCTGAAGTGTAACACGCGCAAAAAAGATCAATGTTATATGTGAAAACTTAGCTTCTCTTGCAGCGTGTTGATGTTAGAGACCAATTTTATATGTGAAAGCTTTGCTTTTCTTGTAGCAACACTGTATTTTAATGCTTTTGGCTGGTCCTGTGCTCTGAATATCCGCTGTCATCGGCTGGCGAGATGACATGACATGAGATATGACTGGTTTACAAAAGCGCATCGCAATCTCATTTTTTGTGATTCGGAAAGTAACGTGGTGTTGGTGGAATTCTAATGTATACTTTTGTAATACAAAAATACGCAGCGTACATGTTGCTGCACATCAAAGATATTTCCAAAAGGTCTTTTTCCCTGAGTTTCATTTTCTAAAGTGCTGGGAAATTCTACACCCGTGTATAAAATCATAACCATTCAAAGGATTGCTAAGTTTTGCAGTTCCTAGAAAAGAAAATTAGTTTACAAGTGCACCTGCAGACATTCGCCTATTGAAATGCACTGTAGCAGGTTAGTCAACATATGAAACAAACGTTACTCTACAACACACACATAAATACTCCGGAGATGGGAACTTGCCCTTCAATATATCCTCTCGTCCCGTTACCCACCAGGCCTCAACCTCCGCTAATTTCAAGTTGCCGCCCCTCGTACATGACTTGTCATTCAACAACATCTTTGCCTCTGTACTTCCACCTCGACTGACATCTCTGCCCAACCTCTGTGTCTGTATATGTGCGGATCGATATATGTGTGTGTGCGCGCGAGTGTATATCTGTCCTTTTTTCCCCTGTAAGGTAAGTCTTTCCGCTGCCGGGATTGGAATGACTCCTTACCGTCTCCCTTAAAACCCACATCCTTTCGTCTTTCCCCATCCTTCCCTCTTTCCTGATGAAGCAACCCTGGGTTGCGAAAGCCTGATATTTGTGTATGTGTTTGTGTGTTTTTTGTCTCTATCAACATACCAATGCTTTCGTTTGGTAAGTTAACAGCATTTTTGTTTTAGATATATTTTCCCCACTTGGAATGTTTCCTTCAGAAATGAACCTAATTATGCAAGTAACTAAGAACTGATTTTTTGAAAATTTTCAGTCTACTGCCTTACCTTAATAAAATCAATTATTGTGACAGTAAATGGCTGCCTTCAGTAAACATGACGGCTCTTCTTAGTTTGTGTAAGGCTATGTAACAAGGTTTCTTTATTTGAGTGTTAAGTCACAACCTCTCTGCTGCTTTCACAGGTGGCCCTGCTTCTGAAGGAATAGAACAAGCCTGTGACAAAACTAGAGGAGGATGTGTTATGTGGGTGAATCATACTGGTTTTGAACGTAGTTCTTCCACACAGTTATGACCCCTGCGGCAAGTGGTTGGCTGCGGGAGTGGGATAGGGATGAACCAAAATATTGTGTGGGTTGGGTGGGTGGTGGAATACCTCTTTAGGAGGGGTGGGAAGAATTTGTGTTGGATGTATCTGTGGGAAGAATGAGCGGTAGTTGAAGTTCTGGCAAGGAATATGCCTCATTTGTTCGGTTCCAGGGTGGGGGCAGGATTAGAGTTGCTTGAGTTATGGCACAGTAAATCTGTTTGGGGTAGTGCCTGTCTGTGAGGCCTTTTTTTTAGAGAGCTTTCATTTTTTCTTTTTATTTATTTTTATTTGTGAATACAAATTAGAGGAAAATATGTTTTACATTCTGAAATCACTCCATTTGGAAGTATCTGAAGAGCTTGGGAGAATTGGGATGAAGAGAACAGGATTTTGAGAATAGTTTGGATCATGATTGATTAACATAAGTAGCCTATATGTAATATTTGCTCGTGGGTATTAAGCAGACTTCTGGACAGCTTAAATGACACAAAACTCAACCGATACAAGTTGCCACCCATTAACATTGGTGTAGTATCAGAAACTCTATATCACACTCCACTTGATATGAATACAACAATATTCTCTTTCCATGTTTCCTTAAGTTAGATATTTCTGATGAGCTTCTGTTTTTACAGGGTGAATTGCCAACATGTCTTCCAATATTTCTCGACCGGCTTCGTAATGAAATAACTCGCTTAACTACTGTTAAAGCACTTACTAAAGTGGCAGGATCTCCTCTTCGTATTGATCTTCGCCCAATTATGGTAAGACAATTGTACATAGTTTTATATAAAAAATTTAATTTCATATTTTCTCATGTGTCAGTTGTTGAATGACATTTATGAAGTGAATTAAATGAAGTATTCACACATGCCTTGAAGCCACTTGGCATGGTGAAAGGTGAGAGCTAGCTGAATTGATACAAATTGAAGGAATTCGACCAGTGCTGATGTCTTTTCTGTTACTGCCACTTACCCTAACTTCATTAGCAGACAGAACAGTGTAGCATGTTTGATTTTATGTATAAAAGCATTGTGCCATGCAGTGATAACAACATAAAAAACACTCAGCATAGTGAGTACAATGCATGTTGGCAACAAAAGTTGCAGTGTACGCTGCGTTGTATGTTGTCTTAATGCTGATAGCAGCCCATACAGGTGAATAAAGGTCTAAAACCTTACACTGTCTTGTGACTTGGTAGCTCTGTTACTTCCATTGGTCACAGTGCTGAATATCTTCCTGGAATGTGCAGTTAATAGTTCAGAAGGCGTTAATAGCCCGTACAGTAACAGGGTGTATGTGTTATAGTGGAAGTGGAAGATTAGGGAAGGTAAACATTCCCTAGTGGATGTACACCATCACTAAAATGATCACTGAGAGCATACCATAAACTGAAAAAAACACATCCACAAGTGAAGGTGAACCATCACTGTACTCAGCTAGGGAAAGTGTACAGTAGCATATCATCCATTAGTGAAGGTGTACCATCGCTGCTCCCGGGTTATTAAGCATCCAATGATGCAACCATGCATC
The DNA here is from genome assembly GCF_021461385.2 of Schistocerca piceifrons. Taxonomy (NCBI): domain Eukaryota; kingdom Metazoa; phylum Arthropoda; class Insecta; order Orthoptera; family Acrididae; genus Schistocerca; species Schistocerca piceifrons. The sequence goes on along the minus strand of NC_060139.1, from coordinate 935,353,045 downwards.
AGTATTAATGTAATTGTCATCAGCTCATTATTGTTATGTTATACAGCAGTGCAGTTGACAGTAGTGCAGTTACGGTTCACATCGGTGCAACTACGGTTCAATCAGTGAAGTTCTACGAACATTTTAGAGTGGAATGGGAAAAAACCTCAATTATAATTCTGTCTTTGTGGACAGAGAGAAGTACGAGTCACTTATCAGCAATGCTAAATCACTAAAATCTGGATGAAAGCGGGACGGCAATGACTAAAAAGTTTTAGAAGAGAGATGAAGTGCTGGAAGTGAATGGAGTAACCAAATTAATACGACTGAAGAAGGTAAGATTAAATACTATGTTCATGATGAATTGTATGATATTCTGCATAATGTTCATGTAATGACTGCCCACGGTGGACAAAACTGAATGATGAAATCAAAGTTCTGTAATACACCATACACAATGTCCCAATTTATCTTAGTTTGTGTGAGCCTTTTTTACAAAAGCAAAAAGGTCAGAGAAAAGGAATAGTAGTGAAGCCAATGCTGTTCAAGGAGCTAAATTCCAGATGTCAAGTTGATCTCATCGACTTCCAGTCGCAACCAGATAGAGATTACAAATTCGTAATGGTTTTTCAGGCTCGCTTTACTAAATTCGTTATTCTTAGACCACTGAAGTCCAAACAGCTGAAGAGGTATGGGATAACATCACTGACATTTTTACAGTGTTACGTGCTCCTTCAGTATTGCAGTCTGACAATGGTAGAGAGTTCATTAACAAAATAATGAGCAGCTTAACTGAACTACGGCCCAATTTTAAATTTGTTCATGGTAAACTTACACAATCAGAGCCAAGGCAGCGTAGAGCGAGCAAATCAAGACATAGAAAATATGCTAACTACATCGATGCAGGAGCAAAACACCATGGAATAGAGCCTTGCATTAAGATTTGTCCAGCTAATGAAGAATAGCGCTGTACATTTTGGAATTAAAAGATCTCCTTACGAAGCGATGTTCGGCTGCCCTCCTAAACATGCTGTCTCTTCAACAAGGTTACCTCCCGAAGTGTTGATGAAAGTTTACCTCCCGAAGTGTTGACGAAAGTTTACCTCCCGAAGTGTTGACGAAAGTTTACCTCCCGAAGTGTTGACGAAAGTTTACCTCCCGAAGTGTTGACGAAAGTTTACCTCCCGAAGTGTTGACGAAAGTTTACCTCCCGAAGTGTTGACGAAAGTTTACCTCCCGAAGTGTTGACGAAAGTTTACCTCCCGAAGTGTTGACGAAAGTTTACCTCCCGAAGTGTTGACGAAAGTTTACCTCCCGAAGTGTTGACGAAAGTTTACCTCCCGAAGTGTTGACGAAAGTTTACCTCCCGAAGTGTTGACGAAAGTTTACCTCCCGAAGTGTTGACGAAAGTTTACTCTGAGGATGACCTTGAAAATATAATTAATCGAGTGAGTATTAGCAATGACACAGGGACTGAAACGTTGCAGAATAATGATCACAGTAAATCTCTATTGCAAGAGGATAACATACAAACAGGAACAGAGGTTGAGAACAGAGAGAGAGAGAGAGAGAGAGAGAGAGAGAGAGAGAGAGAGAGAGAGAGAGAAAGAATCCCTGACAATAATGATTGATTTATATGAGTCAGCTCATGCTATTAAAAAACACAGAACTGAAGTGTACAAGTGCCTATAAGAACAAGCACAAAAAATGCAGCAGTGTTCAGATCGCTGCTTTCCAACAGTGGGAAATGGCTGTACTGTGAGAGTTCCAGTTCCTGACTTTGATAGAGGAAGAGGAGATGCTAGGTCTGTCTTGGGAGTCATCCTTGAGACAACGGCTGATGACTTCTACCTAATTGGGATGAGAGATGGTGTGGTGAGCCAACCATAGGCACAGTAATAAATTGTTTGTTTGTTAATAATTATGGAAGGGTCTATACGATATGCCACTGCGGCTACAAACTACAGCATTTTGTTTCAGGTCCCAGTTCAGTAATTGCCCTCTAAGAATAATCTCAGAGAAGGAAGTACCAGCAGAGAAAACTGTTGCCCTAAGGACAGTTGCAACATCTCAAGTCAGTGGAAAGTAGCCATGCAACTGCCAGCAAAATTGTCAGACTCTGAGATGCTTTTGCAAAAACAAAAATGTGTTGTGCAACTCAGAGTGCTGTGGTGCACGTCTTTCTGCCAATAAATGAATTTTGCATAATATGACTGTTCACAAACTACAAGTGATAAATGCAACTTTTGAATTATGACTGTTGTGTTATTACAGCCATGGTTCACATTCCATACCTCTTGGCAGTGAAGATAAACATTCACTAGTGGTAGTGCAGTATCCCTAGTCAATGTGAACTGTTTGACAGAACTGGAATCAGTAATACACTTTCACTAAATGAGCCTGTGAAGGTGCACTATCACCAGTGATGGTATACATTCCCTGAAATTTCCACTATAACATATACGCCCTGAGAAATCCAGGGAATTTTTTCGTCTCAGAAAAAAACAGGATTTTTTAGAATTCTAGTTTGTTGGTTTAGTTTCCAGTTAAATTTTTGTAATTTTGAGTGGTAAGAACTGACACTCTGACAAAGAATTTTACTTTAGCCCACTACTGCAGAATAAAACTGCAGCAATAAAAGACAAATGAGAAAATAACACGAAAATAAAACTTTAGTTGCAAAGGAAGCAAAACACGGTGCACAAAGAAGTGTCTGGTGCCAGCAAAATGAGTCAAAGACTGAACAAAACTTCGGTAACAACAAACTGTTTTCAATGCTGGGTCCACGAGAAATGTGACACACTCGCAACAATCTGTCTTTCTTGTGGACCTCACTTTGATGCCACAAGTGCTACATTTCTAACATTTCACAGGAAAATATTGCGAATGGTGGTTTAAGAAGCATTAATTTCAAAGTAAATTTCCTCCTACACAAGATGAATTATGTTACGTGTAAGAATGTGCAATGAATTTTTTAAATAATGGAGCATTAGACTCTGAGAAGACCATCCATTCATGCCCTTATTTAAAATTTTCCTGGCTCATTTTTGATGTTTCTTAAACGGTAACACGCTCCAAGAGAGACCAAGCTTCAAGGTTAGATTTTTATATTTATTTTATTTCTTTCACTGATTACAAACTATGCGACAATGATGGCTAAAAGTATAATTATCCATTAAAAAGTGTGAGGGTTTTCAGAAATTTCACAAGTAATTGGCTTTCTATGGAAAAGTCAAAGTGCTTGACGGAACATACATTCAGACAAGCAAAACACGAAATTTTTGGCGCACAGTAGCAAAATTCGTAATCATGTGTGTCAAAAATATTCAGCTGCTGCAATTTAAGCTGTGCTCTTAGAATCCTGCCTAACCACATCCTCAGAAAAAAAGGCAGTAAAAATTTTTTGACGACTGATGATATATGTGAAAGCTTAACTGTCTTGTAGCTGTATAATGTACAGGTACATTAATTTAAACCATAAACTTCCCCTGTTTGTGTGTTCACACTTCTTAACAATGATGTTTCTGTTGGCTGACTACATCTAGTCCCCTATGCTCTGATCTCTGCTGTCATTGGCTAGTGAGATCACATGATATTAACATGATCAGCTGACAAAAGTGTATCGAAATCTCTATTTCAGTGCTTTGGAAGCTAGTGTTCTATATTTGATGGAACTCATGTTTATACTTTTGTAATACGGAAATACGCATTGTAAATGTTGTTGTGCATCAAAAGTGCTTTTTTGCTGGATTTAGTTTCCTAAAGTGCCGAGAAGTTCTGTGCCAGTGTTTAAAACCATTCAAAGGATTGATAAGTTTCACAGCTCCAAACGAAGTACACTGTCACTTAAAACAGAAAAACTTACTTTCACTAGGGTATAGTGTATTTTCACTTGGAAAAAAATGTATCTCCACCCAAGAAAAAGGGTATTTTTAACTGGGAAGTCAGGGGGGAAGAAGGGGAATTTTTTTCTTTTCTGCATATTACACACTGTTTCAGACAGTCACTTGCTGTGTGTGAACTTAGTCTCATGAATTAGTGATAAAAGGGCACTCCTCAATTAGAATTTGCTCATATCACAGAAGTGGTAGTGGTGGTGGTGGTGGTGGTGGTGGTGGTTAAAGCTTGCGGGCTATCTGTTTTTGTATCTTTTATTACGATATGTGGCAGTCTCTTTGAAAGGAGGTCATTAGTACCTAGATCTGACAATTTCAGGTGAAAACTTTGGAGTCCACAAATTTTTGGAAGGTGTCTGTCAGCATTGCTGCTTTTTGGGAGCGGCTTTTATTTCATAATAAGTGTTGTTATTTGAAGAATTGATATTCAGTTGGTTCTGTTAAAACAGATGATATTAACATATGTTCACTTTTGATTTTGCCTACCTCTTCTTTACCTCTTCCTTAAAAACAGGATGACCTGCTGCAAATATAATTTTTATTATTGGAAGCTGTATCAAGTGTGTGTAATGTAAATACCAGAAATAAACATGACTACTTACATTTGACTAACAATAGGTGTGTTTCACAGGGTGAAGCTATTCCTATCCTGGGCTCTTTCCTACGAAAAAACCAAAGAGCATTGAAACTAAGTACGTTGACTCTGCTGGATGTTCTAGTTCGAAACTATAGCAATGCTTTGAATAGTGAATTGTTGGACAAGGTAATAATAATTTTTATGATCGATACCATTGTTACGTAAGAATAGATTTTGATTACTGTTTCTTTTTCAGGTGATCGTTGAATTGTCTCCCTTGCTGAGTGAAGCTGACCTGCATATTGCTCAGCTTACTTTGACACTTCTCACTTCCATAGCTGAACTTCATCCAGCTGCTCTCACCAGAGTGTCTGATGCTATTTTACCTGAAATCCTTACTTTAGTCAAATCTCCACTTCTGCAAGGTTAGATGCTGTCTGATAAAGTACAAGTACACCAATATGTGTGTACACATGTTTATTTTAGTATACTTTGTAATGCTTTTAAGTGGTATTTCAGAATATTAACATTCCTTTTGTAGCTGCTGCTTTTTGGTATCTCTATCCATACTGTTTCTCTGTGTCATTGTTTCTGGATTTCTGACATTACTCTCTCTTCCTCTTGTGCGCGCTCACATCTTTTATTGTAGTGCCATTTCCCTGTGTATGACAACTTCCCTAAAAGTTGACAGGTTTCTCTCTTTTACTTAGCTCATTACTTGGCAAGTGCCATATGTAACCCATAACTTGTTTGAACAATGTCTGTAGTTTCCTATTGTTATGACAGTCACACTCTCAGCTGTTGGGCAACTCTACAGTAGTGACTTGTGATGTACTAGCTTGCTTACTGATCTGAAATAAGCCTAAATATATGGAAGAGATTCAATAGTGACTTTACTGCATGCCTATGCCAGTCTTAACTTACTCTCCTCAACTTACCAGCCACTGGTGGACGATTGTTACGGTCTTGTAGAAATAAGGAATAACAACAGCCATACATTGTACAGCCTCTGACCAGCCGCAATCCCACATCCACTTCAATGATGGATCATCTAAAAGATTGTCTCCTAGTAGCAATATTATGAACAGGAAAGTTGCTACTCACCATATAGCGGAGATGCTGAGTCGCAGATAGGCACAACAAAAAGACTCTCACAATTAAAGCTTTCGACCATTAAGGCTTTCATCAGCAAAACACACACACACACACACACACACACACACACACACACACAAAGTGCAGTCTCAGGCAACTGAAACCACACAGCGGGCAGCAGCACCAGTGCATGATGGGAGTGGCGATTGAGTGGGGGTAAGGAGGAGGCTGGAGCGGGAAAGGGGAGGGATAGTATGGTGGGGTGGTGGACAGTGAAGTGCTGCAGATCAGACAGAGGGCTGGGGAGAGGTGGGGAGGGAGGGTGGGGGGGCAGTAATGGAAAAGGAGAGAAGTAAAGACTGGGTGTGATGGTGGAATGACAGCTGTGTAGTGCTGGAATGGGAACAGGGAAGGGACTGGATGGGTGAGGACAGTGACTAACAAAGGTTGAGGCCAGGAGGGTTATGGGAACATAGGATGTATTGCAGGGAAAGTTCCCACGTGTGCAATTCAGAAAAGCTGGTGTTGGTGGGAAGGATCCATATGGCACAGGCTGTGAAGCAGTCATTTAAATGAAGGATGTCATGTTTGGCAGCACACTCAGCAACAGGGTGGTCCACTAAACAGAAGAAAGCTGCTAGAGGAAGCCACTCTGACAATGGGAGTTTTCTACAAATAAATGGGAGCATTTTACAAATATCACTGAGAGCGAACACTGAAAGAAAGGTATGCCAATGGGTAAACACACAGTTTGCTCAAAACAAGAAGTGCACAGAGAAACCTCCAGACGAGTATTCACAGAAGTCTGTTGCTGTAGAGAACATCAATACTATGAAGAAAGTGAGTGTCTCCCCACCTTCATCCCCCCCACGCAAGCACATGTGCCATGAAGTTTGTCCAAAGAAGCACTTACTTGCGTGTGTTTTGGAAGATATTTTACATTTGGTTTTTATCAGTTCACAGTTTATACGTGGACAAGGAAAAAAAATTCCTTGACTTTTTTATGGATTTCTGGTTAAAAATACTGTTCTTCTCAGATAAAATACACATTTTCTGCATCAGGTGACAGTATACTTTCCCTCGGAACAAGTGTCAGCATGCGAACCAATCAACGAAGCATCATCGATAAGGGCTTTCAGAACCAAAGGCCCACTCGTGTATCCTTGATGACTGCAGGACACACAGCTTTACACCTCGTCTGGGCCCATCAACACCGACATTGGACTTTTGATGTTTAGAAACATGCTGCCTGGTCAGGCGAGTCTTGTTTCAAATTGTATTGAGCAGATGGGCATGTATAGGTATGGAGATAAGCTCATGAATTCATATACCCTGCATGTCAGCAGGGGACTGTTCAAGTTGGTGGGGGCTCTATAATGGTGTGGGATGTTTGCATTTGGAATGATAATGGGACTCCTGGTACGTTTAGATACGATTCTGACAGTGACATGTTCGTAAGCATCCTGTCTGATCACTTGCATCCATTCGTGTCCGTTGTGCATTCCAACGGACTTGGGCAATTGCAGCAGGACAATGCGATGCCCCACATGTCCAGAATTGTTACAGAGTAGCTTCAGGAACACTCTTCTGAGTTTAATCACTTAAGCTGGTCACCAAACTCCCCAGCTATTAACATTATTGAGCATATCTGGGATGCCTTGCAACGTGCTGTTCAGAAGAGATCTCCACCCCCTCGTACTCTTATGGATAGCACTGTAGGATTCATGGTGTCAGTTCCCTCCAGCACTACTTCTAAGGAGGTGTACCAGTCTCTTTGTCTCTCCAGTGTATATGTGCTAGAAAGATGACACACAAATGAAAACATGTTGCTCTAATAATTGAAAAGGAATCATTAGATGATGAAAACATCTGTGAGTGGTTAAATAGTGATGCTTATTAATTGTGATTTGAGTAGCTAAGTGATGCAGGATGCATCATATTTAAAATTTATCTTGACAGAGCATTTACAATGCTCATGTGCAGTGTGTGGAAAAAGAACCTTCTGCACAATTTCACTCCTTCACATTGATTCAGTGGAACTCACGAGTATAAGAGTGCAGTCAGTTGGCCCCATACTAGAGTTTTAGTCTGCAGCACATTGTGGTTTTTCACATGTTCTTCTGCTAGACTTCTCCAACTCAAACATTCATGTGGGATTACAGGTAGCATAAAAAATTCTTTCATAACACCATTTCCTGGCAAGCATTTCACCAATGGAGATAAACTAAAATTCTCCTTATTTCATTTTGCTCCGTAGTTTTGGTACATTGCACCTTTTCCTATGAACAGTGCCAAATGTGGTTATTCCATGGTTATAAAGCCAGAGCAGAAGGTTTGGGCTCAAATATTGTCAGTGTGTGTGTGTGTGTGTGTGTGTGTGTGTGTGTGTGTCCTCTCTATAGCTTCATGAGTGTTGCCACTATGTCACCACTCTCTGTTAATTGTGCAAGACCATTTTTTGTCAGTTGCTTAGCAGAAATGTTTTGTTCCAAACTTTTTTTGTTAGAACAGAATATCCTGTGAAAGGTAATTGTCTTTTGAATAATAATAGGCTTCTGGCATGGAGAGGTATTGATATGGATGAAGTATGCTGCGGAATGTTGCATGAACTTTATTAACATTTCAAATTTAGAATAACTTTTCTCCTATGTTACTGGCTCAGTTGACTGAAAGCATTCTCAAAGTTAACAAGATACAGTCTGTAGACATAAGTTTGCTGAAAAGTTAAAGTACATTTGCGACTGAATAATCATTAATTCTCAGTGTTTTCACACGAGCTGTAAGCAGACAACTAACAGTGAAGGAATACAGCTCCTTAAATCTTATTTCTTTCCACCTTGACACTGCACTGATTTTGACATATTTACTGTGGCGTAAAATATCTGGTAGTTTCATCTACTACAGATTTCAGCAGGTGTTCTGTTACAAATCTTGAGAAAATTCATGAATCTTGAACTAATTCACACTTGTCTGCTGAAGCTGAACCACCAAACGTGTCCACAAGTGGACAAAAATCACTTCCTCTAGCATAATGTGTTGCTCAAGTATGCACTTTACCACCCAGCAGTCTGATATGACTTTCAGATGCTTCAGATTCAGAAACATTTTCATCTCTTGCAGAAGCAGGCAGATGGGTACACAGCTAAGGACTGTTACCTTGAGATTCTATTGAAGAATTATCACTGTCATCACAATTGAAGAATTCAGTCCCAGTGTCACTTCCAGTGAGAATCTGAGTTCTTCTTTGTAAGACATGACAGTGTACCATATTCTTTGCAAAAATCAATCTTAGTCACTAGCCAGTAACTAAAAATAGAGATGAGAAAAACAACAAACAGGCACAGGAAATCTAATTGACATGCTGGATGTTGTGCAGCTTGACACGGAAATATGGCTCTCTGTGTTTGAACATTTGGAATGTGAACTAACGTGAGCAGCTGTGTGTTTCAACTTGTATAGGAGCACACACAAGTCAACAAGGTAAACTCACATCTAGAGCACCTGCTTTAAGGAGCAGTGGTGAATATACACAGGACAGTAACATCAGCACATGTTAATACATATAGGAAAGTCTGCAATAAGCCTTATATTTTAATAATCCGTTTGCAAGCTGAACATATTAAAAGTTTGATGTTATTTCAGAGTAACTGCATTTTGTTTCACTTCTGTCATTTATCTTTGTATCTGTATTCCATGGAAAGTACCTGCACGTCAGTGAATGTGTGGACAGTATGTACTGTGTGTGTTGTTTGGAAATAAATTTGTCTCATTTACGTGAAGTACTTGTTGACAGCATTCGTCCTCAAGTGTACTTTTAGTATGGCTTGGTTCCTTGTCGGGTTTGCTTTTGTGTCAGTGTTAGTTGTGTGTTAATAGTGATACACTGCAGTATGAATAGGTTTGCTGATAGAGTGGATGTAAATAGGAATGTAAAGAGGGGTAGAAAGATACTACGGCTTAATAAGTGCAACAAGAAACAGATTTTAGGTTACCAAAGGGGTCAAAATCAAAAATTCATTTCAGATACTGAAAATCTTGTGACTAAATGGATGAAGTGTAAGAGAATTTTACAAAACGTATAAAGTTTTGGTCCTGTTAAATGAGTGAACAGATCAAAGCCATTTGTCCACACTCCATGACAATAAAGGCATCAAAATTGAGGATGACAGAGAGAAGGACAGAATGATAAATTCCTTTTTCTGAAACTGTTTCACTGAGGAAAATTGTTCTACAGTTTCTTCTTTCAGTTGTATGAATGTCAAAATTGCAGGTATTAAAATAAATGACTGCAGGACAAAAATCAACAGAAATCGTTAAACAGAGGAAAGGTGACTGGACTTAATGCCTGTACGGTTACAGAATATGCAGACTGGTGGAATGAAGCATTTCTAGTGATTACAAAATAGCACAGGTCATTCTTGTTTCCTAGAATGATCATCAAACAGGCGTATATCACTGATATCAGTTGGTTGTAGTATGCATAAAACGAGTTTTATGGTTGTGCATAATAATCTCTCTAGAGATGTAAAATCTCCTAGGAAATCTCTGTGGGAATCAACAGGGATTGTGCAAACAAGGATAACATGAAATGCAGTTCGCTTTTTGTCCATGAGACCCAGAAGGCAGTAGATAATGGTGCCCAGGTTCATGCCATGTTCCTTGACTGATGGAAAGCGTTAGATACAGTTCTGTTCTATCACCCAATGAACAAAACACAATTGTACAGAAAATCAAGCTTTGTGATTGGGCTAAAGAGTTCCTAACAAATAGAACACAGCATGTTGATACTTAATGGAGAGAAATTTTCACATGAAAAGTAACTTAAGATGTACCCCAAAGGAATGGTGGACAATTATCTTCACTGTATACACAGTCAAGTCACACTAATGTGACCATAGCCTATATCAGATGTCAGCATGCAAGAACCACTCAGAGCAGCACTAGCAGTAGAGGGTACATAGTGTCAGGGAGATGCGGAAATGGTGCAGTTGTTGTTGTAATGTGAGAACGAAATAATTTATCTGGATGGAAGCATTTCTGAAACAGCTGAGTTTGTAAACTGTTTGCATGGCACCATAGTTGACAGTCTGGGATTTACATGCCAGTACTGCAACTGAATATCAACTGAGTGGCAACAGGTGGCCTTTTCAGATGAATCACTTTTTATGCTCCATCAGACAGATTGCCGTTGGCATGTATGGCATGAAACATCTAGAAACAAACATTCTACTACAGTATTTGGAAGCTTCCAGGGCGGAGGGCCTTCCCTGCATGCTCTAGCCATTATGGAATAGCATGTACCAGTGGGGCAAAGCAACTCGCTTTGCAGCTCACACTGTAAGTATGTGGTTCGAAGAGCACCATGCTGAGCTTGCTGTACTTCCCTGGCCACCAAATGCCCCGGATTTAAACTCAATTAAGACTCGGTGGGACCACCTTGATCAAGCTATTCGTGCCACGGATCCTCTATTGAGGACCATGGCACTGGAGATGGCATGGCTCCATATCCCTGTCAGTACCTTCTAGACCCTCATTGACTTACTTCCTGTACATCTCACGGATTGTTATACAGGCTTTTGATAGGTTGTCACATTAATGTGATGGGACAGTGGATATATATTTATATATGGCCTACTAGGTAACGTCGGAAACTCCATGGGTCTGTACGCGCTGATGGTGCTGTTTTCTTTTGAGTATTTGCAGGACTTCAAAACTATAATGAAATGCAGGTAGACCTGCAGAGGATCGACACTTGATTGCGGTAGTTAACCTTCAACATATAAAAATGTAAAATATTGTGCATAAATAGGTAAAAGGACCTGTTATTTATTGTATGTTTACACAGTTGCTGAACAAGCACTAGAAACATTCACTCCATTAAATATCTTAGAATATTCGACATCAGCAATTTAAAGAATGCCAGACTGAGATTTGTTGGAAGAATCCTCAGGAAGTGTAATTGAATTTTGCACATCAGTCTGGAAACAGAGGAAATAGAGAAGCTCCAAAAAAGAGCAATGCATTTCATCACAGGTTTGTTTAGGAAGCGTGAAAACATCAAGGAAATACTCATCCAGCTCCAGTGGCAAGCTTTACTAACCATTGTGCATCGAGGTGAGGTTTACCACTAAAATTCTTTGTGCATACTTCCTAGAATACACAGCCAAGTATTACTTCCACCTACATATGTGTTATGAAAAGACTATGAAAGGAAAGGTAGAGAGAGATTTGAACTCGCATGAAATCTTCTCAACACTTATTCTTTGCGCGCACAATTCATGAGTAGAAAAGGGAAGGGGGAAGTGAAAGTAATACATAAAGTACTTTCCCCAACATCACTCAAATGTGAGTTGAGCTATCCTTCCTTTTTTTTCTGTAGATAGAATTTACTCTCTAATTGGAACTAACTATCTAGTGCATTTTCTGTGCTTAGTAAAACAGAGTTAGAAATCAGATTAACTAGTATAAAAGGTGAAAATGTCACATCAGATTGATGCAAATTTCCAAGCTTTTGGCAATATCCTCAGATGCTTATATGTAGAAAGCAACAGACTGTCAGACATTCTGGGAATCCACAGAAGATATACTGGTGCTCACAGTGACCAGAGGTTACATTTTAGCATCATTTTGCTCATAACAATGTATAGGATGTTGCATATTGTCTGTAATTTCTCGGTATCAAATGCCCTTTTTGGAGCATTGCTAAATGAGTAGTGGATATCTCTGTCAGTAAATGTGTTTATCCTCGATGACTGAAACACAGTAATTTGAAACTTGCGCTGGAATCTGTGTGTATTCAAGGAAGGTCAAAGGCTTATTCTTGAGGCTCAGTTTGGTTGCCACAGATTTTTCTAGATTTCTATATTTTATGAGGAACAGCTATTGGAAATGGTACAAATACTGTCCCACAGTTACTGCAATATTCACATGGAATATTATAAACACATGCGTCTCTAAGAGTATGAATGTTCTTCACAGGTTGCAACACCTTATTGTATTAATCCGCCAAAAATTAATTTTAATCCATTGTCTATGATGTGTTCTGTTTTATTGAACATTATGTAAAAGGAAGCAGTGACGTGTGATGATAATTTTGTTGTGTTGACTGAACAAATGTACTGGTGGGCCGAGTTTTTGTATCCAGTAGCCATTTTATCTCAATAGAGGTAAGATAGTTTATTTTGGCTCTGAGGTATTCTTTATATGATAAGCTTTCAGGTGTTTTGTGTATTAGTGTTCAAGAGAGCTCTTTTCTGGCTTGGCATTGGAAAATGTGCCTAGGGGGACTGGTCTGCTTGGGATGATTTTGTGATAAACTGAGTGGTCAATGAAATAGATCATCTGGTTTATATTCTATTAGAACCTCTTAAGAAGGATTGCTTTTATTCCTTCTCCATTTCTAGCATATTCGTTATGGTGGGACATACACTATTTTTTGTGGCCAGTGAACTGTTGTTTGCCTTCCAGCCATGAAACCAAATCAGAACTGTATCATCATGATGGCAAAAGGATGATTCTTTTTTCTTTGGGAGGGGGGGGGGGGTTAGTTTTAAGGTGGTTGAAAATTGGTCATGGCAGGTGACGGCAATGGTTATACCGTGACATTTCACTGGTCTCTGTCCGTTGCATACCTGTCCCCTTTCCTGCTCTCACTCCATCACTACACAACCCTCTTTTCCATCAACGCATCAACTAGTCTTTTTCCCCCTCCCCTCATTCTCTCCTTTTCCACTCCCCTCTACTTCTCTCCTTTTCCACTCCCCCCTCCCCACTCATCATCTCCCTCCTAAGCTGCCCGACTGCATTGAACAGCCCTACTTCCACAAGCAGCATTAGACATTTTCCTGCCCCTACCCTGCTATTCATCCCCCTTCTGCCCTAGCCTCCTCCTCACCCCCGACCCACAGGCCCTTGCCCATCAGGTACAGCTGCTCTATGCTGCCCAGTCTCAGTGATCATCAACAATGGTCGTGTGTGTGTTTTTTGCTTGTATGAATTTGTGTGTGTGTTCTACTTTAGAAAGAGGCTTTGTGGCCGAAAGCTCAAATGCGTAGCAGTCCTTTTTTGTTGTGCATGTGGCCAACTCAACATCTCCTGTATCTGGCGAGTAGGAGTCTGTCTTTGATGTAATATTGACAGGCTGCAGTATTTGCCACATTTGTTGGGTGTTGCTGAACATTCAAGAATTTGCTTTCCTGATCAAGGCATTGGACTACATTCTTGAAAGCTTATAATCATGTACAAGTTCAGTGTTACATTTTCACAGAGAACATTTTTTACAACAAATCCGTTGCTAAAGAATTTGTGGATATAAGACGAAATCTTATCTCTTTATCAGTTTTGCTTATCACATGGTCCACAAGTATTAATCTCCTTTTTACTCTGTCAATGGTTTCTTGAGTAGTGCCAACATTCTTTTATTTTTTATTTTACTGATTGCAGAGAGGGTTTTTAATAAATTGAATCTGTATATTGATGTTGTATTAGCTCCTGGGTATATCAGTTATATAGTTTTTGCTGCCAAGTAAATTTGTAGTTTCGAGTAATTGATTTGATATACATTGACGTTAATTTTTGTATTTTGTTGATAGGAGCAGCACTTAATTCAATGTTGGAGTTCTTTGAAGCATTGGTGAAAGCAGAATTACCAGGCCTTGGTTTCAGGGATTTGCTTTCTATGTTAGTTGCTCCTATTACACAGTGTGGTGAAAGCACAACACCAGTATTGATTTTGCACAAGCAGGTAATTTTCAGAGCAGTTTGTATATTTTTCTAGCTATTACAAAATTTATGTATTTTAAAATAGTGAATATCGTGCATACAGAACAGAGGAACTGTTTAGTTGGAAATATGGATGTGCAATGATGATCAGTATTTACAGAAATTGATATTTCAGTATCGATACTGAAGTCTGTGAAATGTCTTAACACTTATGTTAATAGCAAAATACCGATCTTTGATGGTGGTAAAAACCAGCATACTTGTTAACATTGTTAATAATTTTCCCTTGACTTAAACCAGTCTCTTTCTGAGCGTACGACATCAATGCATTGGTTAAAGGAATAAAAATAGCATTTAGAAGAAAGTCATAAATCTTGGTTTGCCTACATGCTCTTTTTTTTCCCAAAACATTTCATTCAGTAGACTGACAAACTACCATAGTTGATTACTGCTTTGAAAAGGATTTTAATTTGGTTTAAATGAAGCGTAATAGCTAGTAATGAACTGAGAAAAGAGTAAGACCAGATACTAATTAATTTCAATATTCTATATAATTGAAAGATTTTTTTGCAGTTGTGTCCAGGGATTAATATCATTAATTGCCATGCTAGTGGACCACTCATGCTAATGGACACAGATATTGTAGATCTGCTAGATGGTTGTGACGTTCTGTGGCCTATAGAAGTGACTTATCATGAAATTTGTGTAGAAAAATATGTTGCAAGTAGTAAAATAATACCGGTGACTGATATGTTCAGTATCAAAATACGTGGTATGCAGCCAATGCAGATGAGTGGAGAGAATCTGAAGAGTAACATCATAACAGAAATAAAAAAAACGAATTGCTACCAACTGTGTGTGTTAACATATTAGCCATATCTACATTGCTTGATCCTAAATTAAGAGAACACACTTTCAAGATACTTTAGCGTGTTCGAAAACAATCAAAACCATCAAGAATTTCCTTGCAGCCATTGAAATGAAGCTATGGGAGATGGCAATATATTCCTGTTGGAAAACAGGGAAACTATTTTTTTGCAAACTGAAACGGGCACTTTTTAAATGAAAGTTCCTCCACTTGACTGTGTGTATTGTTTATTTTACTGTGCAAACTTGATTTTGGCCTTTGGGCATTTTCAAGCAACACAATGTTAGGCAAGATAAGACTTGGCTTGAGATAATGGTGCCTGCACATATAACAACTGTTTTTGCTGACCATTTTATTGCACAGTTATTCAGTGTGTGTCACAAATGTTTGTTTTACATCTGCCGGATGCTTTTTGAATTGTTCTCATTTCTGCACTATGACACCTGCATTATATAACCAAATTTAACATATTTCAATTATTACTTTGATTATAGAAGTCTGATTATGCCCAACGTTGTGTTATTTGAAAATGGCCAAAGGCCAAAATAATGATTGTACAGTAGAAGAAATGATCTACACAGTCAAATGACAGGACTTTCATTTAAAAAAATGTTTCATGACTGTGAACCCAAACCATTGTTAAATTATGAAACAGGAACCATCATAGTTAAATTATCATCAGAAAGATCGCCCCTTAGATCTTAATAAGATCCAATTGAAATATGGAATCACATCATTGATACTACCTATCCAAAGCTATGAAAAAATTGCATGTAAATATTTGAGCTGTATAGCCACATAGTCAGTTTCTGAAAGACTGTTCTCACAAGTAGGGTATGCTATTTCTAAATGTGGTTCATTATAATTAGCTCCTGTGCTTATTTCAGTTGATTTATCTTGTAAACTGTAAAAATTTGTGACCAGTAAATGGTAATGTGCTAAGCCTCCCTCAATCATTTACAACTACCTTAATGGGCCACTGGAATAATTAAAGGATGTTGCACCAATTAACTCAGACGTGTTCATGTTTAGATAACGTAACGGGAATGCAGCCAAGTGATTTTGACAACTGCCAATTTTCAAGGCATGACTGTTATGTTGTGAAAATGGCAGGTTGTGCTGCTGTTGAAATATTGGCTGTTGTTGCATTCCCAAACGTTGTTTGAACATTGTATATGCTGGAAGAAACTAGTCTCGCAGAATTTGTCATATCCATCCTACCATATTTTGTGAATTGTTGGCACAAAATTTCTCGAAATTCTAACTTCCCTTAATCTGTCTTGTCTCAGGTTTTCATTGATAATACAATGTTACATTTAGAGGGTGAACCAGAACGCCACCAACAGACTTCCAGAGGTAGTAGTATGGACTAAAACAAAAAAGTGCAGCAAACATAGGCTCTAAAATGACGGTCTTAAGTGGTATGAGCATTTGTTCAGTAGAAGAGATGTTTAACAGGAAAGCTCTTCATCCTGTTGTACCAAACCACGCAACTGATAAGTATGTGGGCCATCTCTAATGACGTTGCCATTGACAGACTGCTAAACCCCCAATGCACTATTTTGTGGCAAATATTAAACATACAAAATATTATAAAGTTATTGTGCTTAGAGAAAAAGATTCCTATCCCTTTCTCTGCCAGTGTCTCATGGATCTCCATTTATTCTGTTGCATTCTAGCCATTTGTATATTTTTAATGTTTTTCAATTATTCTTACACCTCTCTTCAGACTATTTTCATGTCTGTATTGATTTGTTAACCTTGGCTCCATTCTCTAAACTGTAATATTATGCCAACACTTTGTATCCAAATCTGGGCCTTTAGTAGGTGAATGCACACTCATTGGTAATTAATGGTTTGTGAATGACAGAAATATCTGTTGGCATGGAATTGTCTAATCGCTTAGTTTCTATCTTTTAATGTTACACAAGTTGGTCCGTGGGTTCCCTTACTGGAAGGCCTATATTGGTCCTACATTGCTATTTTGTGGATATACTTAAAGTCCTATGGAGGAAATTCTTTCAAATTCCATAAAACTTAGCTTTTTGGGTTCTCCTACCTGTTTCATTCATCATTGTATCCCAGATTGCTGCTTTCTTTAGAGAAGAAACTGCTTGAAATTTCCACTGCCTAGAGACACAGTATCTGTTTTTCTTGTTCTTTCCTCCCCTCCCCATCCTTCCCCCCTTTAAGAGCCCACCTGTTCAGTTTTTGTGATACAGGTAAGTAGACATTCTTCATCTGTTGCAAATGCTTTCCAAAAGTATTTAGGAGTGTCAGATTTTCAGGCGAAAACTGTACACTTTCTGTGTTTTTCACCCAACTGCATACGTGATGAGAAAGGGGGCGGGAAGAGATTTATTACTTTAGTTTACATAATTAGAGGAAAAGGCTTTGTAGTAATTAATACCACTTTACAATGCTTCTATTTCAGGCATTCCATTCACTTGCTAAATGTGTGGCAGCATTGACAGTAACATGGCGACAAGAAGCATTGACTGTTGTGGAACAGTTCTTGCGAAATGTACAAAACCCACGAAATGATGCACAACATATTTTTGCTTTGTTGGTCATAGGAGAAATAGGCCGTCACATGTAAGTTGTATAGCAATATATTAACTCTATCGCAGGGTGGTATTATTTGCTCCTAGTATTGTGTTGGAATATTTGGTTTCAATCAAACTGTTTGTATTGTAGCTAATGTTTGAATCTCCAAAGGAATTAAGTGTTACTCAGATGTGTCTGTAACTTCACTAAGTTGAAGTTGAAAATATTTACTACTTAAAGATGTGCAGTGGAACCTTGCATAGCAAGCATAATTTGTTCCAGAATCTTACTTGTAGTGCGAAATACTTGTTAAATTAATGTAAAATACAATACAATAATTACTCATTATTATCTTATTCATGCCATTTGTTTTGTTGTTGTGGTCTTCAGTCCTGAGACTGGTTTGATGCAGCTCTCCATACTACTCTATCCTGTGCAAGCTTTTTCATCTCCCAGTACCTACTGCAACCTACATCCTTCTGAATCTGCTTAGTGTATTCATCTCTTGGTCTCCCTCTACGATTTTTACCCTCCACGCTGCCCTCCAATACTAAATTGGTGATCCCTTGATGCCTCAGAACATGTCCTACCAACCGATCCCTTCTTCTGGTCAAGTTGTGCCACAAACTTCTCTTCTCCCCAATCCTATTCAATACTTCCTCATTAGTTATATGATCTACCCATCTAATCTTCAGCATTCTTCTGTAGCACCACATTTCGAAAGCTTCTATTCTCTTCTTGTCCAAACTATTTATCGTCCATGTTTCACTTCCATACATGGCTACACTCCATACGGATACTTTCAGAAATGACTTCCTGACACTTAAATCAATACTGGATGTTAACAAATTTCTCTTCTTCAGAAACGCTTTCCTTGCCATTGCCAGCTTACATTTTATATCCTCTCTACTTCGACCATTATCAGTTATTTTGCTCCCCAAATAGCAAAACTCCTTTACTACTTTAAGTGCCTCATTTCGTAATCTAATTCCCTCAGCATCACCCGACTTAATTAGGCTACATTCCATTATCCTTGTTTTGCTTTTGTTGATGTTCATCTTATATCCTCCTTTCAAGACACTGTCCATTCCATTCAACTGCTCTTCCAAGTCCTTTGCTGTCTCTGACAGAATTACAATGTCATCGGCGAACCTCAAAGTTTTTATTTCTTCTCCATGAATTTTAATACCTACTCCGAATTTTTCTTTTGTTTCCTTTACTGCTTGCTCAATATACAGATTGAACAACATCGGGGAGAGGCTACAACCCTGTCTTACTCCCTTCCCAACCACTGCTTCCCTTTCATGTCCCTCGACTCTTATAACTGCCATCTGGTTTCTGTACAAATTGTAAATAGCCTTTCGCTCCCTGTATTTTACCCCTGCCACCTTTAGAATTTGAAAGAGAGTATTCCAGTCAACATTGTCAAAAGCTTTCTCTAAGTCTACAAATGCTAGAAACGTAGGTTTGCCTTTCCTTAATCTTTCTTCTAAGATAAGTCGTAAGGTCAGTATTGCCTCACGTGTTCCAGTGTTTCTACGGAATCCAAACTGATCTTCCCCGAGGTTGGCTTCTACTAGTTTTTCCATTCGTCTGTAAAGAATTCGTGTTAGTATTTTGCAGCTGTGACTTATTAAGCTGATAGTTCGGTAATTTTCACATCTGTCAACACCTGCTTTCTTTGGGATTGGAATTATTATATTCTTCTTGAAGTCTGAGGGTATTTCGCCTGTCTCATACATCTTCCTCACCAGATGGTAGAGTTTTGTCAGGACTGGCTCTCCCACGGCCGTCAGTAGTTCCAATGGAATATTGTCTACTCCGGGGGCTTTGTTTCGACTCAGGTCTTTCAGTGCTCTGTCAAACTCTTCACGCAGTATCATATCTCCCATTTCATCTTCATCTACATCCTCATCCTCTTCCATTTCCATAATATTGTCCTCAAGTACATCGCCCTTGTATAGACCCTCTATATACTCCTTCCACCTTTCTGCTTTCCCTTCTTTGCTTAGAACTGGGTTTCCATCTGAGCTCTTGATATTCATACAAGTCGTTCTCTTATCTCCAAAGGTCTCTTTAATTTTCCTGTAGGCGGTATCTATCTTACCCCTAGTGAGATTGGCCTCTACATCCTTACATTTGTCCTCTAGCCATCCCTGCTTAGCCATTTTGCACTTCCTGTCGATCTCATTTTTGAGACGTTTGTATTCCTTTTTGCCTGTTTCACTTACTGCATTTTTATATTTTCTCCTTTCATCAATTAAATTCAATATTTCTTCTGTTACCCAAGGATTTCTACTAGCCCTCGTCTTTTTACCTACTTGATCCTCTGCTGCCTTCACTACCTCATCCCTCAAAGCTACCCATTCTTCTTCTACTGTATTTATTTCCCCCATTCCTGTCAATTGCTCCCTTATGCTCTCCCTGAATCTCTGTACAACCTCTGGTTCTTTCAGTTTATCCAGGTCCCATCTCCTTAAATTCCCACCTTTTTGCAGTTTCTTCAGTTTTAATCTACAGGTCATAACCAATAGATTGTGGTCAGAGTCCACATCTGCCCCTGGAAATGTCTTACAATTTAAAACCTGGTTCCTAAATCTCTGTCTTACCATTATATAATCTATCTGATACCTTTTAGTATCTCCAGGGTTCTTCCATGTATACAACCTTCTTTCATGATTCTTAAACCAAGTGTTAGTTATGATTATGTTGTGCTCTGTGCAAAATTCTACCAGACGGCTTCCTCTTTCATTTCTGTCCCCCAATCCATATTCACCTACTATTTTCCTTCTCTCCCTTTTCCTACACTCGAATTCCAGTCACCCATGGCTATTAAATTTTCGTCTCCCTTCACAATCTGAATAATTTCTTTTATTTCATCATACATTTCTTCAATGTCTTCGTCATCTGCAGAGCTAGTTGGCATATAAACTTGTACTACTGTAGTAGGTGTGGGCTTCGTATCTATCTTGGCCACAATAATGCGTTCACTATGCTGTTTGTAGTAGCTTACCCGCATTCCTATTTTCCTATTCATTATTAAACCTACTCCTGCATTACCCCTATTTGATTTTATGTTTATAACCCTGTAGTCACCTGACCAGAAGTCTTGTTCCTCCTGCCACCGAACTTCACTAATTCCCACAATATCTAACTTCAACCTATCCATTTCCCTTTTTAAATTTTCTAACCTACCTGCCCGATTAAGGGATCTGACATTCCACGCTCTGATCCGTAGAACGCCAGTTTTCTTTCTCCTGATAACGACATCCTCTTGAGTAGTCCCCGCCCGGAGATCCGAATGGGGGACTATTTTACCTCCGGAATATTTTACCCAAGAGGACGCCATCATCATGTAATCATACAGTAAAGCTGCATGCCCTCGGGAAAAATTACGGCTGTAGTTTCCCCTTGCTTTCAGTCGTTCGCAGTACCGGCACGGCAAGGCCGTTTCGGTTATTGTTACAAGGCCAGATCAGTCAATCATCCATACTGTTGCCCTTGCAACTACTGAAAAGGCTGCTGCCCCTCTTCAGGAACCACACGTTTGTCTGGCCTCTCAACAGATACCCCTCCGTTGTGGTTGCACCTACGGTACGGCTACCTGTATCGCTGAGGCACGCAAGCCTCCCCACCAACGGCAAGGTCCATGGTTCATGGGGGGGGGGTCATGCCATTTATTCAAAGAAAATTATACATACAATATTATTTACATTATAATAGAAGGAAACATTCTACGTGGGAAAAATTTTATATAAAAACAAAGATGAGGTGACTTACCGAACGAAAGCGCTGGCAGGTCGATAGACACACAAACAAACACAAACATACACACAAAATTCAAGCTTTCGCAACAAACTGTTGCCTCATCAGGAAAGAGGGAAAGAGAGGGGAAGGCCTTTAAATATGTCTGCTTGTGTCTGTATGTGTGGATGGATATGTGCGTGTGTGCGAGTGTATACCTGTCCTTTTTTCCCCCTAAGGTAAGTCTTTCCGCTCCCGGGATTGGAATGACTCCTTACCCTCTCCCTTAAAACCCACTTCCTTTCGTCTTCCCCTCTCCTTCCCTCTTTCCTGATGAGGCAACAGTTTGTTGCGAAAGCTTGAATTTTGTGTGTATGTTTGTGTTTGTTTGTGTGTCTATCGACATGCCAGCGCTTTCGTTCGGTAAGTCACCTGATCTTTGTTTTTATATAAAATATTATTTACATTGTTATTCATGATACATAACTAATAATTTTTTACTAGGAAGCTATCTATAGTCACTTGTCCATACGGGCACTTCAACACTTGGTGATATTGCGACACAGCATTATTGTCAAACAAACTTTTAGCATGTGTAGTCTTTGCTTTATTGGGGTGATGATTTTCAATGTACCATGCAACCAATTCCCATGCTTTTGAGCATTTCTCTTGAAGCGACAGAAGATCGCTGCTGTGCTGTAACCTTCTCCTCATCCTCCTCTGAAGAACTCCTGTCCACAACTTCCTGTTTTGAAAACCCACTGCAACTCCATAAGCTCTTCGGTGGTAATTTCTTGGCTGTGATCTTCCACAAGCTCATCGATATCATTGTTATCCACTACTAGCCCTATGCTCTTGGGAAAGACAATCTCGTTGACTACAGGCTCCACAGATACTGATTCAAAGGCCTCAGTCACATTTGACAATGCACTCTGGCCAATGCGGAAGTGAGAGTTCTCTTGGTAACCCCTTCCCATGCCTCTTCGATCACCTTGACGCAGTCAGTGACATTGAAGTTATATTTCCAAATCTCTCAGAGTGAGATAGGTAGCTTCTTAAAATTAGAAATAATCTGCTGGTCCGTAGACTGGACTAACGAAGTGGTGTTGGGAGGCAGAAATTGGATCTTGATGAATTGAAATTCTTAAAGGAGATGGTCTTGTAGGCCTGGAGAATGGGCAGGAGTGTTGGCCATAACAAGCAAGACATGGAGTGGCAGATTCATCTCAAGCGAATATTTTTTCACAGAAGAGCCAAATACTTCATTGATCCAATTGCAAAAAAGATCACGTCACCCAAGCCTGGCTGTTGGACTTCATCACGTTTAACCTGCTCTTCTGGATGTAACTCTTCTTGAAGGCTTGTGGAGTTTCTGAATGGGAAACAAGCAGTGGTTTAATTTTCAAATCGCCGCTTTCCTTGACACAGAAAACGGTGTGAGACAGTCTTTCATTGGCTTGTGACTGATCAGCGCATTCTCCTTTGCTGTTATAAATATAAACTTCGGCATCTTTTTCCATAATTGACCTGTCTCGTCACAATTATAAACCTGTTGTGACAGATAACGCTCAGAATCTATGAGCATCTTGAAGTTGCTGATGAAGTTCTCTGCCGTGTTTGTGTTGGAGTTGGCTGATTTTCCATGCCTCACAACACTGTGGATGCTGCTCCTTATCTTTAACTCCTCGAACCACCCGTGGCTTCCCTTGACCAGTTCTTCAGACGCTGATGATCCTGGCGTCTTCCTAACAAGGTCGGCAAAAATCCTTCTTGCCTTCTCACAAATTATGTCCTCATTAATAGTGTCAACTTGAAATTGCTTTTTATTTATCCGTATAAGGAGCAAGCTTCTGAGATCGTCCAGAATACAAAACCACTGTTTAGATACTCCTGTCACTCCCTTTGAAGCATCCATCTCCATAATCTTGTCCTTGTCCTTGAGAATAGTGCAAATAGTTGTAGACAGATTGTATGTGCGTGCTAAATTGGCAACGCTCACACCAAGTTTGTGTTTTCAGTGATTTTACAATTCCCTTCTAAGGTCATTTTCTTTCTCTTACGTTTATCTTCTTGCAGCTTTATCTTTGGAAAACTGTGTGACCACAAGCTGCATTAAGATGCTGCTAAAACCAGACTGCAGTACGTACTAGACATTGTTCATATGCTGTTGCGACAATGAAAGGTGTTGATGTTGTTAAATGTTTTCCCCCTGTGCACAAACTGCTGATGACATCATACTAAATCTTCGTCACTCGTTATGTGAAACATTGCTCATTAAATGAGTCATTCCTTTACAGTTTGTTTTGCTTATTATGCGCATAGCACATTAATGGAGGTGCTCATTAAGCGATGTTCCACTGCAGATCCTGCATGTGCATGAAGCTCTTGATTATCTGGTTGCAGTTTATCTGGGCATATTTCGGTGATGGGTTTTTTCCCTTAAAAAAAGAAAAAAGAAAAGAAAAAGAAAAAAGCAAAATACTAAAATGAAGTCTTAAGTATTATGTTAGTATGAGAACACATACTTTTGTTAGAATAAGTTATTATTCATGTGATTCATATTTTACTACCAGAAGTCAATGCAGGCCCCAATCCCTCTGTCAGACATAACTGAAATGTTTTTCCATTGTTCCCATTTCGTTTCTAGGTAAATATGAGGGCTCTATCCTTGCAACATGTCTACAGCTTATTACCTGACTGTATGGTAGCCAAGCCTTTTCCCTGGTGCTAAAAGTCAATAATTTCAAACTCAAAATTATTCAGGTTTTGTTGTGGGAGAGTTGCTTTCAGAATTCTTACCTTCTGTTGATACAAAATGAAGGCATACTGTTGAATACTGCCAAAATGAATGCATTGTTCATAGTTTACTAGCAGCTGACAGAGTTCAGTAATACCATAGTTTCTAAAATGGATCATTGACAGTGTGTGTTAACCTATTTCACCTTTTTTTCTGAAGATAGAGATGGTTTGTGCACTGAAGTGCCAAGGAAACTAATATAGGTATGCATACTCAAATACAGAGATATTTAAACAGGCACAATACAGTGCTGCAGTCACCAACACCTGTATAAGACGGTAAGTGCCTGGTGCAACAAGATCTAACTAAGTGAGTTTGAGCACAGTGTTATAGTCACCGCACGAGCAATGGGACACAGCATACCCGAGGTAGTGATGAAGTGGGGATTTTCCCATATGACAGTTTCACGAGTGTACTGTGAATATCATGAATCTTGTAAGACATCAAATCTCAAATGTAGGTGCGGCTGGAAAATGATCCTGTAAGAACGGGACCAACAATGACTGAAGAGAATTGATCAACATAACAAAAGCGCAACCCTTCAGCAAATTGCTGCAGATTTCAGTGCTGGGCTATCGACAAGTGTCAGCATGCGAACCAATCAACGAAGCATCATCGATAAGGGCTTTCAGAACCAAAGGCCCACTCGTGTATCCTTGATGACTGCAGGACACAAAGCTTTACACCTCGTCTGGGCCCGTCAACACCGACATTGGACTTTTGATGTTTAGAAACATGCTGCCTGGTCAGGCGAGTCTTGTTTCAAATTGTATTGAGCGGATGGGCATGTATAGGTATGGAGATAACCTCATGAATTCATATACCCTGCATGTCAGCAGGGGACTGTTCAAGTTGGTGGGGGCTCTATAATGGTGTGGGATGTTTGCAGTTGGAATGATAATGGGACTCCTGGTACGTTTAGATACGATTCTGACAGTGACATATTCGTAAGCATCCTGTCTGATCACTTGCATCCATTCGTGTCTGTTGTGCATTCCAACGGACTTGGGCAATTGCAGCAGGACAATGCGATGCCCCACATGTCCAGAATTGTTACAGAGTAGCTTCAGGAACACTCTTCTGAGTTTAATCACTTAAGCTGGTCACCAAACTCCCCAGCTATTAACATTATTGAGCATATCTGGGATGCCTTGCAACGTGCTGTTCAGAAGAGATCTCCACCCCCTCGTACTCTTATGGATAGCACTGTAGGATTCATGGTGTCAGTTCCCTCCAGCACTACTTCTAAGGAGGTCTACCAGTCTCTTTGTCTCTCCAGTGTATATGTGCTAGAAAGATGACACACAAATGAAAACATGTTGCTCTAATAATTGAAAAGGAATCATTAGATGATGAAAACATCTGTGAGTAGCTAAGTGATGCAGGATTTGTGAAAAAAGTGTATTCAGTAGAGGAAAACACCGAAAATGAGGTGGTCGTGGAATTTATTGTGCGCATCATTGTACTAAAGAGTGTAAAATTCTTATTCAGGACAAAATTTGTTGGACTGTACTGATGTTCTGATGCTCCAGGAAAGGAGAACCAGTGACGGGAAAGAAAAGGGGGGCCACGAACAGTTGTTTCTGAAAAAGTGTGCTGAGGTGTTAAGGTATATAATGTGTTTGTGTAATTTTGTAAATACTTTGCCACTTTCTCACATGGATTATACAGTGGGCATTCAAATACGACAGGTGGCATGGTTCCTAAACACAGTAAGTAGTAGTTTCTTGTAAGAAACATTGTTATTTTAGATAATTTGTTTTCGGTTATATATCTAGTCCTGTATCCATACTAACTTAGGTAATTGTAAGCCTGCTGTACTGTCAAATGCCTTCTGGAGAGTTATTAAATGAAGGTTTGGTATGCCATTAAAATGATGTATTCATAGGTAAAACTTTCTGGAACGTTTGTCATGGGAAAGGAGAGAATTTGTAAACAGAATTCTTCCTCATTACTAATGCTGCTGTAGCTCACTCTGTCTGGAAGCTAATGCATGAGACATTGTATGCTATAACATTTTCAGTTTCTTTGTTGGTTCACCCACTGATACCCCCACTGCAGTTAATTTGGTAAATGATGTTGAGAATTTGAAAAATGCTCTCAAAGCTTATCACATTAGACTGCGTACAATTTGTGTTGACTGTTAGGTTACTATACTGAGTACTTCACCATGCAGTTGCTCTTAAATTATCAGTGTGAAGTTTATGGTGTGCTTACTACCAACAGCAAAAATAATTCAAACTCCGAATAATGTTGCCATATTCTGTCATATGAAACACACACTCACAGAACAAACTCATCGCAGTTGCACCTTGATAGTTTGCATAAAGGGTCTTTAGTACAGTTGTTCCCAGAGCCAGTCCACGAAAAAATGACATTGTTAAAGTTAATATATTTGCCTTAAAAAAAGGAAAACTTGAAAATTTATTCATCAGTAGAAGACGTAAAGTCATCATCATATATATTATAAAACTTTTTTGGTTCAGTTGACCGTACTTCCAAAACCACCCACCACCAATCACTGGTTTTTATGCTATCTTTGGTTCCCCTGCTGTGCACTGTAGTGGTTGTGCTGCTGTTAGCTGTTGTGGCTGTGGAGATAAGAGTTTTGAAATAGTCCCAGTACAGTGTCTATCTCTTTCACAGCCATGTAATTTTTCAGGAGACAATGTTTGAAGTTGTACTACAATAGTCTTGAGCTTTTACAAGTGTTCTAGAGCATTCTTGAATTGTCCAGATTACAACTTGGAGAGGACACACATCACATTAATCTGCACCATGGCAGATCCCTTTTAAACAAGTAGTAGTGATACGTAGATAACAGATTGACTGCCATTATTAAATTTGGACCATACGTTGCTATGCCACATTGATATCACGAATATTACTTCTGAAGCCAAATTGATTTTTTGCTTCAGATGTCTCCTTTTGAACATGTAGAATCGAAAGTTACTTGATAAAATGTCAATTTATGACTGATCTGGACTGATAAAAAGCGTGAGCCATATATGGCTCACATGGCCCAACAACATCATTTTAATACAATTATAATCTGTGGCCACATGAGCTACGTGTTGCTCACATGATTTTAAACCCCAATATGTATAAAAAATTGTTGCCCAAAAAATGATTCAAACACTTAATTTATTTGGTTGTAAAGGGTGCGGCAGCATTCATAGTGTAATTTGACTTGTTTAGTACAATGACGTACTGAAGGAATGTGTGCCGCATTTGTGTACTAATGAGCCGCCATTTTGAGTGTGACGTTGATATTGGAGCGGTGGAGTGCACAGCATCATGCCTTTGCTGTTGAAAGTTATTTCAAGAATAAAGACTCTGTTATTGCTACCCAGCATCTATTTTGGCAACATTTCAACTTCGCACCTCATAGGAAATTACCAGACGGTGGGTACGGGCATTTCAAAGAACAGGTTATGTTTGCAATGGCAAGCCATGATGAAGTGAAAGAGCTGTGCAGACACCAGAAGCCGTGGAAAATGTTCGTGCTGCACTGTTGTGTAGCCTAAAAAGATCTGTTCGTCTTCATGCGCAAACTGTGCATATATCTGATCACTCATTCAGGAGAATATTACAAGATGATCTCCATTTTCACCCATATAAGCTGCAGATTGTTCAGGAAATTAGGCCTCGTAATTGGTTCATGCAGAAACATTCTGCTTAACCGTGCGTGATCTCTTTCGCCAAAATCCACAAATGTTGCA
The DNA here is from genome assembly GCF_021461385.2 of Schistocerca piceifrons. Classification (NCBI taxonomy): domain Eukaryota; kingdom Metazoa; phylum Arthropoda; class Insecta; order Orthoptera; family Acrididae; genus Schistocerca; species Schistocerca piceifrons. The sequence continues at coordinate 935,325,099 of NC_060139.1, read as the reverse complement.
CACCATCTTGATGTCAGATGAAGCTCATTTTGAGTTATGTGGTTCAGTGACTAAACAGAATATCAGTTATTGGAGTGATGTAAACCCGCATGAACTGCACATCAAGCCCTTGCACAGTTCTTGTATCACAGTGTGGTGTGGAGTTGCTTCCTTTGGGATTATTGGCCATTACTACTTTGAGGATGACAGCGGTGTGACTGCAACTGTCACCAGTGAATGTTGCCTAAAGATGCTGGAAGACTTAGTTCTTCCCCAGTTAGGTATGGTGGATGTGGAACAATAATGTTTTCAACAAGATGGAGCGGCCTAGCATACGCTCAGAATTTGCATTGATTTCTTGTGTCAGACATTTCCCGGTAGAGTAATCTCCCGTTTTGTGACATTTCGTGGCCGCCTCGCTCACCTGACCTTCCATGTGTAGACGTTTTCCCTTTGAGGCTACCTGAAGCAAGAAGTGTTCCGAATACATTGTGCCACAATTCCTGAGTTGAAGGATCACATCAGAACTGCCTTCGGCAATGTCCCAGGGAATATGTTACGCCAAGTTATGGAAAGCTTCCAATGCCGCCTAGATGAATTTGTTGTGCAGAGAGGCATCATTTGACAGGAGTCGTATTCAAAAAGTAATCCACACAATGGACAATGACTTAAATGTTAGTAAATGGCATACTTTTAACTACTAATTGACATAAGAGGTAATAAATAAATTATAGTTGCTGCCTGATGGTGTGTTTTTAATATCCCACTATAAACTCTGCCGCACCCTGTATTAGCTGCATTTAATACTGCATTATTTACAATTTTTTTTTTTCTTTTTCTGACAGTAATGTTCATGAATAAAGATCTTAGAATATTCTACTTCTTCGACACAGCATTGTGAATGTCACTAAAACACTCGTTGAACATGGTCACATTTATTGCATTTAGTGCACACCTTATTCACTTTCTTAGCAGCATCCTTTCTTTCTTCTGTTCTTTGCAGGCACTTATAATAGCCTGAATATCATCTTTGATTGTTCTGCTTTACTCCCTCTACTGTCATAAGGTGATGGCTGTTATCTTCGTGGAACGGTTGTTGTGTTGCTTGTGGTTGTGGATCTATGGCATGCAATAGTAGCAGAGTCAGGAGCTCTCTGTAAGGAATTATTTGTATGCGAGACTTGGATCCTTTGTTTGCCACGTTTTACAGCACTTGAGCATTTACAATGGATGTTCCAAAAAGGATTTAAAAAACCATCTTTCTGTACCATTTAACCGTATGCCAAAGTGTCGTTGAGTATGAGCTCATCTGATCGGATACATCAATAAATGACTTGGTGGCATTGTAGTCCCTGACTGCTTTGGACTTCAAAACATCAACGCCATTTTAATGTTTTACAGTCACCATATCATCGTTATGTTTATATGTATCTCTGACAGTTGCAGTTAGGAATCACCAAGCTACCAGCTGCAAAAATATTGAGTGCTATGAACACGAGTGTTCAGTGGAACCACCACTTTTAAACCCATAGTTGAAATGCATTATTTGTGAGCTCTATGAGGCTCATGAGGCCTCTAAACATAACTCAGCATGAGCCAGTCATGGCTCACGCGGCCCGCAGTACAATGTATACGTGAACCAAATATGGCTCACGTGGCGTCACAACCCATGTAACTGTGAGCCAACATTGGCTCGTGGCAGTCAATGTGTTAAAGGATGGATTGCTACTCACAGTGTAGTGGAGCTGTTGAGTCACAGACAGGCACAAAAAACGAGTGCTAAACAAGTCAGCTTTCGGCCAATTCTGCCCCGCCCCCTCCCCCCTCTCACACACACACACACACACACACACACACACACACACACACACACACACACAAATCACACATACATGGCCATGATCTCTGGCCGCAGAGACCAGACTCCAAGCAACAGCAAATGATGAGAGAAACAATCTGGGTGACAGGATAATGAGAAGGCTGGGTCAGGGGGGGGGGGGGGGTGATAGGGTGAGGGTGGGGGACAGTAAAGTGCTGCTTGTGGGAACATACAGGGCTATGGTGGGGAGAGTGTAGGACAACTTAGTGCAGATGGGAGGTTAGACTTCAGTTGGAGGGAGGGGGGGGGGGGGGGGGAAGAGAGAAAGAGTGGAAACGAGAGAAGTAAACAGACTGTAGCTGCATTGATGGAATAGAAGGCTATGTATGTAGACCTAGAGCGGGAATGAAAAAGGGGATAGGTGGGTGAAAGACAATGACTAACGAAGGTTGAGGGCAGTGGGATTATGGGAACAGAGGATATATTGCAGGGAGAGTTCCCACCTGTGCAGTTAAGGAAAGCTGGTGTTTGTAGGAAGGATCCAGATGACACAGGTTTTGAAGCAGTCATTGAAGTGAAGAATGTTGTGTTGCGCAGCGAGCTCAGCAACTGGATGGTCCAGCTGTTTCGTGGTCACAGTTTGTGGGTGGCCATTCATGCGGAAAGATAGCATGTTGGTTGTAATGCCCACATAGAATTCAGCAGAGGGATTGCAGCTTAGCCAGTAGGTCACATGATTGCTTTGACAGGTAGCCCTGCCTTTGATGAGGTATGTAAGGCTTGTGACCGGACTGGAACTGGTGGTGGTGGTTGGAGGATGTATGGGCCAAGTCTTGCATCTAGTTCTATTGAAGGGATATGTACCATAAGACAAGGAGTTGGGAACATCGGTAGAGTAAGGATGGATGAAGATATTGTGATACTATGTAGGTTTGGTGGGTGGCAGAATACCACTGTGGGAGAGGTGGGAAGGATAGTGGGTAGGACATTCTTCATTGCAGGGCACGATATGAGGTTGTGGGAACCCTAGTAGAGAATGTGATTTAGTTGCTTCAGTAGTGGCTGGTACTGAGTCACGAGGGAAATACTCCTTTGTGGCCAGACAATGGCACTTTGGGAGATGCTGGGTGACTGGAGAGATAATGCACAGATCTGCCTTTGTATGAGGGCTGGAGGGTAATTTCAGTTTGTGAAGGCCTTAGTGAGATCCTTGGTATATTTTGAGAGCGACAGCTTGTCACTACAAATGCGGTGACCATGGGTGGTTAGGCTGTTGGAAGGGACTTCTTGGTGCAGAATGGGTGGGATATGTCAAAGTGGAGGTATTGCTGGTGGTTGGTATGTTTGATATGGATGGAGGTACTGATGTTGCCATCTTTGAGGTGGAGATGAACGCTGCGGAAAGTGGCTTGTTCAGTTGAGGAGGACCAGGTGAAGCTGGTTGACGAGAAGCTGTTGAGGTTCTGAAGGAATGTGCATCTCGAAGGTGTCATCAGTGAAGTAGAACCAGGTGAAGGGTTTGGGTTTCTGAGTGGTCAGGAAGGATTCCTCTATACCTGGGCTGCTTAAAGTTGAAAGGTTACTCCACAAGTGCTGTAAAATTGGCAGTATAACTCACAAACAAAGGAGGAATGCGAGACACTTTGTCTTCTGAACCAGTTACAGCATCACAACACAAGCCCGTTCTAGCGTCAGTGCCACAACATTGCCAGCTTCTATGTAAAAATTGTATGTTGGTGCGTGATTTGTTGCTTCTGTGTTGTGATGCTTTGTGTTACTGCCTTGACTACAGATTTTGTTTATTAAAGAATGTCACCGGAATGGTCATTCTCGAAGTGACAATCCATTGCACTGTGGAGTGCCCTCAAATAGTCAGACTTTGGAATTGCTACAGAGGACATGTGAGATTTATGTGCAAGAAAAAGTATTTGTTTCTGTTCACGGACATGTCAATCCCTGCTGATAAAAGTTTTAGAGTGTATCTCGAAAACTCTAGGACTCGCTCAATGAACTGTTGTATGGGAAAGGATACTACTTCAAGACTCGCAAGATACTGAAGTAAACAGTGTGGAACAAAGCCTTTGTGGAGAAAGCAGTGTGTTTTTAAGCTCTCCTGGAAAGAAAAAAGGCAGCCTTGTCCAGTTACAGATCTTGTTTCATTCCAGACTGATGCAATTTGTCGGCACTTTTAAGGATATTGTAGCAGAAAAGAATGCCCCACAATAGCAGAGTTTCTAAATTCTTTAAAAGAATGTGAACTTTCTCAAGGGAGAAAACGTGTCTTAAATGGCGTTAAAAAGTATGGGCATCTGCTTTGAAAAGTTAGGCAGCTGAATTCTGTTATCAAAAAAGCTCACATCATTAAGGCTCATAGTACTTCTTACATAAAATTGTAGGAAAGGCTATACATTCAATTATTGGTTACACGAAACCTGGTTCGATGCTGGAGAATCAGTTGATAAATGTTAGACAGTTGACACTCAGAATAGCAGTGGTCA